>NW_027397117.1:9153557-9367989 GCF_003265705.2 Callorhinus ursinus | reverse complement strand
TTTATATTATATATTACATTATTTTGCATTTATATATTATTTATATTTATAATATAAATTTTATATTATATGTATTATTTTTATAACAGATAATATATGTGTATATACTGTTATTATATATTATTTATATTTATATTCATGTTTTGATATCATATATTTTTAAAGATTTTATTTATTTGATAGAGAGGGAATGAGAGAGAGAGAGCACAAGCAGGGGGAGTGGCAGGCAGAGGGAGAAGCAGGCTCCCCACTGAGCAGGGAGCCTGATGCAGGACTCGATCCCAGCACCCCTAGTTCATGACCTGAGCCGAAGGCAGATGCTTAACCAACTGAGCCAGCCAGGCACCCTATTTTATATTATTTATAAGTGATTTATATATATATTTATATTTCAAACATATATATATTTATATATAATTTCTTTCTTTCTTTCCTATTTTAGGAATCTACTTTCTTTTAACAAGCAGACCAAAACACACCCAGGATCTAGTTTTGTTTTGTTTTGCTGTTGTTCTTTTGTTGTTGTTTTTTTTTTTATTTTTTCCTTTTCTCTTTTCTTTTCTGGATAAAATGATGAGATAGAGAAATTCATCCCAAAAGAACAACAGGTAGTATTCACAGCCAGGGATTTAATCAATATGGATATAAGTACGATATCTGAATTAAAATTTACAACAATGATTATAAGAACACTAGCTGGGCTTGAAAAAAGAAAAGACAAAAATAGAGAAAGATGGCAGAAGAGTAGGGGATCTCCTTTCATCTGGTCTCTCAAATTTACCCCGCTATCTGTGAAACCAGTCTGAACACACACGAATTCAGCCTGAGACGTAAGAAAACATCTGGAACTTTACAAGTCGAAAAGTGACTGCTTTTCACAAGGTAGGAATTGTGGAGTCATGAATCTGCAGGAAACTATCGGAAGATAAATGGGGTGGGGGAGACTCCATAAGCTGGCTACTGGAAAGTGATATAACACCAGAGTGAAAAAGCAGAACCCTTAGAAATCTGCTTCAGTGAGAGACTTCCTTTTCTGAAAGGGGCTCAGGGGATGAAAATGGCAGAATTCTAGGTGGGTCATTGTGGTCTCAGGATCCCAGGAGACACAGAAGGAATGAGGGAGCCCAAACTGGTAGAGTGCCCAAGCAGTGGAGCAGGGAGACTGTTTGTGGTCAGCAAGCCCAGGAAGGACTCTCAGTTCAGGGAGCCATAAACCACAAGCCAGGCCAGTCGGGTGACCACTCTGCCTGAGCACCCTGAAAAGGACTGGAACATGTGGGCCATTTACCATCTCCTGGGAGGGACAAAATGGCTGTGCCCATGACTAGGCAACAGTTCTCAGGGTGGTGGTGGCCCTGGAAAGGACAGTAAGGTGGCACCAGGAAGATTGCAGTGGGCATGCATCACAAGAGTCTATGGAGTTTGGCACACATGAAAGTGAGAACAGTTTGTCCCAGAGGGTTTATTGAAGAGGGGGGACTGCGACCTTTCAGCTCTGGGCTGAAGATCTAGGCACGGCCATTATTGTTCTCATCCTCTGAAGAGGTGTAGACAGCTTCTAAGGGGAAAAAAAAGCCACACAGATGACCAACTTACACTGAGCCCAGCCCCCTGACAAGGAGTGGGGCAACTCTGCACAGGCAAAGAACCCTGAGAAGCAGCACAGCAGATGCTTCCCCACAGAAGACAGACTGGAAGAACAGGTGGACTACAACTTTATAGATCCTACAAGACTGTAAAACTCCAGTACCAGGGGAAAATAGAATATTGAGCTCCATGTGTTCTCTCATGACTCATTTATTTATCAGTCTAAAATTTTCCATTTCTTTTTTTTTTAACTTTTTCCTGCTTCAACTAGATTCATATACTACCAGCTTATGTTTTTAAGTCACTTTTTAACTTTTATTTTTTACATCTACGTTTTATAGATATATGCTTCACGCTTATTTTAATCTTTTCACGCTATTCAAATTTATACATAAATATAATTTTTCATATAAATATAAAAAACATATATAAGTTCTGCTTTCTTTGCAATTTTGGGATGTAGTGTCTTTTAACACACAGACAAAATTCAATGAGGAAGAAGTGGATACCATGCTTAGTCCACCCTTGCTTAGTGAGAGTATAGTCTCCCTTCACCACCCCCCATTTTTTTGCTTTGTTTCGTTTTGGTTTTGTATGTTTTTCTTTTGTGCCTTCTGACCACTTCAGACTTCTCTAGGGTGTTTTATAATGCTTGGGTTCTGGTTGATATTTTGGACTCTGCTCATTTGCTCACCCACCCTTCTCTGGGCAAAATGACTAGAAGGAGGAATTCATAATGAAAGAAAGAACAGAGACAATGTTCTCTGCAACAGAGCTAATCGATATGGATATAAGTAAGATGTCAGAGATGAAATTCAGGAGGGCAATTATAACGTTAATAGCTAGGCTTGAAAACAGCATATATGACAATACAGAATCTCTAAGGGTGGAAATGAGATCTAATCAGGCCAAACTTAAAAATGCTATGAATGAGACACAGTCTAAATAGGATGCTTTAACAGCTAGAGAAAATGATACAGAAGAGAGAATAAGTGAGCTAGAGGACAGGCTAACAGAAAGGAAGGAAGTTGAGGAAAAGAGAGAAAGAAAACTAATAGCCCATGAAGAAAGGCTTCAAGAAATTAATAATGCCCTGAAAACAAATCAATGTCAGAATTATTGGGGTGTCCGAAGGGGTGGAGAGGGAGGGCCAGAAGGTATATTTGAGCAAATCATAGTTGAGAACATCGCTAATCTTGGAAAAGAAACAAGCATTAAAGTCCAAGAGGCAGAGAGGACACCTCCCAAAATAATAAAAACAGATCAACACCCAGACATATAATGGTGAAGCTTGCAGGTCTTAGAAAAAAAAGAAGCTATCCTGAGAGCAGCTAGGGAGAGAAGCATCCTTAGGTATGGTGGGAAGAATATCAGAATAACATCAGAACTATCCACAGAAACCTGGCAGGCTAGAAAGGGCTGGCAAGACATATTCAGGGTATTAAATGAGAAGAACATGCAGCCAAGTATACTTTATCCAGCAATGCTGTCATTCAGAACAGATGGAAAGATAAAGAGCTTCCAGGACTGGCAGAAACTGAAAGAATGTGTGACCACCATGCCAGCCCTGCAAGAAATATTAAGGGGGACTCTATAAAAGAAGAAAGACACCAAGAATAATATAGACCAGAAATTTACAGAGCCAATCCATAGAAACAGGGACTGTACAGACAATAGGATGGCAATAAACACATATCTTTCAGTAGTTACTCTCAACATAAATAGCATAAAAGCTCCTATGAAACAGCACAGTGTTTGAGACTGGATACAAAGACAGGACCCATCCATATGCTGTCTACAAGACACTCATTTTGAACCAAGAGACACCTCCAGCCTGAAAGAGAGGGGATGGAGAACAATTTTTCATGCCAAGGGACCTCAAAAGAAAGCTGGGGTAGCAATTCTTATATCAGACAAATTAGAATTTAAACCAACAACTGTATTAAAAGACATAGATAGGCAGTATATCATACTTAAAGGGTCTTTCAAAAAAAAAGATCTAAAAATTGTAAATGTCTATGTCCACAACATGGGAGCAGCCAACTACATAGGCCAACTGTTAACCAAAATAAAGAATCATATCATCAATAATACATTAGTAGTAGGAGATTTTAAAAATCCACTCTCAGCAATGGACAGATCATCTAAGCAGATCAACAAAGAAACAAGAGCTCTGAAAGACACGTTGGACCAGATGGACTTCATAGACATATACAGAACATTCCAACCTAAAACAACAGGATACTCATTCTTCTCGAGTGCACATGGAACTTTCTCCCAAATAGACCACATGCAAGGTCACAAATCAGGTCTCTACCAAAACCAAAAGATTTGAGATTATTCCCTGCCTGATATTAGACCACACTGCCTTGAAACTGGAACTCAGTCACAAGAAAAAAAATTGGAAGGAATTCAAACACTTTTAAGTTAAAGAGCATCCTGCTAAAGAAAGATTGGGTCAACCAGGAAATTAAAGAACTTAAACAATTCATGGAAACTAATGAGAACAAAAACACTTCAGTCCAAAACCTATGGGATACTGCAAAGGCAGTCCTAAGGGGGGAAATACATAGCCAACAAAGGCTCTCTCAAAAAATTAGAAAAATCCCAAATGCATAAGCTACCCTTACACCTAAAGGAGCTGGAGAAAGAACAGCAAATAAAACCTAAACCAAGCAGGAGAAGAGAAATAATAAAGATTAGAGCAGAGATCAATGAAATAGAAACCACAAAAAAGTAGAACAGATCAATGAAACTAGAAACTGATTTTTTGAAAAAGTTAATAAGATTGATAAATCACTGGCCAGACTTATCCAAAAGAGAGAGAGAGAGAGAGAGAGAGAGAGAGAGAAAGGACCCAAGTTAATAAAATCATGAATGAAAGGGGAGAGATCACAACTAATACCAAGGAAATAGAAACAATTATTAGGAATTATTAACAGGAACTATATGCCAACAAATTAAGCAACCTGGAAGAAATGGTTGCCTTCCTAGAAACTTATAAACTACCAAGACTGAAACAGGAAGAGGTAGAATATCTGAACAGACCAATAACCAATTGAAGCCACAATCAAAAAACCTCCCAAAAAACAAGAGTCCAGGGCCTGATGGCTTTCATGGGAATTCTACCAAACATCTAAAGAGGAAATCATACCTATTCTCCTGAAGCTGTATCAAAAACTAGAAACAGAAGGAAAACTTCCAAACTCTTTCTATGAGGCCAGCATTACCTTGATTCCAAAACCAGACAAAGACCCCATCCAAAGAATTACAGACAAATATCCCTGATGAACATGGATGCCAAAATATTTAACAAGATGCTAGCCAACAGAATCCAACAGTACATTAAAAGGATTATTCACCAAGACCAGGTGGGACTTATTCCTGGCATGCAAGGGTGGTTTAACATTAGGAAATCAATCACTGTGATACAGCACATTAATAAAAGAAAGGACAAGAACATATGATCTTCTCAATTGATGCAGAAAAAGCATTTGACAAAATACAGCATCCTTTCCTGATTAAAACTCTTCAGAGTGTAGGGATAGAAGGAACATACCTCAACATTATAAAAACCATCTATAAAAGCCCACAGCGAATATCATTCTCAATGGGGAAAAACAGAGCTTTTCCCTTAAGATCAGGAACACAACAGTGATGCCCACTCTCATGACTATTGCTCAACATAGTGCTAGAGTCTTAGCCTCAGCAATCAGACAATAAAAAGAAATAAAAGGCATTTAAATTGGCAAAGAAGAAGTCAAATTTTCTTTGCAGATGACATAATACTTTATGTGGAAAACCCAAAAGACTCCACCCCAAAATTGCTAGAACTCAAGCAGCAATTCAGCCATGGGGCAGGATACAGAAATAAATGCACAGAAATCAATTGCATTTCTATAAACTAACAATAGGACAGAAGAATGAGAACTTAAGGAATCAAACCCCTTTTACAATTCCACCAAAAACCATAAAGTACCTAGGAATAAACCTAATCAAACAGGTAAAGGATCTGTAATTTAGAAACTACAAAACACTTATGAAAGAAATGGAGAAAGACACAAAAATATGGAAAACATTCCATGTTCTTGGATTTGAAGAACAAACATTGTTAAAATGTCTATGCTGCCCACAGCAATCTACACTTTCCATGCAATCCCTATCAAAATACCATTGACATTTTTCACAGAACTGGAACAAACGATCTTAAAATTTGTATGGAAGTAGAAAAGACCCTGATTCACCAGGGGAATGTTGAAAAAGAAAACCAAGGCTGGTGCATCACAATGCCTGACTTCAAGCTATTTACAAAGTTGTGATCACCAAGACAGCATGGTACTGGCACAAAAACAGACATTTATATCAATGGAACAGAAGAGAGGACCCAGAAATGGACCCTTAACTCTATGGTCTGCTAATCTTCAACAAAGCAGGAAAAAATATCCAATGAATAAGAGACAGTCTCTTCAATAAATGGTGCTGGGAAATTGGACAGATACATATAGAAGAATGAAACTGGACCAGTCTCTTGCACCATACACAAAGATAAAATCAAAATGGATGAAAGACCTCAAAGTGAGAGAGGAATCCATCAAAATGCTAGAGGAGAACATAGGCAGTAACTTCTTTGACCTCGGCTGCAGCAACTTCTTGCAAGACACGTGCCTAAAGGCAAGGGAAACAAAAGCCAAAATGAGATATTGGGACTTCATCAAGATAAAAAGCTTCTGCATGGCAAAGGAAACAGTCAACAAAACCAAGAGGCAACCCACAGAATGGGAGAAGATATTTGCAAATGACACTACAGATAAAGAGCTGGTATCCAAGATCTATAAAGAACTTACCAAACTCAACACCCAAAAACAAATAATCCAATCAAGAAATGGGCAGAAGTCATGAACAGACACTTTTCCAAAGAAGACATAGAAATGGCTAACAGACACATAAAAAAAATGCTCCACATCACTTGCCATCAGGGAAATACAAATCAAAAGCACAATTAGATGCCACTTTACATCAGTCAGTATGGCTAAAATTAACAAGACAGGGACCAACAAATGTTGGTGAGGATATGGAGAAAGAGAACCCTCTTACAGTGTTGTGGGAATGCAAACTGAAACAGCCACTCGAAAAAACAGTATTGAGGTTCCTCAAGATGTTAAAAAATAGAGCTACCCTACAACCCAGCCATTTTACTACTAGGTACTTACCCCAAAGATACAGATGTAGTGAAAAGAATGGGTACCTGTACCCCAATGTTCAAAGTATCAATGTCCACAATAGCCAAACTGTGGAAGGAACTGAGATGTGAATGAATAAAGAAGATGTGGTTCACATACACAATGGAATATTACTCAGAAAGGACGAATACCTACCATTTACATCGACATGGATGGAACTGGAGGTTATTATGCTAAGTGAAATAAGTTAATCAAGGAAAGACAATTATCACACGATTTCACTTATATGTAATGTGATGAGCACTGGGTGTTATATGCAACTAATGAATTGTTGAACACTACATCACAAAATAATGATGTACTGTATGTTGGCTTATTGGATTTAAATTTAAAAAAGAAGAAGACAAGAGAGAATCCTTTAGTATAGAGATGTAAGAACTAAAACTACTCAGGCCAAAATTGAAAATGCTACAACTGAAATGCAGTCCCAAGTGGAGTCCATAAAAATGATGATGAAAAAAGGAGAATGGTGAAAAAGTGATATAGAAGATAAAATTATGAAAAACAAAGAAGTTGAAAAGGAGGAAAGAAAAATATTATATCACGAAGGTAGACTTAGGCAACTCAGCAATTCCGTAAAAATGAAATATTATCCATATTATAGGACATTCGTCCCCAAAGATGAAGAGTGGTAAAAGGGGCAGAAGTTTTACTCAAACAATAGATAGCTAAGAACCTCATTAATCTGGGTAAGGAAATAAGCATTCAAGACCAAGAGGCACAGAGAACCCATAATAGCAAAATTGGTCAACCAATTCTGAAGAAGAATGGGACAAGAGAACCTTAACCCACAAGGCGAGACACATAAGGTTAGCCAGTAGTCCGTCCTGGGAGGCCAGAAAGGCCTGGAATGATATATTCAATCTGCTAAATGGGAATAATGTGAATCAACATACTTTAGCCAAGGGTTATTCTAGATGTAAATTACTCTGACTATAAACACACTAAATGCTCCAACGGTCAACCAGGAAATTAAAGAAGATTTCAAAAAATACATGGAAACAAAAGAAAACAAAAACACGTCAGTTCAAAACCTTTCAGATGTAGCAAATGTTGTCCTAGAGGGAAACACACAGCAATCCAGGTCTTCTTAAATAAGGAAGAAAATCTCAAATACACAACCTAACCTTAAACCTAAAGGAGCTGGAAGAAGAACAACAAAGCCTAATACAGCAGGAGAAGAGAAATTATAAATATTATAGCAGAAATCAATGATATAGATTTAAAAAGAAACAGTAGAACAGATCAACAAAACAAGGAATTGGTTCTTTGAAAGAATTCACTAAATTGATAAACCCCTAGCCAGACTTACCAAGAAGAAAAGAGGACCCAAATATAAAATCATAAATGAAAGAAGAGAGATTACAACCAACATAGCAGAAATATAAACAATTCTAAAAGAATATTATGAGCAATTATATACCAAAGAATTAGGTAATCTGGAAAATGGATGCATTCCTAGAAACACATAAACTACCAAAACTGAAACAGGAGAAAATAGAAAACATGAACAGACCCATAACCAGCAAAGAAATTGAAGCAGTAATCAAAAATCTCCTAAGAAACAAGAGCCCAGGGCTGGATAGCTTCCCAGGGCAATTCTTCCAAACATTTAAAAAAGAATAATACCTATTCTTCTGAAGCTGTTTCAAAAATAGAAATGTAAGGAAAACTTCCAAACTCATTCTATGAAGCCAGCATTACCCTGATCCCCAAACCAGACAAAGACCCCACCAAAAAGGAGAATTACAGACCAATATCTCCGATGAACATGGATACAAAAATTCTCACCAAGGTACTAGCCAATAGGATCCAATAGTACATTAAAAAGATTATTCCCCATGACCAAGTGGAATTTATTCCTGAGATGCAGGGGTAGTTCAACACCCGCAAATCAATCAAAGTGATTCACCACATTAATAAAAGAAAGAATAACTATATAATCCTCTCAATAGATGCAGAAAAAGCAATTGATAAAATGCAACATCCATTCTTGATAAAAACGTTCACAACGTAGGAACAGAATATCTTAAAGGCCACATACGATAACTATTTTCATCCTCAATGGGGACAAATTGAGAGTTTTCCCCTAAGGTCAGGAACACACAGGGATGTCCACTCTCATCACTGTTGTTCAACATACTACTGGAAGTCCTAGCCTCACCAATAAGACAACAAAAGGAAATAAAAGGCATCCAAATCAGCAAGGAAGAAGTCAAACGTTCATTCTTAACAAGTGACATACTCTATGTAGAAAACCCAAAGGACTCCACCCAAAAATTGCTACAGCTGTTACAGGAATTGAGCAAAGTCACAGGATATAAAATCAATGCATTTCTATACACTAGAGATGAAGTAGCAGAAAGAGAAATGAAGCAATTGATCCCATTTACAATTGCACCAAAAACCATAAGATACCTAAGAATAAACCTAATCAAAGAGGTAAAGGATCTGTACATTGAAAACTATAGAACAGTTATGAAAGAAATTGAGAAAGACACAAAGAAATGGAAAAATATTCCATGGTATTGGATTGGAAGAATAAATATTGTTAAAATGTCTATACTACCCAAAGCAATCTACACATTCAGTGCAATCCCTATCAAAATACCATTAACATTTTTCACAGAGCTGAGACAAACAATCCTAAAATTTGTATGGAACCAGAAAAGACCCCGAATAGTCAAAGGAATGTTGAGACAGAAATGCAAAGTTGGAGGCATCACAATCCCGGGCTTCAAGCTGTATTACAAAGCTGCAATCATCAAGACAGTATGGTACTGGCACAGAAACAGACACATAGATCAATGGAACAGAATCGAGAACCCAGAAATGCACACTCAATTCTATGGTCAACTAATCTTCAACAAAGCAGGAAAGAGTATCCAATGGAAAAATTGGTGTTGAGAAACCCGGACAGCCACATGTAGAAGAATGAAACTGGACCACTTTCTAACACCATACACAAAGATAAACTAAAAATGGATGAAAGACCTAAATGTGTGACAGGAACCCATCAAGATCCTAGAGGAGAACACAGACAGTAACCTATTTGACCTTGGCTGAAAAACTTCTTCCTAGACATGTCACCGGAGGCAAGGGAAACAAAAGCAATAATGAACTATTGGGACTTCATCAGGATAAAAATTTCTGCACAGCCAAGGAAACAAACAACCTAAAAAACAACCTATAAAATGGGAGAAGATATTTGCAAATGCCATATCAGATAAAGGTCTAGTATCCAAAATCTATAGAGAACTTATCAGACTTAACATCCAGAAAACAAAAAATCCTGTCAAGAAATTGGCAGAAGATATGAGTAGACACTTTTCCAAAGAACATATAAATGGCTAAGAGACTCATGAAAAAAATGTTCAACATCACTCATCACCAGGGAAATATAAATCAAACCACAATGAGATACTAGTTCACATTTGTCCGAATGGCTAAAATTAACAATTCAGGAAACAACAGATGTTGGCGAGGATGTTGGTGGGAATGCAAACTGATATAGCCACTCTGGAAAACAACATGGAGGTACCTCAAAAAGTTAAAAATAGAGCTACCCTATGACCCAGGAATTACACTACTAGGTATTTATCCAAAGGATACAAAAATAGTGATTCAAAGGGGCACATGCTCCCCAATGTTTATAGCAGCAATGTCCACAATAGCCAAAATATGGAAAGAGTCCATCAACTGATGAATGGATAAAGAAGAGGTGGTAAATATATACCATGGAATATTACTCAGCCATCAAAAACATGAAATCTTGTCATTTGCAATGATGTGGTTGAAACTAAAGGGTATTATACTAAGTGAAAAAAGTTGGTCAGAGAAAGACAAATACCATATGATTTCACTCATGTGAAATTTAAGAAACAAAGCAAATGAACATAGGGGAAGAAAAAAGAAAAATAAAATAAGATAGAGAGGGAGGCAAATCATAAGGACTCTTACCTATAGGGAACAAATTGAGGATTGTTAGAGGGAAAGTGTGTTGGAATTGGTAATTCAGCAATGGGCATTAAGGAGGGCACTTGATATAATGAGAGCTGGTGTTACATGCAACTGATGAAATCACTAAACTCTACCCTGAAACCAATAATACACTATATGTTAACTAACTTGAATTTAAATTAAAGTAAAATAAAATTCTCACTGTTTCACCAGGGTCCCCACATAATTCATAACACAAAAGATACAGTGGCATAATGTAATATTCACATATTTCAATCTAAATAGTAGTCAGTCTTTTACAAGGTCAGTTAGATTTAACACTTGTTTCCTGTGGGTTTAAAAAGGTTTATCCTCTATAATAAAGTTTGATTTCAGAGTTCTTTAATGGCATAACTATAGCACAGTATCAAAATGGTCATTTATAAAGGTGTTTTCAAATAATTTCAAATATCAGAAACTTGCAATGTCTAATATTCCTTCAGTTAGATTCTCCAGTGGTTAATGATGTGCATTTGCTCCTTCACAGAAATTCTCAGTGTATTTTTCCCAGTTTAGTCACAATTTAACTCGATAGTGCACAACTCACACATCAGCATAACAATATTGAAAATCTAATCCACAGACCCACTTCAATACAAGTGTTACCAAGTACAACTATATAAAAAAATACATCTTTCTTCATCCTGATTCTGAGACTATTCCTTATTTTCATAACCTTGATTAATTTAAGGAGTTCAGATTTCTTCAACCTCATCATGTGCAGTTTCAGGCATCACTGTATTCCTGATTTTAGAGAAGTTTTCAGTATTTCATCATTGAGTATAATGTGAACTGTGAGTTTGTTGTATGTGGCCTTTTTATGCTGATGTATTTTACTTCCATACAAAATTTTTTGGTGGTTTTATTATGAAAGAATGTTACATTTTGTCAAATTTATTTTTGCATCTACTGAGATGATCATATGATTTTATCTTTAATTCTATTAATGTGATATATCATATTATTGATTTGCATATGTTGAACCATCCTAGCCCCTCAGAAATAAATGTTACTTGGTCATGGTGTATAATCCTTTTAATGTTCTTTTAATTTGGTTTCTTAATATTTTTTGAGAATTTTTGCATCTATATTCATCAGGGATATTGGTCTATAGTTTTCTTTTCCTTTAGAGTCCTCATCTGGGTTGATATCAGTTTAATGTTGGCCTCATATAAAGAGTTTGAAAATGTACCTATTCTTAAACTATTTTTTGTAAGGGTTTGAGAAATTCTTCATTAAACATTTGGTAGAATTTACTGGCTGTTTAGTCATGGGTTTTCTGTACAACTAGTGTTTTCAGAATACTATAGTACACCCTATAGTGGTGTACTAGGAGCAGAATGGTGTAGTGAAGACCCACATTTGCTGAAATAAAATATCAGACATTATTTTTAAAAACATCTTTCATATTAATGCTTTACAGACTGTGTTACATGCAACATCCATGAAGACCACATTCTTTCACTGAAATAATACTACTTTTATGTTATCACATATTCTCACTCTTAGAAAAATACTTAATGCTTCATAACAATGCATAATGTATTCCATGCACCATAGTGTGGTGAACATATATTTCATTTAATAACACTATACTTATTCACATATACAACTAACATTCTTATCTTTTATACCTGGGCATTTACAGAGTGTATTAAATTAACTCTTGTAGTGAGGGTGGAGTTAAGATGGCAGAGAAATAGGGGGACCCAGGGCTTTCCTTGTCCCTTGGACAAGGCTGTATTGAGATCAGATCACTTGGAATACCCAGGAAATTGATCTGAGCATTGGAAGAAGGATTTCCATGGTTGGAGGGAAATGGTGTGGCAGGTGCAAGGTTTGTGGAAATGAACTGTGTCTGGGGGGGCGGGGGTGGAGAAAGCTGCCATGCTGCAAAGGGGAGGGAATCATTTCCATGGGGAGAAAAAAAGGGAGAGAGTGGCTGAGAGAGTGTTGTGTAAGATTCACACAAGAACCTGGGGAGCTGGGGGAAACATTTAGGGCAATTCACCATCTGTTTAGTCCTGGCTTTTCTCTACAACTAGTGTTTTCAGAATATTATAGTATACCTTATACTGGTGTATTAAGTGCAGTGGTGTACTACTGCACTTAGTACACAGGTTTTTTGCAAACTGAGTGTAGCTCAAACTCTGAGTTTTTGGAAGTGCACATCTTTTGACTGAGCAGAGCTGTAACATGTACACCTATAGAGAAGGATGGTTCTGGCCCAGCACAAGGTGGTGTCGGGATCTCCTGGGTCACACAGAGAGAGATCATTTCCCTTCTGGAGTACATTCGGAAGAGGGTATATTGCCTCTCCAAGGACAAAAGACCATGCAGGCACCAGCAAAGGCCTTCCATTGGCTGGTCAAAGAGGCACACATAGAGGGTGGATAACCTGGACGCTGCTTTTTGTTGTCTACACCCTAGAGTTTGCACACTGCAGAGGCATGGACTGTGTTAGTGGTTCAAAGGGCACTAGTAAGAGCACAGAAAGGCTCTAATCCAAGGAGGGAGCAGATCCAAGGAGTGCCAGCTCCTTGAAGATTTGGAGTTTTGAATCCCAGCCATGCACCAAAGAGAAAGAGTAGGAGAGCTGTCCAACCAGGCACGTTCATGGCCCTCAACTTTTTGTTGGGCTTTCTGAACATGGAGATGGGAAATCCCTTGTCCATGGACGAGACTGGGGTAACACCATTTTACGATCGCTACAAACACAGTTGGACTGCAGAGAGCAACACAGCAGCCCCCACTGAAGGTGGAAGCCCCTTACATCAAACCCCGCCCCCATGCTTGGCAAATGCTTTTTTTTTTACTGGGGGGGGCAGGATTGACTCAGAGCCAGCGCAACAGACCTCTCCCCCAGAGGAGCAACAGGCAGCATGCCACAAGCACCATACTGTGCCTCAGCATCTCCTTCAGTTCTGGTGGAACTAGGACCAGGCTGTATTTCTTTCTTCCTTTTTTTTTTTTTTTTTTGAAGCAGGCTTATACTTTGGTTTTCTTTTCATTTCCTTTTTGGTTTTTTTCTTCCTTTTTTGGATCAGACTTCTTTTCTTTTTTTGGTAGAAATGATCAAATTTTTGTTTAATTTTATTATTTTATTTTTTAAAGATTTTACTTTCAAAGCAATCACTACACCCAATGTGGGGCTCGAACTAACAACCCCAAGATCAAGAGTTGCATGCTCAAGCAACAGAGCCAGCTAGACACCACAAAGATCAAATTTTTATTTATTTTTTATTTTTTCAATTTGATATTTTATCTTATTTTATCACTATTTATTATGTTCAGTTAGCCAACATATAATACATCATTAGTTTTTGATGAAATGTTCAACGATTCATTAGTTGCATAAAACACCCATTGCTCATCACATCATGTGCCCTCCTCAATACCAATCACCTGGTTACCCCAATCCCCCCATTCCTCTCCCTTCTGTAATCCTCAGTTTGTTTCCTTTAGTCCAGAATCTCATATTTTGTCTCCCTTCTGAATTCTTCCAATTCAGTTTTCCCTCCCTTCCCCTGTGGTCCTCCATACTGCCCATTTCTTGACAGGATTTTTTGTTCTTTGGGTGTTAAGTCTGATAAGTTCTTTATAGATTTTGGATACTAGACCTTTATCTGATATGACATTTGTGAATATCTTCACTCACTCCATAGTTGTGTTTTAGGTTTGTTGACTTCTGTAGAAGCCTTTTATCTTGATGAAGTCCCAATAGTTCATTATTGTTTTTGTTTCCCTTCCCTCTGCAGACATGTCTAGGAAGAAGTCTTTCAGCCAAGGTCAAATAGGTTACTGTCTGTGTTCTCCTCTAGGATCTTGATGGGTTCCTGTCACACATTTAGGTCTTTCATCCATTTTTAGTTTATCTTTGTGTATGGTGTTAGAAAGTGGTCCAGTTTCATTCTTCTACATGTGGCTGTCCGGGTTTCTCAACACCAATTTTTCCATTGGATACTCTTTCCTGCTTTGTTGAAGATTAGTTGACCATAGAATTGAGTGTGCATTTCTGGGTTCTCGATTCTGTTCCATTGATCTATGTGTCTGTTTCTGTGCCAGTACCATACTGTCTTGATGATTGCAGCTTTGTAATACAGCTTGAAGCCCGGGATTGTGATGCCTCCAACTTTGCATTTCTGTCTCAACATTCCTTTGACTATTCGGGGTCTTTTCTGGTTCCATACAAATTTTAGGATTGTTTGTCTCAGCTCTGTGAAAAATGTTAATGGTATTTTGATAGGGATTGCACTGAATGTGTAGATTGCTTTGGGTAGTATAGACGTTTTAACAATCTTTGTTCTTCCAATCCAATATCACGGAATATTTTTCCATTTCTTTGTGTCTTTCTCAATTTCTTTCATAACTGTTCTATAGTTTTCAATGTACAGATCCTTTACCTCTTTGGTTAGGCTGATTCCTACATATCTTATGGCTTTTCTTTCCATTGTAAATGGGATCAATTGCTTCATTTCTCTTTCTGCTGTTTCATTGTTGGTGTATAGAAATTCACTGGACTTCTGTGTAATGATACTATATCCTGCAACATTGCTGAATTCCTTCATCAGTTCTAATTATATTTTGGTGGAGTCTTTTGGATTTTCTACATAGAGTATCATGTCATCTGCAAAAAGCAAAAGTTTGATTTCTTCTTTGCCGATTTGGATGCCTTTTAGTTCTTTTTGTTGTCTGATGGATGCGACTAGGACACTCAGTACTATGTTCAACAACAGTGATGAGAGTGGACATCCCTGTCTTGTTCCTGACCTTTTGGGAAAAGCTCTCAGTTTGTCCCCATTGAGGATGATATTACCTGAGGGTATTTCATATAGGCCTTTATCATGTGGAGTTATGTTCCTTCGATCCCTAAATTTGTGGACCTTTTTTCAAGAAAGGATGTTGTATTTTGCCAAATGCTTTTTCTGCACCTATTGAAAGGGTCATATAATTCTTATTCTTTCTTTTATTAGTGTGGTGTGTCCCATTGATTGATCTGCAGATGTTGAATCCCCCCTGCATCTCAGGAATAAATGAGATTAATAAATTAAATAAATTTATTTAACAAATCATTTATTAAATAAATGATTTAATAAATCATTAAAAGGTGAATAAACATTTTAATGTACTATTGGATCCTATTAGCATGTATCTTGGTGAGAATTTTCACATCCATGTTCATCAGGGATATTGCTCTGCAATTCTTTTTAGTGGGTTCTTTGTCTAGTTTTGGGATCAAGGTGATGCTGGCCTTATAGAATGAGTTTGGAAGTTTTCCTTCCATTAATATTCTTTGGAATATTTTCAGAAAAACTGTATTAATTCTTCCTTAAATGGTTGGTAGAATTCCCCTGAGAATACAACCAGCCCTGGACTCTTGTCTGTTGGGAGATTTTTCATTACTGTTTCAATTTCTTTGCTGATGGGTCTGTTCAGGTTTTCTATTTCTCCCTGTCTGAGTTTTGGTAGTTTGTATGTTTCTAGGAATGCATCCATTTCTTCCAGATTGCCTGATTTGTTGGCATACATTTGCTCATAATATTCTTTTACAATTGTTTGTATTTCTGTGGTGTTGGTTGTGATCTCTTCTCTTTCTTTCGGGATTTTGTTTATTTAGGTCCTTTCTCTTTTCTTTCAGATAAGTGTGGCTAGGGGTTTATCAAGTTGGTGAATTCCTTCAAAAACCAGTGCCTAGTTTCATTGATCTGTTCTACTTTTTTTTAACTCTATATCATTGATTTCTGCTCTAATCTTTATTATTTCTCCTATCCTGCTGGATTTAGGCTTTAATTACTGTTCTTTTTCCCAGCTTCTTTAGGTGTAAGATTAGGTTGTGTATTTGAGACTTTTCTTCCTTCTTAAGGTAGGCATGTACTCTACCTCCCAAAGGTTTTGGACTATCACCTCTTCATTTTCATTTGCTTCCATGTATTTTTTTAATCCTTCTTTAATTTCCTCTTGACCAATTCATTCTTCAGTAGGATGTTCTTTAAGCTCCATGTATTTGTGATTCTTCCAAATTTTTTCTTGTGGTTGACTTCAAGTTTCACAGCATTGTGGTCTGGAACTATATATTGTATGATCTCAATCTTTTTGGACCAGTTGAGGCCTGATTTGTGACCCAGTATGTGATCTCTTATGGAGAATATTCCATATGCACTCAAAAAGAATGTATATTCAGCTGCTTTAGGATGAAATGCTCTGAATATATCTGCTAAGTCCATCTAGTTCAGTCTTTCAAAGCCCTTCTGCTTAGATGATCTGTCCATTGATGTGAGTAGAGTGTTAAAGTCTCCTATGATTATTATATTATTATCAATGGATTTCTTTGTATTAGCTATTAATTGATGTATATATTTGAGTGCTCCCAAGTTAGGGGCATATTTGCAATTTGTTAGATCTTCCTTTTGGATACAACCTTTTATTAAGATATAGTGTCCTTCTTCATCTCTTACTACAGTCCTTGTTTCTTTGGTATAAGGATGTCTATTGGAGCTTTCTTTTGATGATAAATGGTTCTCCACCCCTTCACTTTCAATCTGGAGGTCTCTGTGGGTCTAAAATGAGTCCTTTGTAAGCAGCATATTGATGGGTCTTTTTTTTTTTAATCCATTCTGATACCCTATGTCTTTTGATTGGAACATTTTGTCAATTTACATTCAGAGTAATGATTGAAAGATATGAATTTAGTGCCATTGTATTACTGTAAAGTTGCTGTTCCTGTAGCTTGTCTCTGTTCCTTTCCAGTCTTTATTACTTTTGGTCTCTCTTTCTGCTCAAAAGTTCCCCTTTAATATTTCTTACAGGGCTGGTTTAGTGTTCACAGACTCCTTTAGTTTTTGTTTGTCCTGGAAACTCTTTATCTCTACCCTTATTCTGAATGACAGCCTTACTGGATAAAGTATTCTTGGCTGCATATTTTTCCTATTTAGCAGGTTGAATATATCATGCCAGTCCTTTCTGGCCTCCCTGGCCTCTGTGGACAGGTCTGCTGCCAGCTTTATGTGTCTACCCTTGTAGGTTAAAGACCTCTTGTTCTGAGCTGTTTTCAGAATTGTCTCCTTGTTCTCATTTTGCAAGTTTCACTATGATATGTCATGAGGTTAACCTATTTTTGTTTATCTTGAGGGGGGTTCTCTGTGCTTCTTGGACTTAAATGCCTGTTTTCTTCCCCAGATTAGGGAAGTTCTCACCTATAAGTTGTTAAAATAAACTTTCTGTCCCTTTTTCCCCACTCTTCTTCTTCTGGGACTCCTATGATTCAGATATTATTTTGCCTTATAGAATTGCTCAGTTCCCTAAACCTACCTTCATGATCTAATAGTTTTCTTTTCCTCTTCTTTTCAGCTTCTTTATTTTCCATAATTTTATTCTCTATATCTATTGTCTTCTCTGCTTCTTCTATCCTCATTGTTATTATATCCAAACTATTCTGTATCGCAGTTATAGCATTTGTATTTCAGCCCGACTAGTTTTTAGGTCCTTTATATCTGTAGCAAGAGTTATTCTGATGTCTTCTATGTGTTTTTCAAGTCCAGCTAGTCTTCTAATGACTGTTGATCTAAATTCTTGTTCAAATACCTTGCTTATATCTGCATTCAGCCAGTCCCTGCCGTGATATCTTCTGGCCCTTTCTTTGGAGAGAATTCCTCTGTCTTGTAACTTGGGCTAAGTTTCTATCTTTTGCCTGCTATGAAAGCTTATTATGTTTCCTGCACCTCAGATGAATGCTATATTAAAAAGAGGTCATATACTGTCTGGGGGCTGGCACTTCAAAGAGTGTTTCTGGTGTATATGCTGAGTGCCCTCTACTGTTGCATTTTGGCTGCTCTTTCCCACTGGTCACTTCTCTGCAGAGTTACTCTTTGATTGCAATGGGGAGTGCTTGGACCTTTATCTAGGTATACTTTGATTTGTTTGTCAAAAAAAAAAAAAAACCCTGGGGGAAAAAAGGAAAGAGAGAAGAGAGAAAGAAAAAAAAGAGAAACAAAAAAAGAGAAAAAGAAAAGCCTGCTTCCAAAAAAAATAAATAAAATGAAAAGAGGAAAGGGAATGAAGACAACCAAACAGACAACAACAACAACAAAAACTATTACCCTGGGGAGGCAAGAAGGCGGAGGAGTAGGGGACCCTATTTCAACAGGTCCCCTGAATTTAGCTGGATATCTACCAAACCATTCAGAACACTCACGAAATCTGCCTGAGATGTAAGAATATATATCAGGATCTCTACAAGCAGAAAAACTAGCAGTCGCGAGGTATGAAGGGTGGAGTTGTGATTCTGTGGGCAGATACCACAGGATAAACAGAAGGGGGAGGGAGCCGCCATGAACTAGCACCCAGAAACTGATATAACACTGGAGGACAAAAGCATCCTGCGCCGGGGACTGGGCACAAACTCACAGAATAGTATCAGATGGAAGAGGGCTTTAGAGCAGCCCCCAGGCAGGATCCAGGAGCTGTGAGTGCACACCCCTAAAACCCAGGGCAGCTCATGGTTTTAGAAGCACAAAGGTCAGAGACACACCCTGGCCCTGGGATTGAACTCTGGGAGAGTTGCTGTGGGCAAACACCACTTCAGGAGGCTGCAGTTTTTAATAGCTCATACAGAAACTGTGTGTCCTGGAGCGCTTGGTGAAGAGCAGACTATGATTTCTCTACTCTGGGACCAAGGTTTGGGTGGGGCCATTTCTGCCCTGAATCTGAGAACAGGCGTGGAAAACTGCCAGAGAACAAAAGCTCAAAAATCCTGTTTCCACAGAGCCCACCCCCCCGCAACAGGGAGCGGGGCAACTCTGCCCAAGCAGGGTTGCCTGAGTAAGAGCGTGGCAGGCCCTTCCCCCAAAAGACAGGCTGGAAGAACAAGAGGACAACAACCCTAAAGTCCCTATAAAACAGGTGCATCTTGCTCGGGTCGTGGTTATACTTTGGATTCTGTACATTCCCTCAACCACCCCTCAAAAGAATGACTAAGAGGAGGAACCCCCAACAAAGAAAAGAATCAGAGACTGTGGCCTCTGTCACAGACCTAGTCTATATGGATATAAACAAGATGTCAGAAATAGACTTCAGAGTAACAATTATGAAGTCGATATCTAGGCTTGAGAAAAATATGACTGACAATATAGAATCTCTAAGGGCCGAAATGAGATCTAATCAGGCCAAAATAAAAAATGCTATGAATAAGATGCAGTCTAAACTGGATACCCTGAAGCCAGGGTAAATGAGGCAGAAGAACGAATTAGTGAGCTAGAAGATAAGACAATAGAAAGAAAGGAAATCAAGGAGGCCTGTGATAATTAGCTAAAAGCCCATGATAATAGACTGAGAATGATTAATGACACCATGAAACCTTCCAATGTCAGAATTATTGGGATCCATGAGGAGATGGAGAGAGAGAGAGAAAGGACTAGAAGGTATATTTGATCAAATCGTAGCTGAGAAATTCCTTAATCTGGGGAAGGAAATAAGCATTCATGTCCAGGAGGCAGAGAGCACCCCTCCCAAGATCAATGAGAACAGACCAATGCCCTGTCATTTAATAATAAAACTTGCAAATCATCCTGAGAGCAGCTAGGGGTAAGAGATTTCTTACATACAGAGGGAGGAATATCAGAATAATGTCAGACCTGTCCACAGAGACCTTGCAAGCCAGAAAGGGCTGGCGAGACATATTCAGGGTACTAAATGAGAAGAACATGTAGCCAAGGATACTTTATCCAGCAAGGCTGCCATCCAGAATCGACAGAGAGATAAAGAGCTTCCAGGAATGGCAGAAACTGAAAGAATAGGTGACCACCAAGCCGGCCCAGCAAGAAATATTAAGGGGGGTTCTATAAAAGAAGAAAGACCCCAAGAGGAATATAGACCAGAAATTTATAGAGACAATCTATAGAAACAGGGAATTCACAGGCAATATGATGGCACTAAACTCATATCTTTCAATAGTCACTCTCAATATGAACAGCCTAAATGCTCCCATGAAACAGGACAGGGTTGCAAATTGGATTAAAAGACATGACCCATCCATATGCTGTCTACAGAGACGCATTTTGAACCTAAAGTTACTTCCAGATTGAAAGTAAGGGGATGGAGAACCCCTTATCATGTCAATGGACCTCAAAAGAAAGCTGGGGTAGCAATTCTCATATCATATGAATTATATTTTAAGCTGAAGACTGTAGTAAGAAATGCAGAGGGACGCTACATCACACTTGAAGTGTCTTTCCAATAAGAAGGTCTAACAATTATAAATATATATGCCCCCAACATGAGAGCAGCCAACCACATAAGCCAACTGTTAACCAAAATAATGAATCATATTGATAATACTGTAATAGTAGGAGACCTCAACACTCCACTCTCAACAATGAACAGATTATCTAAGCAGTAGATCAACAAAAAAACAAGAGCTTGGATGGACACACTGGACCAGATGGACCTCGTAGATATATACAGAACATTACACCCTAAAACAACAGAATACTCATTCTTCTCGAATGCACACAGAAATTTCTCCAGAATAGAACACATACTGGGTCAAAAATCAAGTCTCAACTGATACCAAAATACTGAGTTTATTCCCTGCATATTTTCAGACCAAAATGCTTTGAAACTGGAACTCAATCGCAAGAAAAAATTTGGAAGTAGGAATTCAAACACTTGAAAGTTAAAAAGCATCCTGCTAAAGAATGATTGGGTCAGCCAGGAAATTAAAGAAGAACCTAAACAATTCATGGAAACCAATGAGAACAAAAACACTTCAGTCCAAAACCTATGCAATACCGCAAAGGGAGTCCTAAGGGGAAAATACATAGCCATCCAATCCTCACTCAAAAAAGTAGAAAAATCCGAAACTCACAAGCTAACCGTACACTTAAAGGAGCTGGGGAAAGAACAGCAAATAAAGCCTAAACCAAGAAGGAGAAGAGAAATAATAAAGAGCAGAAATCAATGAAATAGAAACTAGAAGAACAGTAGAACAGATCAACGAAACCAGAATTTGGTTCTTTGAAAGAATTAATAAGATCAATAAAACTCTGGCTTATCCAAAAGAAAAGAGAAAGGACCCAAATTAATAAAATTATGAATGAAAGGGGAGAGATCACGACTAACACCAGGAAATAGAAACAATTATTAGAAATTAGTACCAGCAACTACATGCAAACAAATTAAGCAACCTGGAAGAAATGGATGCCTTCTTGGAAACTTATAAACTACCAAGACTGAAACAGAAAGAGGTAGAACATCTGAACAGACCAATAACCAATTGAAGCAGTAATCAAAAACCTCCCCCAAAACAAGAGTCCAGGGCCAGATGGCTTCCCAGGGGAATTCTACCAAACATTTAAAGAGGAAATCATACCTATTCTTCTAAAGCTGCATCAAAAACTAGAAACAGAAGAAAATCTTCCAAACTCATTCTATGAAGCCAGCATTACCTTGATCCCAAAACCAGGCAAAGATCCGATCCTAAAGGAGAATCACAGACCAATATCCCTGATTAACATGGATACCAAAATACCCTAGTATCTTGGTAGCCAATAGGATCCAACAGCACACTGAAAGGATTATCCATCACGACTAAGTAGGATTTATTCCTGGGATGCAAGAGTGGTTCAACATTCGGAAATCAAACATTGTGATAGAATACATTAATAGAAGAAAAGACAAGACAATGTGATCCTCTCAATTGATGCAGAAAAAGCATTTGACAAAATACAGCATCCTTTCTGATTAAAACTCTTCAGAGTGTAGAGATAGAGGGAACACTCCTCAATATCATAAAAACCATCTATGAAAAGCCCACAGCAATTATCATTCTCAATGGAGAAAAGCTGTGAGCTTTTCCCTGTAAGATCAGGAACACGACAGTGATGCCCACTCCTGCCACTACTGTTCAACATTGTACTAGAAGTCCTAGCATCAGCAATCAGACAACCAAAACAAATAAAAAGCATTCAAATTGGCAAAGAAGAAGTCAAACTCTCTCTTCACAGATAACATGATACTTTATGTGGAAAATCTAAAAGACTCCACCCCCAAGTTACTAGGACTCATACAGCAATTTAGTAATATGGGAGGATACAAAATCAATGCACAGAAATCAGTTGCTTTCTTATACACTAACAATGTCATTGTAGAAAGAGAAATTAGAGAATTGATTCCATTTACAACAGCACCAAAAACCATAAGATACCTAGGAATAAACCTAGCCAAAGAGGTAAAGGATCTGTACTCTAGAAACTACAGAACACTTATGAAAGAAATTGAAGAAGATGACACAAAAAGATGGAAAAACATCCCATGGTCTTGGATTGGAAGAATACACATTGTTAAAATGTCTATGTTGTCCACAGCAATCTACACTTTCAACGCCATCTGGTATGGAACCAGAAAATATCCTGAATCGCCAAGGAAATGTGAAAAAGAAAAACAAAACGTTGCCTGATTTCATGCTATATTACAAAGCTATATCACCAAGACAGCATGGTATTGGCACAAAAACGGACGCATAGATCAATGGAACAGAAAGACTGTCCAGCAGCAAAGGAAACAGTCAATAAAACCAAAAGACAACCGACAGAATGGGAGAAGATATTTGCAAATGACATGTCAGACAAAGGGCTAGTATCCAAAATCTATAACGAACTTATCAAACTCGACACCCAGAGAACAAATAATCCAATCAAGAAATGGGCAGAAGACATGAACAGACATTTGTGCAAAGATGACATCCAAATGGCCAACAGACATGAAAAAGTGCTCAACATCACCCATCATCAGGGAAATACAAATGAAAACCTTAATGAGATACCACCTTACACCAGTCAGAATGGCTAAAATTAACAAGTCAGGAAACGACAGATGTTGGCAAGGATGCAGAGAAAGGGGAACCCTCCTACACTGCTGGTGGGAATGCAAGCTGGTGCAGCCACTCTGGAAAACAGTGGAGGTTCCTCAAAAAGCTGAAAACAGAGATTCCCTATGACCCAGCAATAGCACTACTGGGTATTTACCCCAAAGATACAAATGTTGTGATCCAAAGGGGCAGGTGCACCCCAATGTTTATAGCAGCAATGTCGACAATAGCCAAACTATGGAAAGAGCCTAGATGTCCATCAACAGATGAATGGATAAAGAAGATGTGATACACACACACACACACACACACACACACACACACACACACACACACAGTGGAATATTATGCAGCCATCAAAAAAATGAAATCTTGCCATTTTCAACGACATGGCTGGAACTAGAGGGTATTATGCTAAAGGACATAAGTCAATCAGAGAAAGACAAGTAGCATATGATCTCACTGATAGGAGGAATTTGAGAAACAAGACAGAGGATCATAGGGGAAGGGAGGGAAAAATGAAACAAGATGAAACCAGAGAGGGAAATAAACCATAAGAGACTCTTAATCTCAGGAAACAAACTGAGGGTTGCCGGAGTGGAGGGGAGTGGGAGGGCTGGGGTGGCTGGGTGATGGACATTGGTAAGGGTATATGCTATAGTGAGTGCTGTGAATTGTGTAAGACTGATGAATCACAGACCTGTACCCCTGAAACAAATAATACATTATATGTTAATTTAAAAAAGAATATAAAGTTTATTCTAAAAAAAAAAAGAGTGTCCAAAAATGGACACTCTATGGTCAACTAATCTTTGACAAAGCAGGAAAAAATATCCAATGGAAAAAAGACAGTCTCTTCAATAAATGGTGTTGGGAAAATTGGACAGCTATATACAGAAGAATGAAACTCGACCATTCTCTAACACCATACACAAAAATAAACTCAAAATGGATGAAAGACCCCAATGTGAGACAGGAATCCATCAAAATCCTAGATGAGAACATAGGCAGTAACCACTTTGACATCAGCCACACCAACTTCTTTCAAGATTCATCTCCAAAGCTAGTGAAACAAAAGCAAAAATGAACTTTTGGGACTTCATCAAGATAAAAAGCTTCTGCACAGCAAAGGAAACAGTCAACAAAACTAAGAGGCAACCCACAGAATGGGGGAAGATATTTGCAAATGACGCTACAGATAAACGGCTAGTATCGAAGATCTATAAAGAACTTCTCAAACTCAACACCCAAAAAACAAATAATCAAGTCAAAAAATGGACAGAAGACATGAACATACGCTTGTCTGAAGAAGACATACAAATGGCTAACAGACACATGAAAAAAATGTTCATCATTAGCCATCAGGGAAATTCAAATCAAAACCACATTGAGATACCACCTTACACCAGTTAGAATGGCAAAAATGGACAAGGCAAGAAACAACAAATGTTGGAGAGGTTGTGGAGAAAGGGGAACCCTCTTACACTGTTGGTGGGAATGCAAGTTAGTACAGCCACTTTGGAAAACAGTGTGGAGGTACCTCAGAAAATTAAAAATAGAGCTACACTATGACCCAGCAATTGCACTACTGGTTATTTACCCCAAAGACACAGATGTAGTGAAAAAAAGGGCAATATGCACCCCAATGTTCATAGCAGCAATGTCCACAATAGCCAAACTGTGGAAAGAGCTGAGATGCCCTTCAACAGATGAATGGATAAAGAAGATGTTGTCCATATATACAATGGTTTCAGAAAGGATGAATACACAACTTTTACATCAACATGGATGGGACTGGAGGAGATTATGCTAAGTGAAATAAGTCAAGCAGAGAAAGTCAATTACCATATGGTTTCACTTATTTGTGGAACATAAGAAATAGCGTGGAGGACATTAGGAGAAGGAAGGGAAAAATGAAGGGAGGGAAATCGGAGGGAGAGATGAACCATGAGAGATTATGGACTCTGAGAAACAAATGAGGGTTTTAGAGGGGAGGTGGGTGGGGGGATGGGTTAGACAGGTGATGGGTATTAAGGAGGGCACGTACTGCATGGAGCAATGGGTGTTAGACGAAAATAATGAATGGTGGATCACTACGTCAAAAACTAATGATGTACTGTATGGTGACTAACATAACATAATAAAATAAAATTTAAAAAATAAATTAATTAATTAAAAAGACTATAATGTTTATTCATTAAAAAAAAGTCATCCATAAATGGACCCTCAACTCTATGGTCACCTAATCTTCGATTAATCAGGAAAAAATATCCAATGGAAAAAAGATAGTTTCTTCTTTAAATAGTGCTAGGAAAATTAGACAGCTATATACAGAAAAATCAAACTGGACTATTCTCTTACATCATACACAAAGATAAACTCAAAATGGATGAAAGACCTCAATGTGAGACAGGAATGCATCAAATCCTAGAGGAGAACACAGGCAGCAACTTCTTTCTAGACACATCTCCAAAGGTAAGGGGAAAAAAAGCAAAAAATGAATTTTTGGCACTTCATCAAGATAAAAAGCTTCTGCACAGCAAAGGAAACTGCCAACAAAACTAAGAAGCAACCCATGGAATGGGAGAAGATATTTGCAAATGGCATGACAGATAAAGGCTGGTATCCAAGATCTATAAAGAACTTCTCAAACTCAACACCCAACAGACAAATAATCAAGTCAAAACATGGGCAGATGACATGAACAGACACTTCTCCGAAGAAGACATACAAATGGCTAACAGACACATGAAAAAATGCTCAACATCACTAGCCATCAGGGAAATTCAAATCAAAACCACACTGAGATACCACCTTATACCAGTTAGAATGGCAAATTTTAACAAGACGAGAAACAACAAATGCTGGCGAGGATGTGGAGAAAGGGGCACCCTCTTACACTGTTGGTGGGAATGCAAGCTGGTACAGGCATTCTGGAAAACAGTATGGAGTTTCCTCAAAAAGTTAAAAATAGAGCTACCCTATTACCCAGCTATTGCTCTACTGGGTATTTACCCCAAATATACAGATGTAGTGAAAAGAATGGGCACTTGCACCCCAATGTTCATAGCAGCAATGTCCACAATAGCCAAACTTTGGAAGGAACTGAGATGCCCTTCAACAGATGAATGTATAAAGATGTGGTTCATTTATACAATGGAATATCACTCAGCCATCCAAAAGGATGAATACCCACCATTTGCACTGACATGGATGGAACTGGAGGGGATTATAAGTTAAACAGAGGAAGACAATTATCATATGATTTCACTCATATGTAGAGCATAAGGAATAGCACAGAGGATATTAGGGGAAGGAAGGGAAAACTGAAGGGGGGAAATTAGAGGGTGAGATGAACCATGAGAGACTATGGACTCTGGGAAACAATCTGAGGGTTTCAGAGGGGACGGGGGTGGGGGGAATGGGGAGCCCGGTGATGGGTATTAAGGAGGGCACATGTTGTAATGAGCACTGGGTGTTACATGCAAATAATGAATCATTGAACGCTACATCAAAAACTAATGATGTACTGTATGGTGACTAATAAATAAATAAAAATTAAAAAAAAACTATTACCCTGATTATAAAGAAAAAAGTAAAGAAAAAGAAAAAAAAGAACCCCGATCTAGAGAAAAGGAAATGAAAAAACAAACGAACAAGCAAACAAAAAAACTATAAGCCTAATTCCAATGGAAAAAGAAAAAAGTTAAAGAAAGAATAAGTTAAATAAAAAAAAAAAAATACAGCCTGATCGTATTTCCACCAGAACTGAAGGGGATGCTTTGAAGCTCTCTATGATTAGTAGACTTGGTGCATGTGGCCTGCTGCCTGTTTTGCTTTTCTGGGGGAGAGGCCTGCTGTGCTAGCTCAGAGTCAATCTTGCCCTTGTTAAAACAAGAACAACAACAGTTGCCAAGAATGGAGTGGGGGGGTGTATGGAGTTTGATGTAAGCAGCTCCCACCTCCACTAGGGGCCACTGTGTCGCTCTCTGATGTCTGACTATGTTGGTAGTGGGAGTAAAATGGTGACACCCCCCTTTAGACAGGGGATCTCACACAGCCTCCTGTTCTGGAAGCCCTCACAGAAGAGCGAAGGCTGTTAGCACACCCAGTGCCCAGCTTTCCTGTATTTTATCTTTGGCAGGGTGGGGATTCAAAACTCCAAATCTTTAAGGAGCTGACCACGGGGATCCACTCCCTCCTCTGGATCAGAGACTGGCTCTGCTCTTACTAGTGCCCTTTGCCCCAGAAAAACAGTCCCCTGCCTTTGCAGTGCTCAGAATCGATGATATATTCACCTCGAAAATCAGCGACCAGTTTATCCATCCCCTGCCCTCACCTTTGTCCCCTACCTATGAAAGGTCATTTGCTGGTGCCTGCAGGATCTTTTGTCCTTGGAGAGGCAATATACCCTCTTCCAAATGTACTCCAGAAAGGAGAACAATCTCTCCCAGTGCCACCCTGGTGACTGATCCCCATACCACACTGTGTGCACTCCCAGGCCAGAGCCCTCCTTCTCTCCAAGAGTGCATGCTATAGTTCTGCTTCTACAAAATTATGTGCTTTCAAAATCTCTGAGCACGAGCTCCACACACTGTGGAAAAACCTGCGGCACTCAGTTCCCCCAGATCCTCAATCTTGGCCCAAGAGATTTTCTTCTTGTATGAACCCGATACCTCACTCTCTCAACCCCTCTCTCCTACTCTCCCTTTTCTCTCTCTGTGGAAAGTGTTCCCTCCCCTCTGCAGCACAGCAACTTTTCTTTCCCCCAATTCACTTCTATGTACCTCACACCTGTCTCCCACTACGGAGATCCTTCTTCCAATCCTCAGATCGATTTCCTGGGTGTTCCAAGTGACCTGACCTCAATACAGCTGTGTTTGCGGGACAAGGAAAGCCCAGAATCCCACTACTTCTTCACCATCTTAACTCCTCTCTCCTAAGATTAGCTTTTTATACTATACTTTATGCCTATGGCTCATGAATGAATCCCCTAGTTCTTTTTTCAAAACAAATCCCCTACTTATATTTAGATATATTTAAAAATGTACACTGGAAGTGCATCCAGAGTTATGGTAAAAATAAAATCCCACAGCTAATCAACACTATTTACACTGTGCTATATATTCCTTTGACTTTTTTTTCATTTTAGCAAATATTTATTGAGTGGAAACTCTGTGCTAGTCTTTATTATAAACACTGAGGATATAGAATCTAACAAGATGGTCAGGGTACCTGCTCCTGAGGAGTTAACATTCTAGTTGGGGAATATATACAATAAGAAAACAAATTTCAAAAATTAGTTCAGTTAAGTACTATAAAGATCATCTCACAGGAAGATAGAGAATGATAGGGTTCTACCATACACAGAAAGATAAGAGAGGACTATTTCTTACGCTCTTTCTCCTTCTTTATATTGGCACACACTTGAGTTTGTAATGTTTCAGAAACAGCCTTCATTTTATAAAAATCTATTATTTCTTCTTCCAGTTGTCTTCTTTCCTCCTCAAGTTTCATGGTCTCCTCTTGTTGGACTCTTTTAAGATGCTCAAACTTTTCCTGTAGCTGTGAAACAAATGTGCAGTTATGACTCAAAGTACACGATGGTGGCACATTCCCAGGGACATGCTTGTCTTTTCTACTGGTTATCAAACATAGCCTACATCAAAGTGGAGCTTGATCTTAACGACAGTTTCAAACTTTCATATTTAAAGTAAAAAATCAGATATAGAATTTCTTTCTTTTAATTTTAAATGTGTCCCCATTGAACCAAATGTAATAAAACACAAAGTTATGAAAAACACTCAATTGTAGAATTTTTTCCTAATGAGGTATATATTTTTAACTCTACATTTTCCCATAAATCTCTTTGAGTAAAATTTAATATATACAGGGTGCCTGCATGGCTCAGATGGTTAAGCATCTGCCTTCGGCTCAAGTCATGATCCCAGGGTCCTGGGATTGAGTCCCGCATTGGGCTCCCTGCTCAGTGGGGAGCCTGCTTCTCCCTCTACTTCTCTCTCTCTCTCTCTTTCTCTGTCTCTCATGAATAAATAAATAAAATCTTTAAAAAATTTTAATATATCCAAGTCCACTAAAATTACATACATTAAAATATGACATGAATTATAAAATATTCCTTGACATTTTAATTCATAAAAGCATTTTGAAAGAAAGTCTGATAATTTCCTTGTTAAGTAGTATTAGCATAATTATAGGAAGAAACAAAAACCTCATTCAGTTACTTTTTATTTGCTTCTGAGATCTTATTTTATCTGTGGGACTTAAAATGAGCTTAATTAACCATAAGAAGGAAATAATATCACCTTAATTTCCATTAGAGAAAGAACTGGGTCTGTAGCATGACTTTATTCAACATAAGGATTGCTTGTATGCATCAGAGGACATATGATTTTTAAAGCTATGGCTACTGTGGCATAAAAATACATAGGACACTTATTTTCAGTTTAACTTTTTGAGAAAAAAAATCAGACTAGGTGTTTAAACTACCACAATATTAATTAGCTGGCTTATATATGGCTGTGAAGAACACAAGTACATTGTCATACTAGTGGTTCTCAACTCTAGATGGCCATTAGAATCATTCAGTAATCTTGCAAGTCTCCCAATGCACAGGTTGCACACAGATAAGTTGTATCAGACTATCTGGAGTGGAAACCTGAGTATCACTGCTTTTAGAAATCCCTAGATGAAGTTGTTCCTGCAAAAGATGGCAAAGGAGTAGGGGAACATATTCCAACTGGTCCCAGGAATTAAGATGGATATCTACCAGACCACTCTGAACACCCATGAAATCAGCCTGAGATGTAAAAAGATATATCAGGATCTCTACAAACAGGATATTGCAGGGAGTTGGTTTCAAGGTATGAAGCAGGGAGCCGTGATTCCACGGGCACATATCCGAAGACAAACGGAAGGGGAAGGGAGCCGTGAGGATCCTACACTGCCAGTGATTGATAGCCTCCCATGCTGGGGATAGGGCACAGACTCACAGGCTGGTAGTGGCACGGAAAAGATTTTAGGGCAGTCCCCTGGACTGAAATCTTCAGCAGCGGGGCCATGCATGTGAACTGGGGGCAGCTGGCGATTTTAGAAGCACAGAGGGCAGAGACGTGCCCCCATGCCCAGACCTGGAGGTGAGGACTGGGAGCCCTGCTGAGGGGTGCACAACCCAGGATGCTGCAGTTTATAGCAGCACAGACAGAAATGGAGATAGTGTGGCCTGGAGAGCTCACTGAAGAACAGACTGCGATCTCTCTGCTCTGAGGCAGAGGGTTGGAAATGGTTTCTTCTGCTCTGACTCTCAGAAGAGAAGCAGAAAGCCACCAAGGAAAGCTGCTAGAGAACAAAAGCCCCCCCAAACCCGTTTTCACTGAGCCCCTCCACCCCCACAGGGGGCAGGGCAACTTTGCCTAAACAGGGTTGTCTGACTAACAGCACAACAGACACCCCCCCCAGAAGACAGGCTGGGAAAACAAGAAGCCAGCAACCCTAAGGTCCCTAAAAAACAGGTGCATCTTCTACTGGGTATTTACCCCAAAGATACAAATGTAGGGACCCGAAGGGGTACGTGTACCCCAATGTTTATAGCAGCAATGTCCACAATAGCCAAACTGTGGAAAGAGCCAAGATGGCCATCGACAGATGAATGGATAAAGAAGATGTGGTATATATACACAATGGAATATTATGCAGCCATCAAAAGGAATGAGATCTTGCCATTTGCAACGACGTGGATGGAACTGGAGGGTGTTATGCTGAGTGAAATAAGTCAATCAGAGAAAGACATGTATCACATGACCTCACTGATATGAGGAATTCTTAATCTCAGGAAAGAAACTGAGTGTTACTGGAGTGGTTGGGGGTGAGAGGGATGGGGTGGCTGGGTGATAGACATTGGGGAGGGTACGTGCTACAGTGAGCGCTGTGAATTGTGCAAGACTGTTGAATCACAGATCTGTACTTCTGAAACAAATAACGCAACATATTTTAAGAAAAAAGAAAAAAGAAAAAGAAGACGATAACAGGAGAGGAAGAAAAGGGGAGTATATCAGAGGGGGAGACGAATCATGAGAGATGATGGACTCTGAAAAACAAACTGAGGGTTCTAGAGGGGAGGGGGTAGGGGGATGGGTTAGCCTGGTGATGGGTATTGAGGAGGGCATGTTCTGCATGGAGCACTGGGTGTTATGAACAAACAATGAATCATGGAACACTGCACCAAAAACTAATGATGTAATATATGGTGATTAACATAACAATAAAAAATAAAAATAAATAAAAATTAAAAAAAAACAGGTGCATCTTGCTTTGGTGGTGGTCAATAATTTGGACTCTGTACATTCCCTCAACCACCCCTCAACAGAATGACTAGGAGGAAGAACCCCCAAAATAGGAAAGACTCAGAGATTATGATTTATGCCACAGATTTACAAATGGATACAGATATACCCAAGATGTTGGAGATGGAATTCAGGGTAGCAGTTGTGAAGACAATAGCTAGAATAAAGAAATCGATTAATGGCAACATAGAGTCTCTAAGGGCAGAAATGAAAGCTGAACTGGCAGAATTTAAAAATGGTATCAGTGAGATCCAATCTAATCTAGATATTCTAACAGCTAGGGTAAGCGAGGCAAAGAACGAATTAGTGACCTGGAAGACCATTTAATAGATAAAAAGGGAAAAGAGGAGGCCAGGGAAAAACAACTCAGAATCCATGAAAATAGAATCAGAGAAATAAGTGACACCATGAAAAGCTACAATGTCAGAATTATTGGAGTCCCTGAGGGGGTGGGTGGGGGGGAACTAGAAGGTATATTTGAGCAAATCGTAGCTGATAACTTCCCTATTCTGGGGAATGAAACAAACATTCGTGCCCTAGAGGCACAGATGACCCCTCCCAAGATCAAGGAAAACATGCTAACACCCCAGCATGTAATAATAAAACTCGCAAATCTTAGAACCAAGGAAACCATCTTACGGGCAGTTAGGGGGAAGAGATTCCTTATGTACAGAGAGAGGAACATCAGGATAACATCAGACCTATCCACAGAGACCTGGCAAGCCAGAAAGGGCTGGCAAGACATATTCAGGGTACTAAATGAAAAGAACATGAAGCCAAGAATACATTATCTGGTAAGGCTGTCATTTAGAATGGATGGAGAGATGCAGAGCTTCCAAGACTGGCAGAAACTGAAAGAATATGTGACCACTAAGCCGGCCCTGCAAGAAATATTAAGGAGCGTTCTATAAAAGGAGAAAGACTCCAAGAGTGATATAGAACAGCTATTCACAGGGGCAATCTATAAAAACAAGGTCTTCACAGGCAACATGATGACAATAAATTCATATCTTTCAATAATCACTCTCAATGTGAACAGCCTAAAGATACATCCAGACTGAAAGTGAAGGGATGGAGATCCATCTTCCTTGCCAGCAGACCTCAAAAGAAACCTGCGGTAGCAATTCTTATATCAGACAAATTAGATTTTAAACTAGACTGTAGTTAGAGACACAGAAGGACACTATATTATTCTTAAAGGGTCTATCCAACAAGAAGACCTAACAATTGTAAATATCTATGCCCCCAACATGGGAGCAGCCATCTACATAAGCCAACTGTTAACCAAAATGAAGAGTCATATTGATAACAATACATTAATTGTAAGAGACCTCAATACTCCACTCTCAGCAATGGACAAATCATCTAAGCAGAAAATCAACAAGGAAACAAGAGCTTTGAATGACACACTGGAACAAATGAACCTCATAGATATATACAGAATATTCCACCCTAAAACAACTGAATACTCATTCTTCTCAAGCGCACATGGAACTTTCTCCAGAATAGACCACACACGGGGTCACAAATCGGGTCTCAACAGATACCAAAAGACTGAGCTTATTTCCTGCATATTTTCAGTCCATTATGTTTTAAAACTAGAACTCAATCACAAGAAAAAATTTGGCAGAAATTCAAACACTTGGAAGCTAAAGACCACTCTGCTCAAGAATGTTTGGGTCAACCGGGAAATCAAAGAAGAACTTAAACAATTCATGGAAACCAATGAGAATGAAAACACATCAGTCCAAACTCTATGGGATACTGCAAAGGTGGTCCTAAGGGGGAAATACATAGCCATCCAAGCCTCACTCAAAAAAAAAAAATAGAAAAATCCCAAATTCACCAACTTTACACCTTAAAGAACTAGAGAAAAAGCAACAAATGATGCCTAAGCTACGCATTAGAAGAGAAATAATTAAGATTAGAGCAGAGATCAATGAATTAGAAACCAGAAACAGTAGATCAGATCAATGAAACTAGAAGCTGGTCCTTTGAGAGAATTAAGAAGATTGATAAACCACTGGCCAGACTTATCCAAAAAAAAAAAAAAAGAGAGAGAGAGAGAGAGAGAGAAAGGACCCAAATTAATAAAATTATGAATGAAAGGGGAGAGATTACAATTAACACCAAGGAAATAGAAACAATTATTAGAAATTATTATCAACAACTATATGCCAGTAAGCTGAGCAACCTGGGTGAAATGGATGCCTTCCTGAAACCTATAAACTCCCAAGATTGAAATAGGAAGAAATTGACAACCTGAATAGGCCAATAACCAGTAACGAGATTGAAGCAGTGATCAAAAACCTCCCAAAAAACAAGAGTCCAGGGCCTGATGGATTCCCTGGGGAATTCTACCAAACATTCAAAGAAGAAATAATACCTATTCTCCTGAAGCTGTTTCAAAAAATGGAAACAGAAGGAAAGCTTCCAGACTCATTCTATGATGCCAGCATTACCTTAACCCCAAACCAGGGAAAGACCCCATCAAAAAGGAGAATTTCACTACGATTTCCCTGATGAAAATGGATTCCAAAATCCTCAACAAAATCCTAGCTAATAGGATTCAACAATACATTAAAATGTATTAAAATAAGAAATAAGTGTATCCCCACCACGACCAAGTGGGATTTATCTTGGGGATGCAAGTGTGGTTCAACATTCGCAAATCAATCAATGTGATAGAACACATTATGAATAACCATATGGTCCTCTCAATTGATGCAGAAAGAGCATTTGACACAACACAGCATCCTTTCCTGATTAAAACTCTTCAGAGTATAGGGATAGAGGGAACATTCCTCACGTTCATAAAATCCATCTTTGAAAAACCCACAGCGAATATCATCCTCAATGGGGAAAAGCTGAGAGCCTTTCCCTTAAGATCAGGAACATGTCAAGGATGCCCACTCTCGCCACTATTGTTCAACATAGTACTAGAAGTCCTAGCAACAGCAATCAGAAATAAAAACAAATAAATGTATTCAAATTGACAAAGAGGAAGTCAAACTCTCTCTTTTCGCAGATGACATGATACTTTATGTGGAAAACCCAAAAGACTCCACCCCCAAATTACTAGAACTCATACAGCAATTCAGTAGTGTGGCAGGATAAAAAATCAATGCATAGAAATCAGTTGCTTTCTTATACACTAAAAATGCAACTGTAGAAAGAGAAATTAGAGAAACGATTCCATTTACAATAGCACCAAAAACCATAAGATACCTCGGAATAAACCTAACAAAAGAGGTAAAGGATCTATACTCTAGGAACTACAGAACACTCATGAAAGAAATTGAAGAAGACACAAAAAGATGGAAAAACATCCCATGGCCTTGGATCGGAAGAATAAACACTGCAAAAATATCTATGCTGCCCAGAGCAATCTATACCTTCAATGCCATCCCGATCAAAATTCCAATGACATTTTTCAAAGTGCTGGAACAAACAATCCTAAAATTTGTATGGAATCAGAAAAGACCCCGAATCGCCAAGGAAATGCTGAAAAAGAAAAACAAAGCTGGAGGCATCACGTTGCCTGATTTCAAGCGATATTACAAAGCTATGATCACCAAGACAGCATGGTACTGGCACAAAAACAGACATATAGACCAATGGAAGAGAATAGAGAGCCCAGATATGGACTCTCAACTCTATGGTCAAATAATCTTTGACAAAGCAGGAAAAAATATCCAATGGAAAAAAGACAGTCTCTCCAATAAATGGTGCTGGGAAAATTGGACAGCCACATGCAGAAGAATGAAACTAGACCATTCTCTAACACCATACACAATGGTAAACTCCAAACGGATGTAAGACTTCAATGTAAGACAGGAATCCATCAAAATCCTAGAGGAGAACATAGGCAGTAACCTCCTCGACATTGGCTACAAGCAACTTCTTTCAAGATACACCTCCAAAAGCTAGTGAAACAAAAGCAAAAATGAACTTTTGGGACTTCATCAAGATAAAAAGCTTCTACATAGCAAAAGAAACAGTCAACAAAACAAAGAGGCAAGTCACGGAATGGGAGAAGATATTTGCAAATGACATGACAGATAAAGGGCTGGTATCCAAGATTTATAAAGAATTCAATCTCAACACCCAAAAAACAAATAATCAAGTCAAAAAATGGACAGAAGACATGAACAGACACTCCTCCGAAGAAGACATACAAATGGCTAACAGACACATGAAAAAATGTTCATCATCATTAGCCATCAGGGAAATTCAAATCAAAACCACACTGAGATACCACTTTCCACCAGTTAGAATGGTAAAAACTAACAGGACAAGAAACAACAAATGTTGGAGAGGTTGTGGAGAAAAGGGAATCCTCTTACACTGCTGGTGGGAAGCAAGTTGGTACAGCCACTTTGGAAAACAGTGTGGAGGTGCCTCAGAAAATTAAAAATAGAGTTACCCTCTGACCCAGCAATTGCACTGCTGGGTATTTACGCCAAAGACACAGATGTAGTTAAAAGATGGGCCATATGCACCCCAGTGTTCATAGCAGCAATGTCTGCAATAGCCAAACTGTGGAAAGAGCTGAGATGCCCTTAACAGATGAATGGATAAAGAAGATGTGGTCCATATATACAATGGAATATTACTCAGCCATCAGAAAGGATGAATACCCAACTTTTGCATCAACTGGAGGAGATTATGCTGAGTGAAATAAGTCAAGCAGAGAAAGTCAATTATCATATGGTTTCAATTACTTGTAGAACATAAGGAATAGCATGGAGGAAATTAGGAGAAGTAAGGGATAAATGAAAGGGGGAATCAGAAAGGGAGATGAACTATGAGAGACTATGGGCTCTGAGAAACAAACGAAGGGTTTAGAGGGGAGGGGAGTAGGGGGATGGGTTATCCCATACTGAAAGGAGCACTGGGTGTTATACAAAAACAATGAATGGTGGATCATTAAATCAAAAACTAATGATGTACTGTATGGTGACTAACATAACATAATACTATAAAATTAAATAAAAAAATAAATGACACACTGGACCAGATGGACTTCACAGATATATTCAGACCATTCCATCCCAAAGCAACAGAATACACATTTATCTCTAGTGCACATGTTACATTCTCCAGAATAGATCACATCCTGGGTCACAAATCAGGTCTCAACCAGTACCAAAAGATTGGGATCATTCCCTGCATATTTTTGGACCACAAGCCTTTGAAATTAGAACTCAATCACAAGAGGAAAGTTGGAAAGAACTCAGATACATGGAGGCTAAACAGCATCCTACAAAGAATGAATGGGTCTACCAGGAAATTAAAGAAGAATTTTAAAAAATCATGGAAACAAATGAAAATGAAAATCAATCTGATACAATATATTAATAAAAGAAAGAACAAGAATCATAGATCCTCTCAATAGGTGCAGAAAAAGCATTTGACAAAGTACAGCATTCTTTCTTGATTAAAACTCTTCACAATGTAGGTATAGAGGGTACATACAACAATATCATAAAAGCCATCTATGAAAAACCCACAGCAAGGGACACCTGGGTGGCTCAGTCGGTTAAGCATCTGTTTTTGGCTCGGGTCATGATCCCAGGGTCCTGGGATCGAGTCCTGCATCCAGCTCTCTGCTCAGCAGGGAGCCAGCTTCTCTCTCTGCCTGCCGCTCCCCATGACTGTACACTTTCTCTCTCTCTCTCTGACAAATAAAATCTTTGAAAAAAAAAAGAAAAGAAAAGAAAAACACACAGCAAATATCATACTCAATGGTGGAAAACTGAGAGCTTTTCCCCTAAGGTCAGGAACATGACACAGATGTCCACTATCACCACTGCTGTTCAACATAGTACTAGAAGTCCTAGCCTCAGCAATCAGACAACAAAAAGAAATAAAAGGCATCTGAATCAGCAAAGAAGAAGTCAAACTCTCACTCTTTGCAGATGATATGATACTTTAATTGGAAAACCCAAAAGACTCCACCCCAAAACTGCTAGAACTCATACAGGAATTCAGTAAAGTGGCAGGATACAAAATCAATGCACAGAAATCAGTTGCATTTCTATACACCAACAACAAGATAGAAGAGAGAGAAATTAAGGAGTTGGTCCCATTTACAATTGTACCCAAAACCATAAGATACCCAGTAATAAATCTAACCAAAGAGGCAAAGGATTTGTACTCAGAAAACTATAAAATACTCATGAAAGAAATTGGGGAAGACACAAAGAAATGAAACAACATTCATGCTCATGGATTGGAAGAACAAATATTGTGAAAGTGTGTATGCTCTCTAGAGCAATCTACACATTTAATGCAATCCCTATCAAAATACCATCAACTTTTTTCAAATAAATGGAACAAATAATCCTAAAATTTCTATGGAACCAGAAAAGACCCCGAATAGCCAGAGGAATGTTGAAAAAGAAAAGCAAACCCGGTGACATCACAATTCCAGACTTCAAGCTCTATTACAAAGCTATAATTGGTACTGGCACAAAAACAGACACACAGATCAATGGAACAGAATAGGGAGCCCAGAAATGGACCCTCAACTCTATGGTCAACTAATCTTCAATAAAGCAGGAAAGAATATCCAATGGAAAAAAGACAGTCTCTTCAACAAATGGTGTTGGGAAAATTGGACAGCCACATGCAGAAGAATGAAACTGGACCATTTCCTTACACCATACACAAAAATAGACTCAAAATGGTTGAAAGATCTAAATGTGAGACAGGAGTCCATCAAAATCCTAAAGGAGAACACAGGCAGCAACCTCTTCGACCTCAGCCGCAGCAATTTCTTCCTAGAAACATCAGCAAAGGCAAGGGAAGCAAGGGCAAAAATGAACTATTGGGACTTCATCAAGATAAAAAGCTTTTGCACAGCAAAGGAAACAGTCAACAAAACCAAAGACAACTGACAGAATGGGAGAAGATATTTGCAAATGGCATATCAGAATAAGGGCTAGTATCCAAAATCTATAAAGAACTTATCAAATTTAACACCCAAAGAACAAATAATCCAATCAAGAAATGGGAAGAAGACATGAACAGACATTTCTTCAAAGAAGACATCCAAATGGCCAACAGACACATGAAAAAGTGCTCAACAACACTCAGCATCAGGTAAATCTAAATCAAGACCTCAGTGAGATACGACCTCACACCATTCAGAATGGCTAAAATTAACAAGTCAGGAAATGACAGATGTTGGCGAGGATGCAGAGAAAGGGGAACCCTTCTACACGGTTGGTGGGAATGCAAGCTGTTTCAGCAACTCTGGAAAACAGTGTGGAGGTTCCTCAAAAAGTTGAAAATAGAGCTACCCTACGACCCAGCAATTGCTCTACTGGGTATTTACCCCAAAGATACAAATGTAGTGATCCAAAGAGGCACATGCACCCCAATGTTTATAGCAGCAATGTCCACAATAGCCAAACTATAGAAAGAGCCTAGATGTCCATCAACAGATGAATGGATAAAGAAGATGTGATATATATATAAAATGGAATATCATGCAGCCATCAAAAAATGAAATCTTGCCATTTGCAATGACGTGGATGGAACTAGAGGGTATTATGCTAAGCGAAATAAGTCAAACAGAGAAAGACAAGTATCATATGATCTCACTGATAGGAGGAATTTGAGAAACAAGACAGAGGATCATAGGGGAGGGAGGGAAGAATGAAACAAGACAAAACCAGAGAGGGAGAGAAACCATAAGAGAGTCTTAATCCCAGGAAACAAACTGAGGGTTGCTGGAGTGGTGGGGGGTGGGAGGGATGGGGTGGCTGGGTGACAGACATTGGGGAGGGTATGTGCTATATGGTGAGCGCTGTGAACTGTGTTAAGACTGTTGAATCACAGATCTGTACCTCTGAAATAAATAATACATTATATGTTAAAAAAAGAAAAAGAAAAAGAAGATAGCAGGAAAGGAAGAATGAAGGGGGGCAAATCAGAGGGGAGGATGAACCATGAGAGACTACAGACTCTGAGAAACAAACTGAGGGTTCTAGAGGGGATGCGGTGGGGGGTTGGGTTAGCCTGGTGACGGGTATTAAAGAGGGCACGTACTGAATGGAGCAATGGGTGTTATATGCAAACAATGAATCATGGAACACTACATCAAAAACTAATGATGTAATGTATGGTCATTAATATAACATAATAAAAAAAACCCTCCAAATTAATAACATTCCTAAAAGTGAATACAAATTATACCAGACTAGTATACTTGCCTGTTTTTCAGATTCTTTAAATGCTGTTTCTTTCTCTTTTACTCGCTGCATAAACTTTTGTTTCAGTTCTTCTTCTTCCCTCTGACATTGATCATAGAACTTTTGTCTTTTGGTTTCATAGATCTCTTGAAAACTATAAAAAATATTTTAATACTCTTATATTAAAATGGTAATATAAATAAACCTGTAAAAATATATATTGTATGATAAATCCCATGTAAGGGCATTTACCAACATTTTCCTCATGTATAGAAATAGAAATTTCTATATCATAAGATGTAAAAAAAACAGGTGCAGTATTGAAGAATATATAGACTGTATGCCTAAAAAGTACTAGAATTTTGAAACAATTATATTCGTGATTTCTTGTTACCACCACTTTTCAATATATCACACTCCTTCACATCTTTTGATAATAAAATTTGGGGAAAACTCCACTTTATAAGGTTCTTATTTAAAATAAAGCCAGGCAGAGATGCCTGGGTGGGTCAGTTGGTTAAGGGTCTGCCTTTGGCTCAGGTCATGATCCTAGAGTTCTGGGATTGCGTCCCACATCAGGATCCTTGCTCAACAGGAAGCCTGCTTCTCCCTCGGCCTGCCACTCCCCCCTGCTTGTGCTCTCTCTCTCTCTCTGATAAACAAACAAACAAATAAATAAAATCTTTTAAAAATAAAAATAAAATAAAGCCAGGCATCCTAATAATAATAATAATAATAATAATAATAATAATAATAATAGTATAATACTGACACAAAAATGGAACATAGCAGAGAGCCCAAAAACAAACCCAGGTTTATATGGTCAATTAATCTATGACAAAGGAGGCAAGAATATACAATGGGGGGAAGACAGTCTCTTCAATAATTGGTACTGGAAAACTGAACAGCTATATGCAAAATTATGAAACTGGACCAGTTTCTTATACCATATATAAAAAGAACCTCAAAGTTAATTAAATACCAAAATGTGAAACCTGAAACCATAAAACTCCCAGAAGTAAACATAAGCAGCAATCACCTGGACATTGGTCAACATTTTTCTACCAACATTTTTCTAGCTATGTCTCCTGAGGCAAAAGAAACAAAAGCAAACATAAATTATTGTGACTACACCAAAATAAAAGGCTTTTGTACAGTGGAGGAAACCATCAACAAAATGGAAAGGTAACCTACTGAATGGGAAAAAAAAAAAAACATTTGCAGGGGAACCTGGGTGGCTCAGATGGTTAAATGCCTGCCTTCGGCTCAGGTCATGATCCCAGGGTCCTGGGATCGAGCCCCACATCGGGCTCCCTGCTCACCTGGGAGCCTGCTTCTCCCTCTCCCTCTGCCTCTCCCCCTGCTTGTGATCTCTCTCACTCTCTGTCAAATAAATAAATAAAATCTTTAAAGAAAAACATTTGCAAATGTTCTTTATATATTTTGGTTATTAACCTTTTATCAGATATAAGAACTTATATGACTCCACACTAAAAGAAAAAACTGATAAAAAATGGACAGAGAACATGAATAGAGATTTTTCCAATGAAAATATACAGATGGCCAAAAACACATGAAAAAATGCTCAACATTACTATCATCAGGGAAATGCAAATCAAACCACAATGAGATATTATCTTACACCTGTCAGAATTGCTAGAATCAAGAAGACAAAAATAAAAAAATGTTGGTGAGGATGTGGCAAAGAGGAACCCTCATGCACTGTTGGCTGGAATGTAAATTGGTGCAGCCACTGTAGAAAAAAGTATGGAGGTTCCTTAAAAAAATAAAAATAGAAATATCATAGGTTCTAGTTATTCCACTACTGATTATTTACCCAAAGAAAATGAAATCACTAATTTGAAAAAAATATATGAATCTTTATGTTTATTTCAGCATTATTTACCATAGCCAATATATAGAGGCAACTTAAGTTTCCATCAATAGATGAATGGATAAATAAGATGTGGGGTGTGTGTGTGTGTGTGTGTGTGTGTGTGTGTGTGTGTGTGTGTGTGTAAAGAATATTACTCAACCTTAAAAAAAGAATCTTGCTATTTGTGACATGAATGGACCTAGGGAGTACTATGCTAAGGGAACTGTCAGACATAGAAAGAAAAATACCATATAATTTCATTTATATGTGGAATCTAAAAAACAAAGCAAATGAATAAACAAACAAACAAGAAAAGGAGAAACAGAAGAATAAATACAGAGAACAAACTGGTGATTGCCAAAGGGAAAGGTAATGGGAGATTGGCAAAATGGGTGAAAGGGAGTGGGAGGTACAGGCTTCTGGTTATGGTATAAATAAGTCATGGGGATGAAAGGTACAGCATAGGAAATATAGTCAGTGGTATTATAATAGTGTTCTATGGTGACAAATGGTAGCTACACTTGTAGTGAGCATAGCATAATGTATAAAGTTATCAAATAATTATGTGTACACCTGAGAGTAATGTAATATTGGGTATCAACTATACTTCGTTTTTTTAAATTGACTTTGAGAGTGAAAAAAATCTGGTTTCCACAACATCTTTATTAAAAAGTCCATCTCTTCTCCCAAATAAAACTATAAAAATTAAGTCAGGCATCTTTCAAAATTTAATTCAGTTAAGATAGCCAGTTTCAATTTTGGTTGTCTTCAAAGTACCTAAAAAATCGATATACCTGGATCATACTACACTGTCATCCTTTGCAGTACAAATCCTATTCCTCTTAAATATATCTAAATACACCTGCTCTCAAACTATTTTCACTTGACTTCCACAGTGTTACTGTTGCTTTTCCTCTTTCCTTCATCCAACATTCAATGTCCTTTGCCATCCTTCTCAATATCCTTTGCCAGCCTTTATCAATCTTTGCCAATATTTGAAAATCTCCTCCATGAACATCTATTCCATATAAAATACAAAAATAAAAACAAAATAATATTTTTCTTTTGGATACACATTTCGGCATATACACATATTGAATACTCATATTTCAGTATATAAATGGGCCCTTGAATTACATTGCTGCTAATAACTCTATCCATCTAAGTCTAATGATTAAAAAACATACAATTCAGGATGACCCAGAATGTGAAATGTACAGTTATTCTCATTCGCAAATGATTGAATCTCATGGTTGTAAGGGATTTCTAATTCACCCATTAGCTTGTTCTGACAAGATCTCCTCCACTCACCTAAGTGGCTTGTTGTCTGGGCTGACATCAGTAAAGCCCATTTTCTTCAGTTTGTAGCACCTATAACGTTCATAGTGCTGAACGTGGGTTTGTTCTTTCAGGTCTTCCATATTTATACAAAGAAGCATATCCCGGAGCTTGACAAAATCACAGTGATTTTCATTTTCCACTAGGCAGAAAAATAAGAAAGCGACAACACTCATTATCCATCCTTGGCACCCAATAAGTATTCCTGAGTGAATGTATGCATGAAAAACACATTTAAAATAACAGCTAAGAGATTGCTATAATTAATAGATATAATTTTTTGTAACTGTAACTATGATTATATGGTACATATCTATTATAGACAGAGTTTATTTTTGGATCAGGAAATTTGCTTTAATTTATTGGCCAAAAAAATAGGAAACAGCGAATTAACATGTTATATTAGTGTATGGCATAATTTTTTGTTAATAATTGTTAGTATTTTACAAACTGCCCCCAAGGTATTTCACAGAGCACTAACAAAGAATGTAATATAATTTCACTAAAGTAAATAATTTCATTAATCCTGCTACCATGAAGGCATTAAAATTATGCATGTTTTAGTTCTCAAATACTATTTATACCCCATATTTATGAAAACAAATTAGTTAATATTTAAAATCAATCAATAAATTTACATGGCTCTCTCCTGTGTTTGTCATATCCAGACTACTGAGCACTATATATATATTTTATTGTGCATGATATTGTAACCAAATTTAATATTCATTAAAATATATCATTTTAAGTGTGTTTCATAAATTTAATTTTTAATATATCAATTAATAAAACAACATTTTGGAAACTAGTACAAGTGGAAATAATCCAATCCCCAGTAATTTGTATTATAACTATATAAACCAGAGAATAAATGACTGCCTGTTAGAGTATTTCAACTCATCACGTTAGATAACTAATAAAATATTTAAGCATAATTTTTCCAAAGGTAAATTACATTTTTTTATTTTAAAAATAGTTTACCATTTCTTTTTGTCTAGTGACCACTTAAAAATGCCTTATAAATTAAGTAGTAATTAATTTATGTAACATGTTTTAACACTGGCATTTATGCTTTAATGTTGCTCAAAGTTCTTTTGTTCAAAGCACTTTCCAACATTCTGAATGTAATCATTTATGCATATAGAGATACTATGCATATGTCAGATTGGGGTAAATGAGGAGGTTCTACCATATCTCTGTGAATTTTTGTCTAAAGCACCACTTAGCAAACTCTTATGAGAATGAATTATAGTCAAAGTAAGAATTCGCTTAAATGGAAAATAATTTATGCTCTTCATTAGTAACCCTTAATTTACCCTTTAGCAACAATTACCAATATTGACTCATTAAAATATTTTAAGACTATGAGACTACACACACACACACACACACACACCACACACACACACACTTTCCAGAGCAAGCCTGCTCACTTTCATCACATTTACCTTGTAAAACTCCCCAAGGGTACTGACGGCCTCTGACCATTCTTCTTCCAACTTTCACTTCATCCATACTCCCTACTACAGCAAAAGGTAATTGTCCCTAAAAGTAAGAACAACTTTAATTATGTTCCCTTATAACAATATGGCCTACTCTGTTCTTTCTTTCTTTCTTTTTTTCCTAGGGAGAAAAACAAATTAGATTTTTGTTACTTATTTCTGTTATGGGAATCGATAGAGAGAAGAATATCATAATAAGTTTATTCAAACAAGGCATCTACCCTGTCTCAGATTTTAAGACTTAGTAGTAAATATGTGCAAATTAGTTTTTGCAAACATTATCATCAGGCCATGCACACAACTGAAAACTATCTACTGAGTAGAGCCTTAAAGCAAGGGGTTCTGCTGTGGGGAATACAAATAAAAAATATTTTTACTAGATACAAATTTTTTCACATTATCTTTACCATGAAATACAAATATGTTGAGGAAATAATATGTAAACCACTTTTAACTCCAGTATACAAGTTAAAATGGAAAGTATTAAGAAAAAACTATAGGGGTGCCTGGGTGGCTCAGTCGTTAAGCATCTGCCTTTGGCTCAGGTCATGATCCCAGGATCCTGGGATTGAGCTCCGCATCAGGCTCCCCACTCAGTGGGAAGCCTGCTTCTCCCTCTCCCACTCTCCCTGCTTATGTTCCCTCTCTCACTGTGTCTCTCTCTATCAAATAAATAAAATCTTTTAAAAAAAGAAAGAAAAAAACTATAATAATTAGTTAATGGGTATACAATTAGAGTATACTAATAAATATATTCTATACATCTCAATGAATTCTAAATAAAATTAAAGGGTCACTCTGGGAGGTGAGAGTCAGAGGGATCTGAAAATTAATGTGCAACCCAAGGGAGATTGGGGAAGGTGATAAGAATAATCATAGGTAAAATAGGGTTTTGAGCAGGATGTAAAGACAGCAGAAATATGCAAGATAAATTCATGATCTGTCAGAAGTTACATAGATTGAAGAGAAGGGTTGATATACAAGAAATGTCAAAAGATAAAAATTATTAAGCATCATGTTAAATATTTAATAATTAACAGTATTTAATTTATTAATTAATTTTGGTTAAAAAAATTCCCTATGAATCCCTAGAGGTAAAATTAGAGAGGTCAAAATCTTTAAGACAAAATCTAAAGAAAATATAACACAGAAGAATAAATAAAAATCTTACATTACTCAGCTTTTCAATTCAGAAAACTAGGTTGTGAAATCTTAAAATAAATGGTGTATGAAAAATAACAAAAGAAAATGGAAGAAACAGAATTAGTACTTATTTGTTATATCTAGACACCGTGTATCAGGAACTTTGCAAGAAGTTTTACAAGAAGCCTCAAGTCATATCAGTGATCCCATAGTATATATAAGTTAACTGGCTCAGGGAAGATAGGAATTGTATAAGATCCTGTGGATTTTTTTAAATAGTTTTACTCTTTTTTAAAGTTTTTATTTAAGTTTCAGTTAGTTAATATATAGTGTAATATTAATTTCAGGTGTACAATGTAGTGATTCAACACTTCCATACAACACTTGGTGCTCATCACAATGCACTCCCTAATCTCCATCACCTATTTAACCCATCCCCCAACCCATCTCCCCTCTGATAACCATCAGTTTGTTATCAAATAGTTAAGAATCTGTTTCTTGGCTTCTCTCTCTCTCCTTCTTTCTTTTTCCTTTACTCATTTGTCTTGTTTCTTAAATTCCACATATGAGTGAAATCATATGGTATTTGTCTTTTTCTGGCTAACTTACTTCCCTCGGCATTATACTCTCTAGCTCTATCCATGTCATGGCAAATAGCAAGATTTCATTCTTTATGGCTGAATAATATTCCATTGTCTTTATGAACCACATCTTCTTTATCCATTCATCTATTGATGGACATGTGAGCTGCTTCCATAATTTGGCTATTGTAAATGATGCTGCTATAAACATACAGGTGCATGTATCCCTTTGAATTAGGGTTTTTTTTTTTAATTTGGGGGTAAATACCAAATAGTGCAACTACTCGATCATAGGATAGCTCTATTTTTAACTTCCTGAGAAATTTACATACTGTTTTCCCTATTTTGCTTCTTATATTCCAGTTTTCTTTTTGTTTCCCTTTACATCTTTTTTTTTTTTAAGATTTTATTTATTTATTTGACAGAGAGAGACCCAGTGAGAGAGGAAACACAAGCAGGGGGAGTGTGAGAGGGAGAAGCAGGCTTCCCATGGAAGAGGGAGCCTGATGATGCAGGGCTTGGTCCCAGGACCCTGGGATCATGACCTGAGCCTAAGGCAGACACCTAACGACTGAGCCACCCAGGCGCTCCTCCATTTACAACTTAAATGTTTTTTCATACCTTCACTTTTAATCTGTGTGTGTCTTTAGGTCTGAAGTGAATCTCTTATAGACAACATATGGGTCTTGCTTTTTTTTTTTGCCATTTTCACCATTTTATTATTTTTTTAATTTAATTTAATTTTATTATGTTATGTTAGTCACCATACATCATTAGTTTTTGACGTAATGATCCACGATTCATTGTTTTCGTATAACACCCAGTGCTCCATGCAGTACGTGCCCTCCTTAATACTCATCACCTGGCTAACCCATCCCCCCACTCCCCTCCCCTCTAAAACCCTCAGTTTGTTTCTCAGTGTCCATGGTCTCTCATGGTTCGTCTCTCCCTCCGATTTCCGCCCCCCCATGTTTCCCTTCCTTCTCCTAATGTCCTCCATGCTATTCCTTATGTTCTACAAATAAGTGAAACCATATGATAATTGACTTTCTCTACTTGACTTATTTCACTTAGCATAATCTCCTCCAGTCCCATCCATGTTGATGTAAAAGTTGGGTATTCATCCTTTCTGATGGCTGAGTAATATTCCATTGTATATATGGACCACACATCTTCTTTATCCATTCATCTGGTCTTGCTTTTTTATACGTCCAGTAATTCTGTCTTTGGATTATTTAAAACATTTGCCTTTAGAGTGATTAATGATAATCAGTACTTATTGCCAGTTATTGTTTTACAGTTGTTTTTATAGTTCTATCATCCTTCCTCCTTCTCTTGCATTCTTCCCTTGTGGTTTAATGTTTTTCTCTAGTGTTATTCTTCTATTTCTTTTTCTTTTTACTATCTATTTTAGATTTTTTATTTTTTTACCATTAGTTTTATATATAATATCTTATGTGCATAGCAGCTTATATTAAGTTGATGGTCATTTAAGTTTGAACCCATCTTAAAAGACCTAAATTTCTATTCCCCCTCACCACATTTTAAATATATGGTGTCATACTTTACATCCTTTTATCTTATGAATTCTTGACATATTTGTGGTAGGATGATACGGGTTTTTTTTTTTGCTTTGTTTTGTTTTGTTTAAATTCAAGTTAGTTAACATATAATGTATTATTAGTTTCAGGGAGAGAATTCAGTGATTCATCAGTTGCATGTAACACTCAGTGCTCATTATATCAAGTGCCCTCCTTAATGCCCATCACCAAATTGCCCCATTAGCCATCCACCTCCCCTCCAGCAACCCTCAGTTCATTCCATATAGTTAAGAGTCACATCTGTTGTTTCCTGACTTGTTAATTTTATCCATTCTGAGTAGTGTGAGGCGGTATCTCATTGTGGTTTTGATTTGTATTTCCCTGATGCCGAGTGATGTTCAGTATTTTTTCATGTGCCTGTTGGACATTTGTATATCTTCTCTGGAGAAATGTCTGTTCATGTCTTCTGCCCATTTCATGACTGGATTATTAGGTTTTTGGCTGTTGCATTTGATAAGTTCTTTATAGATTTTTGATACTAGCCCTTTATCTGATATGTCATTTGCATAGGTTGCCTTTTAGTTTTGTTTTTTCCTTTGCTGTGCAGAAGCTTTTTATCCTGATGAAGTCCCAAAAGTTTATTTTTGCTTTTGTTTCCTTTGCCTTTGGAGACATGTCTAGGAAGAAGTTCCTGGGGACGAGGTGAAAGAGGTTGCTACTTGTGTTCTCCTCTAGGATTTTGATGGATTCCTGTGTCACATTTAGGTCTTTCATCCATTTTGAATTTTTAAAAAGATCTTATTTACTTATTTGACATAAAAAGAGAGAGACAGAGCACAAGCAGGGGGAGTAGGAGAGGGAGAGGCAGACTCCACGCTGAGTCAGGAGCTCGATGCAGGGCTCAATCCCAAGACTCTGGGATCATGACCTGAGCCAAAGGCTCAGACTGAGCCACACAGGCACTCCTGAATTTATTTTTGTGTATGGTGTAAGTGGTCCAGTTTCATTCTCCTGCATGTAGCTCTCCAATTTTCCCAACACCATTTGTTGAAAGATTGTCTTTTTTTCTATTAGATATTCTTTCCTGCTTTGTCAAAGGTTAGTTGACCATAGAGTTGAGAGTACTTTTCTGGGTTCTATATTCTGTTCCATTGATCTATATGTTTGTTTATGTGCCAGCACCATCATGTCTTGATGATTACAGTTTTGTAATATAGCTTGAAGTCTGGAAATGTGATGCCTCCAGCTTTGCATTTCTTTTCAACATTATTTTGACTATTTGGGGTCTTTTGTGGTTCCATACAAATTTTAGAATAGTTTGTTTAAGCATGCTATCACTTTTAAATACAGAAGGTAGAATTGAAATTTAAGTCTAACTACAGGGTGTACCTTTTCAAATATGATTTGAGAAGGAGTTAAGATGACAGAGGAGTAGGTGGAACCTAAGCTTGCCTCATCCCTTGGACACAGCTAGATAATTATCAAAACAGTCTGAACACCCAAGAAATCAGAGGTCTGAAAGAACAAAACTGCAAGTCTACAAGTACAAAAGCAAGCACCTTCTGGAAGTAGGAGGTGTAGAGTGGATTTGGGGGAGATAAGAACTTTGAGGACGGTGGAGGGGAGGGAGCCCTGCTTACAGAGACTCCACATGGTAGTATAAGCAACAGAGCATGAAATCTAAAGTTTTAGAAGTCAGCCACCATCAAGTCATGACTGACTTAAAGGTGCTGCAGTAGGGAAGGAGGGAAGAGACCCAGGAATGGACAGCATCTGAGAATGCCCTGGGTTGCAGGAAGAATGGGTGGTGCCAACATGCTACACTGTTCCCAGGCATAGGAGCAGGGAATCACTGAAGGCAGTGAGACTGGATGCCAGCTCTCTTCTCCTTGCCATAAACTTTAAACTTCTGTGCAGTAACATGACCACTTTCTTGGGATGGACCAGCAAATGGCTAAAGAGCCATGAGACCCTGACCCAGAAGACCAGCATGGGTCTGCACCACAGAAGTCCCTAAAATTTAGAGTTTTGAAACCAAGGCTTACACCTGAGATAAAACAACTCAGACACAGGCAGGGTGAAGGCAGGGATCTGAAGAAAGCCAAGGACAAGACGGGTGATTGTTTGCACTTCTGTGAAGGCTTCCTGAAGAGTGGTGGGTGTGAACTCTCAGCTCCAGGGATAGAAAGCATGGTGCCACTATTTTCACCCACCCATCAGTGCTAAAAGTCTTAAGGGAGCAAAACTCCACCTAGTAGAGGTTGGAGCAGCCTACACCAAGCTCCATCCCCCACACCCTGCAGGCACATCTCCTTTTGGGCAAGTCTACCTGAGAATCAGCATGAGGCCCCATCCCCATAAGACAAGTAGAAACAACTCACACCAAAGTCTACTGATCACCAAGAGCTGCAAAGCCTCATCTCTAGGGGAAATAGGATCTAGCTTCCTTTTTATTTCCATTTTTTATTATTTTTTATTTTTTATTCCTTTTTGTTTTTTATTTTTATATATTTTTTATATATTATCTTTCTTTTTTATTTTCTATTTTTTGGGGATCTAGCTGCTGCTGCTGCTTCTGCTGCTGCTTCTTCTTCTTTTGATCTAGCTTCTTTTAACAAGCAGACCAAAACACAACCAGGATCTAGTTTGTTTTGTTTTGTTTTGTTTCCAGAAAAAAATGACAAGGCAGAGGAATTCACCCCAAAAGAAAGAACAGGATATAGAACGAATGACCAGGGATTTAATCAAAACAGATATATATATAAAAAGATGTCTGAGCTAGAATTTAAAACAATTATAAGGATACTAGCTGGTCTTGAAAAAAATCATAGAAGAAACAAAAGAATCCCTTAATGCAGAGATAAATGAATTAAAATCTAGTAAGACTAAAATTAAAAATACTGTAAATGAGATACAAATCTCATTTGTATGCAGGTCATAAAAACAAGGATGGACAAGTAAAGGAACAATTCCATTATATAGAAGATAAAATTATAAAATAATGAAGCTGAAAAGAAGAGGGAAAGAAAGGTAATGGATCACGAAGGTAGACTTAGGGAAATCAGAGACTTATTAAAATGCAATAACATTTGTATCATAGGAGTCCCAGAAAATGAAGAGAGAGAAAAGGGGGCAGAAGGTTTATTTGAACAAATTATAGATGAAAACTTCCCTAATATGGGGAAGGACGCAGACATCAAAACCCAAGAAGCACAGAGAACTCCCGTTAAATTCAACAAAGGCCAACATTGCCAATACATATCATAGTCAAATTCACAAAATACACAGACAAGGAAAGAATCCTGAAAGCAGCAAGAGAAAAAAAAGTCCTTAACCTACAAGAGAAGACAGATCAGATTCACAGCAGATTCGTCCACAGAAACTTGGCAGGCCAGAAGAAAGGATATACTCAACAAGCTGAGTGGGGAAAAATAGGCAGCCAGGAATTCTTTATCCAGCAGACTGTCATTCAGAATGAAGGAGAGATAAAGAGTTTTTCAGACAAACAAAAACTAAACTTTAAGGGGAACTCTTTGAGTGGAGAAAAAAGACCAAAAGCAACAAAGACTAGAAAAGACCACAGAACATTATGAGAAAAACAAACTCTACAGGTAGCACCATGACACTAAATTCTTACCTTTCAATAATCGCTCAAAATGTAAATGAACCAAATGTGCCAATCAAAAGACATAGGATATCAGAATGGATTAAAAAAAAAAACAAGATTCATTTATATGTTGCCTGTAATAGACTCATTTTAGACCTAAAGACACCAGCAGATTGAAAGTGAGGGAATGGAGACCATCTATCATGCTAATGGACATCAGAAGAAAGCTGGAGTAGCCATACTTCTTTATGACAAACTAGATTTTAAAACGAAGACTGTAACAAGAGATGAATAAGGGCATTATATCATAATTAAGGGGTCTATCCATCAAGAGGATCTTGCAATGGTAAATATTTATGCCCCCAAATTGGGAGCACCCAAATGTATACATCAATTAATAAAAGATATAAAGAGACTCATTGATAATAACACAAACAGTAGGGGACTTTAACATCCCACTTACAGCAATGAACAGATTATCTAGGCAGAAGATCAACAAGGGAACAAGGGCTTTGAATGACATACTGGACCAGATGGACCTAACAGATATATAGAGAACATTTCATCCTAAAGCAGCAGACTACATATTCTTCTTGAGTGCACATGGAATATTCTACAGAATAGATCACATCCTGGGTCACAAATCAGCCCTCAACAAGTACAAAGAGATTGAGATATCATGCATATTTTCAGACCAAAATAATATGAAACTGGAAGTCAACCACAAGAAAAATTTGGAAAGATCTCAAACACATGGAGGTTAAAGAACATCCTACCAAAGAATAAATGGGCTATGGTGCCTGGGTGGCTCAGTGGGTTATGTGTCTGACTTCAGCCCAGGTCATGATCTTGGGGTCCTGGGATCAATCCACACATCGAGCTCCCCCTCAGCAGGGAGTCTGCTTGACCCTATTCCCATGTCCCACACCTCACTTGTGCTCTCTCTCACTCTCAAATAAAGAAATGAAATCTTAAAAAAAAAGAATGAATGGGTTAACCAAAAATTAAAGAAGGATTTAAAAAATACATGGAAACAAATGAAAATGAAACCACAAGAGCCCAAAACTGTTAGGATGCAGCAAAGGGAGTTCTAAGAGGGAAGTACATTGCAATACAGACCTACCTGGAAAAACAAAAGTCTCAAACACAAAACATAAACTTAAACCTAAAGGAGCTAGAAATGGAATAGGAAATAAAGCCTAAAGCCAGCAGAATAAGGGAAATAATAAGACTGCAGCCAAAATATATGACACAGAAACAAAACAGTAGAATGGAATTAAAAAACTGAGAGCTGGTTTTTCAAAATAATTAACAAAATTGATAAACACCTAGTCAGATATTCAAAAAGAAAGGGAAAGGACACAAACAGATAAAATCAGGAATGAAAGAGAAGAGATCACAACCAACACCACAGAAAAACAAACAATTATAAAAGAATACTATGAAAAATTATCTGTCAACAAATTAGGCAATCTGGAAGACATGCATAAATTACTACCAAAACTAGAGCAGGAAGAAATAGGAAATCTGAACATACCCATAGACAGGAAAGAAATTGAGGCAGTAATCAAAAATCTCCCAACAAACATGAGCACACACTTATCTCCCAAAGGTTTTGAACCATTGTGTTTTCATTTTCATTTGTTTCCAAGTACCAAGTATTTAAAAGAATTAATACATATTCTTCTGAAAATACATCACAAAACTAGAAGTGGAAGGAAAACTTACAAACTCATTCTATGGGGCCAGCATTACCTGGATCCTAAAACCAGACAAAGACCCCATTAAAAAGGAAAATTACAGTACAATATCCCTGATGAACATGGAAGCAAAAATTCTCACCAAGATACTAGCTAATAGGCTTCAACAGTGCATTAAAAGGATTATTCACCATGACCAAGTGGGATTTATTCCTGGGCTGCGGGAATGGTTCAACATCCACAGATCAGTCAACATGATACACCACATTAATAAGAAAGGATAAGAACGATATGATCTTCTCAAAAGATGCAGAAAAAGCATTTGACAAAATACAGCACCCTTTCCTGATAAAAATACTCCACAAAGTAGGAATAGAGGGAACACACTTCGACATCATAATGTCCATATATGAAAGAGCCATAGCTAATATTATCCTCAATTGGGAAAAAATGAGAGCCTTTCCCCTATAGTCAGGATGAAGACAAGAATATCCACTCTACAAATTACCATTTAACTCAGTACTGGAAGTCTTAGCCTCAGCCATCAGACAACAAAAAGAAATGAAAGGCATCTAAATCGACAACGAAGAAGTAAACTTTTCACGATTTGCAGATGAAATGACATCCTCTCTGGAAAAACCAAAAGATTCCACCAAAAAATTGCTAGAACTCACAGAGGAATTCAGCAAAGTGGCAGGATAGGAAATCAAAGTGCAGAAATCTGTTACATTTCTTTTTTATTTAAATTGAATTTGCATAAGCAATAGCACAGAGGACCACAGAAGAAGGAGGGAAATCTGAAGGGGGAGAAATCAGAGAGGGAGATGAACCATGAGAGACTATGGACCCCAGGAAACAAACCAAGGGCTTTGGAGGGGAGGAAGTGGGGGAAGGAGATAACAGGGTGATGGGTATTAAGGAGGGCACATGTTGTGATGAACACTGGGTGTCATGCGTAACTGATGAACTGCTGAACACTACATCAAAAGCTAATGATGTACTTACTATACAGTGGCTAACTGAACATAATAAAAAAATTAAAGTTCAATAATTCAACTGATAAATTATTGAACACTACATCTGAAACTAATGATGTACTCTATGTTAGCTAATTGAATTTAAATTAAAAAAATAAATTCAATTAACAAATACTGTATTACTTTCAAGGTAGAGTTCAGTGATGCATCAGTTGTATATAACACCCAGTGTTCATTACATCAGGTGCCTTCCTTAATACCCATCACCCAGTTACCCCATCCCTCCACACCTCCTCCCCTCCAGCAAAACCTTTGGTTTCTTTCCTATGATTAAGAGTCTCTTAGGGTTTATCTCCCTCTCTGATTTCATCTGGTTTTATTTTTTCCTCTCTTCCTCTATGATCCTCTGTTTTCTTCTTAAATTCCACGTGTCAGTGAGATCATATGATAATAGTCTTTCTCGGACTTATTTTGCTTAGCATAATACCAGCGTCTCTGTCATGTTCCTGACCTTAAGGGAAAAGCTCTCAGTTTTTCCCTGTTGAGGATGATATTCTCTGTGGGCTTTTTGTAGATGGCTTTTATGATATTGAGGTATGTTCCCTCTATCCTTACACTGCGGAGAGTTTTAATCAAGAAAGAATGCTGTATTTTGCCAAATGATTTTTCTGCATCAATTGAGAGGATCGGTTCTTGTCCTTTCTTTCACTACTATAGTGAATCACACTGATTGATTTGTGGATGTTGAACCACCCCTGCAGCCCAGGAATAAATCCCACTTGGTCATGGTGAGTAATCCTTTTAATGGACTGTTGGATCCTATTAGCTAGTATCTTGGTGAGAATTTTTGCTTCCATGTTCATCAGGGATATTGGACTGTAATTTTCCTTTTTAGTGGGGTCTCTGTCTGGTTTTAGGATCAAGGTAATGCTGGCCTCATAGAATGAGTTTGTAAGTTTTCCTTCCATTTCTATTTTGTGAAGCAGTTTCAGAGGAATAGGTATTAATTCTTCTATAAATGTTTGGTAGAGGGCGCCTGGGTGGCTCAGTTGGTTAAGTGACTGCCTTCGGCTCAGGTCATGATCCTGGAGTCCCGGGATCGAGTCCCACATCGGGCTCCCTGCTCGGCAGTGAGTCTGCTTCTCCCTCTGACCCTCCCCTCTCTCATGCTCTCTCTATCTCATTCTCTCTCTCAAATAAATAAATAAAATCTTTAAAAAAAATGTTTGGTAGAATTCGACTGGGAAGCCATCTGGCCCTGGGTTCTTGTTTGTTGGGAAATTTTTAATTGTTTCTTAAATGTCTTTGCCAGTTATGGGTCTGTTCATGTTTTCTATTTCTTTCTGTTTCAGTTTTGGTAGTTTATAAATTTCTAGGAATGCATCCAGTTCTTCCAGATTGCCTAATTTGTTGGCATATAGTTGCTCATAATATGTTTTTATAATTATTCGTATTTCTTGGGTGTTGGTTGTAATTTCTCCTCTTTCATTCATGATTTTATTTATTTGGGTCCCCTCTCTTTTCTTTTTTGAAAAGTCTGGCCAGGGGTTTATTGACCTTATTAATTCTTTCAAAGAACCAACTCCTACTTTTGTTGATCTATTCTACTGTTCTTTTGGTTTCTATTTCATTGATTTTTGTTCTAATGTTTATTAATTCTCTTCTCCTACTGGATTTAGGCTTTATTTGCTGTTCTTTCTCCAGCTCCCTTAGTTGTAAGATTAGGTTGTGTATTTGAGACCTTTCTTATTTCTTGAGAAAGGCTTGTATTGCTATTTACTTCCCTCTTAGGACCACCTTTGCTTCTGCCCTAAGGTTTTTGTTGTTGTTTGTTTATCTGTTTGTTTTTTGCAGCTGGACCCTTGGCGCCAGAAGTGAGAACCCCCTGGGGCTTGCCCCCTCCCACGTTCCTCACTGAGACAGTGAAAAAACAATAAGAGTAGTGGTATTTCACTGGCGGCCCACAAGGCTGGTGGACTCCACTCTGCCCCCCACCCTGGGACAGAGGGATGCCCGGGGACATCCCACTTATCGCCCAAAGGTTTTGAACCATTGTGTTTTCATTTTCATTTGTTTCCATGAGTTTTTTTAATTCTTCCTTAGTTTCCTGGCTGACCCAGTCATTCTTTAGCAGGATGCTCTTTAACCTCCAAGTATTTGAGTTCCTTTCAAATTTCCTCTTGTGATTCCATTCAAGTTTCAAAGCATTGTGGTCTGAAAATATGCAGGGAATAACCCCCATCTTTTGGTACTGGTTGAGACCTGATTTGTGAGCCAGTATGTGACCTATTCTGGAGAATGTTCCATGTGCACTTGAGAAGAATGTGTATTATGTTGCTTTAAGATGGAAAGCTCTGAACATATCTTTGAAGTCCATCTGGTCCAGTGTGTCACTCAAAGCCCTTGTTTCCTTTTAATCTTCTGCTTAGATGATCCGTCCAATGCTGTGAGTGGGGTGCTGAAGTCTTGTATTATTATCAATGTGTTTCTTTAATCTTGTTATTAATTGGTTTATATAATTGGCTGGTCCCATGTTAGGGGCATAAATATTTACAATTGTTGTATCTTCTTGTTGGATAGACCCTTTAATTATGATATAGTGTTCTTCATCTCTTATTACAGTCTATGATTTAAAATCTAGTTTGTCTGGTATAAGGACAGATACTGCAGCTTTTTTTGAATGCCATTACCGTGATAAATGGTTTTCCACCCCCACACTTTCAATCTGGATCTAAAAGATTCTAAAATGAGTCTTTTGTAGACAGCAGATGGATAGATCTTGCTTTTTTATCCGATCTGATAACCTGTGTATTTTGATTGGAGCACCTAGCCCATTTACATTCAGAGCAACTATTGAAAGATATGAATTTAGTGCCATTGTATAACCTGTACAGTCACTGTTTCTGTATACTGGCTCTGTCCTTTTCTGGTCTATGTTACTTTTAGGCTCTCTCTTCACTAAGGATCCCCTTTAATATTTCTTGCAGGGCTAGTTTAGTGATCACAAATTCTTTTAGTTTCTGTTTGTCCTGGAAGCTCCTTATCGCTCCTTCCTTTTTGAATGACAGCCCTGCTGGACAAAGTATTCTTGGCTGCATGTTCTTCTCATTTAGCTCCTGAATATATCAAGCCACTCCTTTCTGGTCTGCCAGGTCTCTATGGATAGGTCTGCTGCCAGCCTTATGTGTCTAACCTTGTAGGTTAAGGACCTCTTTTCCTGAGCAGCTTCCAGGATTTTCTCTTTATCTCTAAAATTTGCAAGCTTCACTATATGCTGAAGTGTTGACCATTTTTACTGAATTTGAGAGGGAGGGGTTCTTTCTACCTCCTGGACTTGAATACCTATTTCCTTCCCCAGATTAAGGAAGTTCTCAGTTATGATTTGCTCAAATATACCTTCTGCCCCTCTCTCTCTTTCCTCTTCTTCTGGGACCCCAATTATTCTAATACTGTTTTGCTTTATGGTATCACATATCTCTCAATTTCTCCCCCTCATGATCCAGTAGTTGATTATCTTTTTCTCAGTTTCTTTATTCTCCATTATTCTGTCTTCTATATCACTAATTCTCCCTTCTGCAACATTTATCCTAGTAGTTCGAGCCTCCATTTTTTATTGCATCTCATTATTAGCCTTTTTATTTCAACATGATTAGATTTTAGTTCTTTTATTTCTCCAGAAAGGGATTTCCTAGTGTCTTCTCTGTTTTTTCAAGCCCAACTAGTATCTTTATAATCATTATTTTGAACTCTAGTTCCACAATCTTTCTTACATCTATACTGATTAAGTCCCTGACAGTCAGTACTCTTCTCTTTTGGGGGAATGATTCCTTCTATCTTGTCATTCTGTCCAGAGAAGAATACACGCACGAGAGAACAAAATACTAAAATAGCAAAAACTACCCCCAGAGAAATATAGACTAAACAAATCAGAAGGGACCAGAAACTGAAAAGAGAGAGAATAGAATCAGACAGGTGAACAGAACAGAGCAATAAATAGATTCCAGGTGTATTTTGATCTGCTTGTTAGAAGAAACTAGATCCCAAAATTGTAAAGAAAGATATACGTATACAAAAATAAAATTATATACAATAAAAGGATAGAATGTAATTGTTAAAATGAAAATTAAAAAATACTTTTAAAAAGTTGATAAAATAAGAAATTAGTTGAAAAGGAAAAAATATTAAAGTTGAAAGACTAAAGAATCATGAGAGGAAAAAAAACATGAATTCTATATATTATTTTCCCCTAGTGCTGCAGTTTTGCAGTTCTCTGTGATCTCAAATCTCTGGGCCAGAGATTCCTGCACTGCCAGGAATTTCTTTCTGGAAGGGGGCAAGATGGCGGCAGAGTAGGGGACCTCGTTTCATCCAGTCCCTCGAATTTAGCTGGATATCTATCAAACCATTCTGAGCACACATGAATTCAACCTGAGATGTAAGATTTATCTGGATCTCCACAAGCAGAAAAATGACTGCTTTTTGCAAGGTAGGAGGTGCAGAACCTTGAATCTTCAAGGGAAATATCCGAAGTTAAGTGGAGAGGGGAGGGAGCCTCCATAAGCCAGCCACTGGAAAGTGATATAGCACCAGAGCAAAAAAAACAGGACCCTTGGAAATCTGCTCTAGTGAGAGGCGCTCCCTTCTGAAAAGGGCACAGGGGGCAAATAGGGCAGAATTTGAGGTGAATCACTGTGGTCTCAGGATTCCAGGAGACTCAGAAGGAATGGGGGAGTCTAAACTGATAGAGTGCCCAAGCAGGGGAGTGGGGAGACTGGTTATGGTCAGTGAGCCCAGAGGGAACTTTCAGTTCCAGTCACCATAAACCACAAGCTGAGCCAGTAGGAAGACCGCATTCTGCCTGACCACCCTGAAAAGGACGAGAAGGTATGGGCTGTCTAATTTCCTAGGGGAGAAATAGAACAGCTTGTGCCCATGAGAGGGACAGCTCTTGGGGCAGTGTGGCCCATGAAGGGATGCTGGCGCAGCACCCAGCTGTGGAAGAGGGTACATGTGCAAGCCCATGGCTGCTAGAAATTGCAAAGTCACAAAGTGCAGAGATGCTCACGGATCCCCATGACTCTTGCGGGAGAGGGGCAGTGGGCATGAATTTCATGAGTCTGTGGAGGTTGGTAGTGCAGAGGTGGAGATGGATTGGCCTGTAGGACTTGTTGGGGGGCTACCACAATGTTTAGGCTCTGGGCTGGAGATTCCTGCACTGCCATATTTGCTCTGACCCTCTAAAGAGAAGTGGAAAGATGTCAGGGAACAAAATCCATGCAGCCAACCAGATTACATTAAGCCCACACCCGTGACAAGGGGAGGGGCAACTCCACCCAGGCAAAGATGCCTAAGAAACCCAGCAGCAGGCCCCTCCCCCAGAAGACAGACTGGAAGAACAGGTGAATGATAAGCTTATTTCCCACAGGACTGTAAAACTCCAGCACCAGGGGAAAATAACAGGGAGCTCCAGGTGTTCCCTCACGACTCACTTATACTTCAGGCTAAAATTTTACATTTCTTTTTTAGTTTCTTTTCTTATTCTTTTTTTTTTTTTTGTAACCCTGCTCCCATTTCAAAAGAATTCATATTTCCCAACCTATGTTTTTAAGTCACTTCTTAACTTTTATTTTCTTTTTCACATATATCTTTTATAGATTTATACCCCATACTAGCCCGTTTTTCATTCTATTCAATTTTATCTTGATATATACATAATTTCTGATTTCTTTGCAATTTTTGAATATAGTGTCTTCTAACACACAGACCAAAAATCAAGCAGGAATAGGCAGATTACCCTGCTGTGTCCACCCTGAGAGATTATAATCTCTCTCCCCACCTCCCCCTCTTTTTTTCTCTCTCTCTCTCTTTTCTTTTTTCTTTTGTCTTACTGATTTGGATCATCTTGGCTTTGGTGGCATATCTGTGGTAGCGTTCGACCACTTCAGATTTTTTTCTATGGTGCATTTTGCTTGGGGCGTGGTTGAGATTTTGGACTCTGTCCATTCCCTCAATGATCCCTCAACAGAATGAGGAGGAGGAGGAACTCCCAACAAAGAAAATAACCAGAGGCAATGTCCTCTGCCACAGAACTAATGGATATAGATATAAGTATGATGGCAGAGATAGACTTCAAGATAGCAATCATGAAGTCAATAATAGCTAGGGTGAAGAAAAGCATTAGTGACAATATAGAAACTCTAAGGGCAGAAATGAGATCTAATCAGGCCGAAATTAAAAATGTTATGAATGAGATGCAGTCTAAACTGGATACTCTAACAGCCAGGGTAAATGAGGCAGAAGAACAAATTAGAGACCTAGAAGATAAGCTGACAGAAAGGAAAGAAACTGAGGAAGATAGGGATGGGCACTAGTAGCCCATGGAAATAAACTTAGAGAGGTCAATGACACAATGAACATTCCAATGTCAGAATTATTAGTATCCCTGAGGGGGTGGAGAGAGAGAGGGCCGGAGGTATAACTGAGCAAATCATAGATGAGAACTTCCCTAATCTGGAAACAAGCATTCGTGTCCAAGAGGCAGAGAGGACCCCTCCAAAACCAATAAAAATATATCAACACCCTGACATATAATGGTGAAGCTTATAAATCTTAGAGCCAAGGAAACCTATCCTGAGAGCAGCTGGGGGAAGAGATTTCTTGCATAGAGAGGAGGAACATCAGAATAACATCAGACCTATCCACAGAGACCTGGCAAGCCAGAAAGGGCTGGCAAGACATATTCAGATACTAAATGAGAAGAACATGCAGCCAAAAATACTTTATCCAGCAAGGCTGTCATTCAGAATGGACAGAGAGAAAAAGAGCTTCCAGGACCAGCAGAAACTGAAAGAATATGTGACCACCAAGCCAGCCCTGCAAGAAACATTAAGGGGGATTCTATAAAAGAAGAAAGATCCCAAGAGTAATATGCACCAGAAATTAACACAGACAATCTATAGAAACAGGGACTTTACAGGCAATATCATGGCATTAAATTCATATCTTTCAAAAGTTACTCTCAAAGTGAATGGCCTAAATGCGCCATGAAATGGCACAGGGTTTCAGATTGGAGAAAAAAGCAGGACCCATCCATATGCTGTCTACAAGAGACTCATTTTGAACCTAAAGACACATCCAGACTGAAAGTGAGGGGATGGAGAACGATTTATCATGGTAATGGCATTCAAAAAAGCTGGGGTAGCAATTCTCATAAGAGACTAATTAGATTTTAAACCAAATACTGTAGTAAAAGATGTAGGGAGACACTATATCATACTTAAAGGGGCTATCCAACAAGACAATCTAACAATCGTAAATACGTATGCCCCCAATGGGAGCAGCAACATAAGCCAACCAATAACAAAAATAATTATATTGATAATAATACATTAATAGTAAGAGACATCATCGTAGATATATACAGAACATTCCACCCTAAAACAACAGAATACTCATTCTTTTCTAATGCAGACAGAACTTTCTCCAGAATAGATCATATACTGGCTCACAGATCAGTACCAAAAGATGGGGGTTATTCCCTGCATATTTTCAGACCAAAATGCTTTGAAACTGGAACTCAACCACAAGGAAAAATTTAGAAGGAATGCAAACACGTGGAGGTTAAAAAGCATCCTGCTAAAGAATGGATGGGTCAACCAGGAAATTAAAGAGGAACTTAAACAATTCATGCAAACCAATGAAAATGAAAACACATTGGCTCACAACCTAGGGTACACTGCAAAGGCGGCCCTTAGAAGGAAGTACATAGCCAACCATGCCTCTCTCAAAAAGGTAGAAATATTCCAAATGCACAAGTTAACCTTACAACTAAAGGATCTGGAGAAAGAACAGCAAATAAAGCCTAAACCAAGCAGGAGAAGAGAAATAATAAAGATTAGAGAAGAAATCAATGAAATAGAAACTGGAAGAACAGTAGAAGAGATCAATGAAACTAGAAGTTGGTTTGTTGAAAGAATTAATAAGATCAATAAACATCTGGCCAGACTTACCCAAAATAAAAGAGAATGGACCCAAATTAATAAAATCATGAATGAAAGGGGAGAAATCACAACTAGTACCAAGAAATAGAGACAATTATTAGAACTTATTACCATCAGCTATATGCCAAAAGCTCTGCAATCTGGAAAAAAAATGGATGCTTTCCTGGAAACTTATAAACTACAAAGACTGAAACAGGAAGAGGTAGAACATCTGAACAGACAAGTAACCAGCAAGGAAATTGAAGCAGAAATCAGAAATCTCCCAAAAAACAAGAGTCCAGGGCCAGGTGGCTTCCCAGGGGAATTCTACCAAACATTTAAAGAAGAAATCCTACCTATTCTACTGCAGCTGTTCCAAAAAAATAGAAATGGAAGGAAAACTTCCAAACTTGTTGTATGAGGCCAGCATTAACTTGATTCCCAAACAAGACAAAGACCCCATCAAAAAGGAGAATTACAACCAATATCCCTGATGAACATGGAGCCAAAATACTCACCAAGATACTAGCTAATAGGATCCAACAGTACATTGAAAGGATTATTCAGCACGACCAAGTGGAATTTATTCCTGGGATGCAAGAATGGTTCAACATTCAGAAATCAATCAACATGATAGAGTACATTAATAAAAGAAAAGACAAGAACCATACGATCCTCTCAATTGATGCAGAAAAAGCATTTGACAAAATACAGCATCCTTTCTTGATTAAAACTCTCAAAGTATAGGGATAGAGGGAACATACCTTAATATCATAAATCCATCTATGAAAAGCCCACAGTGAATATCATTCTCAATAGGGAAAAAATGAGAGCTTTTCTCTTAAGATCAGGAACATGACAGGGATGCCCACTCTCACCACTATCATTCAACATAGTACTAGAAGTCCTAGCAACAGCAATAAAAGAACAAAAAGAAATAAAAGCATTCAAATTGGCAAAAGGTAGTCAAACTCTCTCTTTTCGCAGATGACATGATACTTTATGTGGAAAACCCAAAAGACTCCACCCCCAAATTCCTAGAACTCATACAGCAATTCAGCAACATGGCAGGATACAAAAATCAATGCACAGAAATTAGTTGCATGTCTATGCACTAACAATGAGACTGAAGAAACAGAAATTTTAAAAAATCGATCCCATTTACAATAGCACCAAAAACCATAAGACACCTAGGAATAAACCTAACCAAAGAGGGAAAGAATCTATACTCTAGAAATCACAGAACACTTATGAAAGAAGCTGAGGAAGACACAAAGAGATGGAAAAACATTCCATGCTCATGGATTGGAAGAATAAACATTGTGAAAATATCTATGCTGCCCAGAGCAATCTACACTTTCAATGCCATCCCCATCAAAATACCATTGGCATTTTTCATGGAGTGGGAACAAACAATCCTATAATTTGTATGGAACCAGAAAAACCCCGAATTGCCAGGGAATTGTTGAAAAAGAAAACCAAAGCTGGGGGTATCACAATGCTTGACTTAAAGCTATATTACAAAGCTGTGATCAAGGCAGCATGTTATTGGCACAAGAACAGACATAGATCAATGGAACAGAGTAGAGTCTCCAGAAATGGACCCTCAACTCTATGGTCAACTAATCTTCAACAAATCAGTAATGAATATCCAGTGGAAAAAAATCTCTTCAACAAATGGTATTGGGAAAGTTGGACAGCCACATGCAGAAGAATGAAACTAGACCATTCTCTTACACCATACACAAAGATAAATTCAAAATGGATGAAACTCCTCAATGTGAGACAGGAATCCATCAAAATCCTAGTGGAGAACATAGGCAGCAACCCCTTCAACATTGTCTTTCAAGATATGTCTTTCTTTCAAGATATGTCTCTAAAGGCAACTTCTTTCAAGACATGTCTCTAAAGGCAAGGGAAACAAAAGCAAAAATGAACTATTGGGATTTCATCAAGATAAAAAGCCTTTGCACAGCAAAGGAAACAGTCAACAAAACTAAGAGGCAACCCACAGAATGGGAGAAGATATTTGCAAATGACACTATAGATAAAGGGTTGGCATCCAAGATCTATAAAGAACTTCTCAAACTCAACACCCAAAAAACAAATAATCCAGTCAAAAAATGGGCAGAAGACATGAACAGACACTTCTCCAAAGAAGACATACAAATGACTAACAGACACATGAAAAAATGTTCAACAACACTAGCCATCAGGGAAATACAAACCAAAACCACAATGAGATACCACCTTACACCAGTTAGAATCACAAAAATAAACAAGACAGCAAACAAGTGTTGGCCAGGATGTGGAGAAAGGGGAACTCTCTTGCACTGTGGTGTAAGCTGGCACAGCCATTCTGGAAAACAGTATGGAGATGCCTCTAGACATTAAAAATAGAGCTACCCTACTACCCACCAATTGCACGACTAGGTATTTACCCCAAAAATACAGATGTAGTGAAAAGAAGGGGACATGCTCCCCAGTGTTCATAGCAGCAATGTCCATGATGGCCAAACTGTGGAAGGAGCCAAGATGCCCTTCAACAGACGAATGGATAAAGAAGATACAGTTCATATATACAATGGAATATTACTCAGCCATCAGAAAGGATAAATACCTACCATTTGCATCGACATAGATAGAACTGAAGGGGATTATGTTAAGTGAAATAAGTCAAGCAGAGAAAGACAATTATCATATGGTTTCATCATATGTGGAATATAAGGAATAGCGTGGAGGACCACAGGGGAAGGGAGGGAATACTGAATGGAAAGAAATCAGAGAGGGAGACAAACCATGAGAGATTGTGGACCCTGGGAACCAAAGTGAGGGTTACAGAAGGGAGGGAGGTGGGGGATCAGGTAACGGGGTGATAGATATTAGGCACGTGTTGTGATGAGCACTAGGTGTTATACCCAACTCTTGAATCACTGAACACTACATCAATATTTTTGATGTACTATATGTTTGCTAATTAAACATAATAAAAAATTTTAAATAATAAAAATAAAAATAAAATTTTTCAATGAAAACAAACAAACAAAAAACACTTGGTATTAGGATGTTCCTGCTGATCTTCTGGTGGAGGGTTCTGTTATGCTGATTCTCAGGTGTCTTTGCCCCGTCAGAATCGCACTGCCCTTGCCAGGAGGCCAGGCTCGTTGTGAATGCCTTCAGACTGCTCTATGTGGCTTTTGTTCCCTGAAAGCTTTCTGCACCACTTTAGAGGATGAAAATCAAAATGGCGGTCTCCCAATCTCCAGCTGGGGATCTGAAATATTGCACTCACCACCTCTTCAGTGAGTCTTCACAGAAAAGTAGTCAATCACTCTTGTCTCCCTGCTTCCATCTACACTCTGTGTTCACCCAACCTGTGACAAAGAATTTTTATCTCAGGCTCCTGACCCCATTTTGAGTCTCCAAACTTTACAGACTCCTGTGGCATGCACCTTCACCACTCCCCCTGGGGGACAGAGAGGAGTCTTGCCACGGTTCTGTCTCTTGTTGGGCCCCTGCTTGGAGAGTGGTTGCCTGACCGACCAAGGTTTATGACTTATGGCAACACAGCTGAAAGCCCATTCCTGGGCTCTCTGTTTGCAGTTGGCTTCCCTACTCCACTGTTTGGGAACTCTGCAGCACTCAGGCACCCCCATTTTTTTTGTGACTTTAGGGAGCCTGAGACCACACTGTTCCACCTAGGATTCTGCCCACTTTGCCACCTGAGTGCCTCAGACAGGAATATCCCTCACTGGAGCAGACATCTAAAAGTTTTGATTTTACTGCTATATCACTTTCCAGTAGCGGGCTTATGGAGGTTCCCTCCCCCGCCCCCATGGTTTATCTTGATATACGGCCTGGGATTCCTTGCAAAAAGTAGTTGGTTTTCTATTTGTAGAATTGCAGCAATTCTTTTCTTAGATCTCCAGTTGAGTTCACAGGTGTTCAGAAAGATTTGATAGCTATGTAGATGAATTCCAGAGGCCAGACAAAATTAGGGTCCCCTACTCCTCTGCCATCTTCCTCTTAAATCTGTTACATTTGTATACACCACTAATGAAGCAGCAGATACAGAAACCAAGGAATCAATCCCATTTGCAATTGCACCAAAAATGGTAAGATACTTAGGAATATATCTAACTAAAGAAGTAAAAAATCTATACTCTGAAAACAATAGAACACTTATGAAAGAAATGGAAGAGGACGCAAATAAATGGAAAAACATTCCGTGCTCATGGTTTTGAAGAACAAACATTGTTAAAATTTCTATACTACCCAAAGTAATCTACACATTTAATGCAATCTCTATCAAAATACTACCAGTGTTTTTCACAGAACTAGAACAAACAATCCTATAATTTGAATGGAACAAGAAAAGACACCAAATAGCCGAACAATTGTGAAAAAGAAAAACAAAACTGGAGGCATTACAATTCTGGATTTTAAGCTACGTTACAAAGCTGTAGCCATCAAGACAGTAAGGTACTGGGGTGCCTGGGTGGCTCAGTCAGTTAAGCATCTGCCTTCAGCTTAGGTCATGATGCCAGGGTCCTGGGTTCAAGCCCTGCATTGGGCTCCATGCTCAGTGGGGAGCCTGTTTCACTCTCTCCCTCTGCAGCTCCCCTTGCTTGTGTTCTCTCTCTGTCAAATAAATAAGTAAAATCTTATTTTTTAAAAAAAGACAATATGGTACTGAAACAAAAACAGACATATAGATCAATGGAACAGAACAGAGAACCCAGAAATGGACCCTCAAATCTATGGTCAACCAATCTTCAATAAAGCAGGAAAGAATATCCGAAGGGAAAAAGACAGTCTCTTCAACAATGGTGCCAGGAAAACTGGGCAGCAACATGCAAAAGGATGAAACGAGACCACTTTCTTACACCATAAAACAAAAATAAATTAAAAATCAATGAAAGACTTAAATGTGAGACTTAAATCCTAGAGGAGAACACAGGCAGAAACCTCTTTAACCTCAGCCTTGCAATTTCTTATTAGACATATTGCCTGAGGCAAGGGAAACAAAAGCAAAAGTGAATCATTCAGACTTTATAAGGATAAAAAGCTTCTGCACAGCAAAGGAAACCATCAACAAAACTAAAAGGTAACCAATGGAATAGGAGAAGATATTTGCAAACGACATATCTGATAAAGGGTTAGTATCCAAAACCTATAAAGGACTTATCAAATTCAACAACCAAAAAACAAATAATCCAGTTAAGAACTGGACAGAAGACAAAAATAGACACTTTTCCAAAGAACATACAAATGACTAACAGGCACATGAAAAGATGCTCAACATAACTTATCATCAGGGAAATGTTATGCTAAGCGAAATAAGCCAGCCAGAGAAAGACAAATAGCATACGATTTCACTCATGTAGAATTTAAGAAACAAAACAGATAAACAAAGGCGAAGGGAAGGAAAATAAAATAAGACAAAATCAGAGAAGGAAACAAACCATGAGACTCTTAACTATAGGAAACAAACAGGGTTGCTGGAGGGGAGGTGGGTGGGGGAATGGGGTAACTGGGGGATGGACATTAAAAAGGGCACGTGATGTAGTGAGCATTGGGTGTTACATGCAACTGATGAATCACTAAAGTCTACCTCTGAAACTAATAATACATTATATGTTTTTTAATTGATTTTAAATTTTAAAAAAAGAAAAAAAATTCAAATCTACAACCTAACCATTCATTTTAAGACACTAAAAAAAGAAGAAAGATCTAAACCTAAAGCAGGCAGAAAGAAGGAAATAATACTGGGTAAAGTGTGATTTAATGAAATAAGGAACAGTAAAATATAGAAAAATCAAAGATATTAAAAGTGAGTTCTTTGAATAGATCAACAAAATTGACCAACCTTTAGCCAGATCAACCAAGATAAAAAGAAGAGACTCAAATTACTAGAATCAGAAATGAGACACATTACCACCAACATTGCAGAAATAAAAATAATCATAAATGAATACTATGAACAATAGCACACCAACAAATCAGACAACTAAATAAAATGGATATTTACTCATTTTTCCACCGATGATATACAAACTTAAAAAACACATAAAAAGATGCTCAACTTCAGTCATTATTAGGAAAATTCAAATCAAAAGTACACTGAGATACCACCTCACATCCATTAAGACTAGCTATTATTTAAGAAAAAAAAAACAGAAAAGAAGAAGCATTGGCTAGGATGTAGATAAACTGTAGTTGATAATGAAACTGTGTGTACAGTTCTCCAAAAAATTAAACATAGAATTCCATAAAATCTAACAATTCCACTTTTTGGAAGGTACTCAAAGTAATTAAAAGCAGGACTCAAAGAGATATCTGTACAGACATTAAAGGACAAATATTGTATAATTCTGTTTTCAGGAACTACCTTGAATAGTCAAATTTATAGACAGAAAGTACAATGGTGGTTTCCAGGGGCTGATGGGAGGGGTGATGTGGAGTTACTGTTTCTTAGATACAGGCTTTCAGTTTTGCAAGGTGGGAAAATGGTTCTGTGGATAGATGGTGATGATGGGAGCACAAAAATGTGAACGACTAATACCACTCCACTGTACACTGTAGAATATTTAAGATGGTAAATTTCATGTTATGTGTATTTTCCATAATTTTTTAAACTCTTAGAAGAAAACATAAATATTTATTACCTTGGATTTGGCAAAATATTCTTAGATATGACACCAAAAATATAAACAACAACAACAAATAGATAAATTGGACTTCATCAAAATTAAATCTTCTGTGTTTCAAATGAGAGCAAAAAGAAAGCGAGGAAATGACCAACAGCTTGGGAGAAAATATTTCCAAGTTATATGTCTCATAAGTTACTTATATCCAGAATACATAAAGAATTTACAACTCAATGATAAAAAGATAAAAGCTCACTTAAAATGGATCTTTTCCATTTTCCAGATCCTTATAAAATGGATATAAGCAAACATTTCTTCTGGGAAGATATGCTAACAGCCAATAAGTACATAAAGATACTAAATATCATTAATTCTATTCATATGATATGTCCAGAACAGAGAAATCATCTACAGAGAATGAAGTTGATTAGTGGTTGCCTATGGTTGGTAAGGAGGAGATCTGACAGGTAGTAGAGGACAGGAGAGGACAGGAGAGGGGAGGGGAGGGGAGGGGAGGGGAGGGGAGGGGAGGAGAAGAGAGAAAGAAAGAAAGGTGGGGGGGAAGGGGGGAAGGGGAGGGGAGTGGAGGGGAGGAGAGAAAAGAGATTTCCCACAATAGATTTTAAAGTCTCTTTGTCAGATACAAGTGACAATTTATTACTAATATTGTTACTTACAAATTATATTTTTATTCCCACACAAAATACAATTGATATTCAATAGTTAAAAGCTTACATTCATTGAGGAGTTCATCTGAGCAGTAGTTTTATCATCTATTGGAAACTGATATATCTGGATGCCATTACTAACCAATTCACTCATTATTTTACACTTGAATTTCTGTAAATCATTTTTAGAAATTGTATCTGCTTTGGCAATCAACGGCACAATGTTCACCTGTAAATAAAGAAGCAAACAAAATCTCACCATTGAGGATTTGTTGTTAATCTTGGAATTTTTATGTCAAAACCTCACAATCTCTGACAATAAATTTTTACAACTAGATAATCACTGGCTACTACCATACCTTCTTCACAAAATGGCTTTCCAAAATCATCATTACTTTTGAAGATTAATCTTTTATCAGAATTCAGGTTTAGAAGTTTCAAATTTCTTTTCTCAAACTTTCTTAGACTTTCAACACATTCGGAGTTAGTAAAATGTAAGTAGTAGAATAAGATAGTCAAATTAATTCATCATCAATTTAATTTCTTAAACTAAGTACTAAAAGTCAGAAGAGACTTTCATCAATACTGTACACAAATTAATTTTATCCTTCTACATGTCATTCATTTTCATTACCTTCTCCATAAATCCATCTTTGTAGATATATTTGCTTGTGTTTTCCAAAGGGCACCTAAAATAATAGACCCTTTCCTGTTACCATACTCTGAAGACTGAGTATATGTGTATATGTGCATAATACCTTGCTCACAAATATCTTCATTTGTAATTTGTAAAAAGGTACTATTTCTAAATTGCATATTTGAGGTTGAAATTTTATTCATAAGTTTTTCTTCCTAGTTCTACAATATGATCACTCCTGTCTCCATGCATTTACATTTTAACAATTAAACTTTGTAGAAATTTAAAATGTGCAAAATTATAAAATGTTTTATTGCTGTTAAAGTATCTTATTAAATCATAGCTATACATGTCAAGTTCTGTGATATAGTAAGAGTGCATAAAAGTCAGCTCTAGGTATATTGTTTTTGTTTTAGAGTCTTCAAAGTATATTTAAAAAATCCTTGTACAAATCTAGGGCCTCAATATAACAGTGATGTTCAAATTTTTATCTAATTTTAGAATCTTAAATAATACCTTCCACAGTAAAAAGCACACAACTACTAAGGTAGGTTCAAGTCTAACATAAATATCTTGGATTGTATTGCTGAGAAAGCTATCTTCTAATGATAGTAAAACCTTAACACATAACAAATGACAATTTTCCATGTTAATAATTCTTTAGGTGTTCAGATTTGAGGAATGAAAGTCACTTATTGCAGAAGGGAACTAGGCAACATAGAAGAGAAGACAACAGACACACACACACCACTGCTCATCCCTTCCTGTAAAAAAAAAAAATAGTAATTTTCTATATCTGGAAATTGTTTAATGAAAAGAGCTACCCATAAAATTAAAAGTAAAACTGTGTGTCCCTGTTGACTGAATATAGTAATACTCAAGAAACTGAGGCAGCTCTTGATTTTAACTAGAAATCTAACTTCTTTCAACAACTTGGTGACATATAAGATTAGGTACAAAATTTTTTTCCAGTTTGAACAATACATAGCAAAGGTCAGGCCTTCTTTGATAAAAACAAACCAAATTTTAGAACTTTTTCTCTCTTCAACTTAATAAAGTGTAGAAAAGAACACATGACATAAAAGTTTCTTTCACATGTATATTTACCCTCCATTGGAAAAAATATATACATACATATTACATTCTGAATACTCTGTGATAGGACCATTAGCCAGGATCATGAAAACTTCATGATAGTCAAATTAATTCATTATCAATTTAATTTCTTAAACTGAGTACTAAAAGTCAGAAGAGACTTTCATCAGTACTGTACACTAAATTAATTTAGTGGTACCACACAATCAGTGGTAACAGGTAATGTTAATGGGATTGTTTTGTACTACTGTAGAATGAATTCAATTTTAAAAATACAGACAAATTACCACAACCTCTATGACTTTAATCACAAAAAACCATAAATTTTTATTTTAATATTTTTTAACCTTTATCTTATTTTCCTAATACATACCTAATTAAATTTTTCTGGAAAGCAAACTAAGGTTGAAATTTATCAAATGCTCTTATGTGCTGAATGTATCATCTCTCCCCAGTGCATATCATCTCTCCCCAGACCCTAACCCCCAGTATCTCAGAACAAGACTCTTTAAAGAGGTGATTAAGTGAAAATAAAGTCATTAGAATAGGCGCTAATCCAATGAGACTGGTGTGCTTATCAGAAGAGGAAACACAGACATATAGAAACATCAGATATGTGCAGAGGAAAGACCATGTGAGGACATGGTGACAAGGCAGCCATCTATCATTCAAAAAAAGAGGTTTCAAAAAAAAAAAAAAAACACCTTGGTGACATCTTCATCTTGGACTTCCACTTCCCATAACTGCGAGAAAATTAATTTCTGTTGTTTGAACTACTAAGTTTGTGGTATGTTGCCATGCCATCCCTTGGAAACTAAGAGCAGTGCTTTAAAGATTAACAGAAAAAATTATGTTTGGGGGTGCCTGGATGGCTCAGTTGGCTAAGTGTCTGCCTTCAGCTCATGATCCCAGGGTCCTGGGATCAAGCCCTGAGTTGGGCTCCCCATTCAGGGGAAGCCTGTATCTCCCTCTCTCTCTGCCTGCTGCTCCCCCTGCTTGCACTATCTCCCTCTCTCTGTCAAATAAAGAAATAAAACCTTCTTAAAAAAGAAAAATTATATTTTAACATATTAAAATTAACAAGTTCTTACATGCAAATACCTTCAAATTATACATTATCACAAAATAATTCTCAAATCTTGATAGATTGATGGATTTATTGAACACACCTTACTGTCAATGTTCTTCATAGTTAATAGATCAAGGGACTTCAGAGAATGTCCTGTAGGTGAAATGAAGTAAAGGCACACATGTATACGGGAATCATGGTAGTCAATGAAGGAACGTTTAATTTTCAATTCTTCTTGAAAATAGGCCTCAAATTGAGCATCTACATAGTCAACTACAGGTTGATAGCTGAAAAAAAAGATTATTTCAACAGATTAGCGTGATGGATTAATAACACCTATAGTCTGTCTTTTCACCATTTAATAAATAGTTAACATGGGGGAGCTTGGGATGATGGTGGAGTAGAAAGACACTGGGCTCACCCCATCCCATGTTTACAAGTAAATATCATCCACATCCAAATCAATAAATCAGAGAGAGATCCAAAGACTGGCAAAACAAATTCCACAACTAAATATAGAGAAGAAACTGCATCTAGGGCACATAGGTGGCTCAGTAGGTTAAGCATCTGCCTTTAGCTCAGGTCATGATCCCAGGGTCCTGGGATCAAGCCCCATGTTGGGCTCCCTGCTCCGTGGGAAGACTGCTTGTCCCTCTCTCTCCCCCTCTGACCCTCCCTCTGCTTGTGCTCTCTTTCTCAAATGAATAAATAAAGTCTTAAAAAAAAAAAAGAAGAAGCTGCATCTGAAAGTTTAGGAAGTTCAGAAAAGTAGAGGAAGGCTGCCCACAGGGAGGGAGCTGCACGTGCAGAGAGGGGAGAGAAATAGGTCCTTGCACCACGGAGCACACAGAGGGAAGACAAATCCCCATATCTTTTGGTTTTAAAAACCAGAGGAGCTGAATTCCATGAGTTTGTATAACCACTAGGATTTGGAACCTGGAGCTTTAAATGCCAGCTTACTCAGCACTGGGCAAGCCCAGAGGGCTAGTAATAGCTGTAATAGCTGTGTCACTACCCTTAAGAGACAGCAGCCTGTGCATGGAGGTAATATAAAAAAAATGGCAGTCTACACAATGCTGGGGGCAAACAGGAGACACATCTGTTTTTACTGAGCATGTTGGAGACTTCCCCGAAAATGAGGGAGCTGGCAGATGCCACTTTCCATCATAAACACAGGGCCATCTGCAGGACCGTGGGCTGCACAGACACTAGCTAACTAACTTATTAGCAATGTGCCATGCCCACAAGTTCTCCTGAGGACTCCCACACTCCAATGCTGCCAGCCTCAGTCCTGGGCTCAGGGAAAATTTCATTAAGTTGCATACTGGCCATGCCCAGCTGCTGGGTTCTCAGCCACCATTGCGCACATGACTCAGCTATGCCCACCTACCACCACACACAGTGCCCAGCAACCCACACCCTCTCACACTGAAGTCCAGCCCCCAGCTGCCCCTGCACTTCAAGGGATCCAGCATAAGACTACTGCATAAAGAAAATTTTGCTAAAGCTGCTGCCCCACCTCCAAGTTCTCCGGCAGGTGTAACCCCTAAGAGCTGCATTGCCTAGCTTCCACTAACACCACAGAGAACAAGCACAGCCCACAATAGGCAGAGAGTCAGTGCAGGTGACTGAACTGAAAGGAAAAGTGACTCAGACACAAAAGCAGGATGTAAGCAACACACATAGGATACTCTACTGAAGTGTCAGTTTCCAGTACACAGGGGACAGTGCACAGGGCCTCTTCATAAAGTCACTACTTTCAAGAAGAGAAGACATAGCTGACATTGTTAACACACACAGACACCAAGAGGGAGACAAAATGAGGAGACAGAGAAACTTACCCAAATTGAAAGAATAGGACAAGGCCACAGCCCATTCAAAGCAAAACAAATAAAAGAAACGTGCCTGATAGAGAATTTAAAGCAATGATTATGAGGATTCACTGGAATTGAGAAAATAGTGCAAGACATGAGTAAGAACCTTAACAAAGAGGTAAGGAACAAACAGCAGAGCCAAAGGGCACAATAAACTAAATGAGAAACATGCTTGATGGAATGAACAGAAGAAAGGAAGGAGCAGAGGAATGAATTAGTGACCTAAAAGAAAGAGTAATGGAAGAAAGTAACCAAACTGAACAAAAGAGGAAAAAAAGAATTATGCAAAAGGAAAATAGACTTATGGAACTTAGTGACTCCATCAAACATAGTATCATCCATAGTATAGGACTCCCAGAAGAAGAGAGAAAGGGGGCAGAAAATTTATTTCAAGAAATAATACCTGAAAACTTCCCTAACCTGGGGGAAAAACAGAGATATTCAGATCCAGGAGGCATGGAAAAGTGCCATCAAAATCAACAAAAGTTGGGGGGAAGACCAAGATGGCAGAGGAGTAGGAGACCTAAATTACCTCTGGTCCCAGGAATTCAGCTAGATACAGATCAACCCATGCTGAACACCTATGAACTCAAAAGGAGATCAAAGAAAAGAATAGCAGCAACTCTCTAATCAGAAAAGCGACCACTTTCTGGAAGGTAGGACCTGCGGAGAAATGAATCAGAGGCAATATTTGGGAAGATAGACAGCGGGGGAGGGGGCCTCCGTCAGCTGCTACTGGCAAGTGATAGAGCAGCGGAGCACAAAATCGAAACTTTTAGAAGCTGCTCCGCTGAGGGACGTCGCTCCAGTGGCTAAGCAGGGGGTGGAACACTTGCTGGGACAGTGTGGTCTCAAGACCCTCGGGATCACAGAAAGACCAGGGGTGCCTGAGTGCGGCAGAGCTCCCAGGTATTAGAGCAGGGAAGCCAGCTGCAGAGACGGAGCCGAGAGGTGGGCTCTCAGCTCAGGATTGCCATAAACTGTGATCTGCGGCAGTCAGGCCACTGCTCCTCCAGCAGGGTCCCAACAAGCGGCAGATCTGGGGAGACTCCCCTTTCTCCCCCAGGAGGAGCAGCGCAGGAGCACAACACAGGACTCTGCTGGGTTTAGAGACTCCACACGGGGTCGAGAGACTCCACATGGGGTCGTGAGCCAGAGATAAAAAATGCTCGGTCACAGGCCGGGTGAGCACAGAGTGCGCCAGAGACCGGGGAGATGGGAGTGACTGACTGCTTTTCTCTGGGGCTCAATGAGGAGAGGGGCCCTGAGTTCTTGGCTCCTCTGGGGTAGAGATTGGGAGGCCGCCATTTAACTGTCTTCCTCCAAAGCTCTATGGAAAGCTTGCAGAGAACAAAAGCTCCTTCGAGCAAACCCAAGCAGATTACTTAGCTGGAACCCGGCAAGGGCGGGGCACTTCCGCCTCCAGCAAAGACATTTGGGAACCTCGACAACAGGCCCCTCCCCAGAAGATCAGCAAGAACAGCCAGCCAAGACCAAGTTTACCAATCAATGAGAATGGCAGAACTCCAGAGCTAGGGGAATACTGCACATAGAATTTACGGCTTTTTCCCCATGATTTTTAGTCTTTCAAAGTTAACTTTTTTTAACTTTCTTTTTCCTTTTTTTTAAATTTTTCTTTTTCCCTTTTTCAACCAAAATCTAACCAAAACCTTTTTAAAAAAATCTTTAATTTTTCATTTTTACAGTCATATTCTATCCCCTCATAGTAGTTAACCTTATTTTTGGCTTATATACATGTTGTTCTCTCTTTGAAATTTTGGGATACAGTTTCTTCTAACAGAACAAAATATACCCTAAATCTCTAGTATATGGCTTTTTTCTAGTCTCCTGCCTGATCACATTCTTTCCTTTTTTTTTTTTTAGATCCTCTTCTTTCTTTTTTCAACCAACTTCTTAACAATTCCTTTTATAAAATCTATAATTTTCATCTTTCCAGTCATAGTCTATCCCTTCATCGTATTTACCCTTACTTTTGTACATACATAAGTTTTTTTCTTCCTTATAAGTTTTGGGAGGCACTTTCCTCTAACAGACCAAAATACGCCCAAAATCTAGTGTGTGGCACTGATCTATGCACCAGCCTGATAATATTTGATCATATTCTGTTTTTTCTTTGTTTGTTTGTTTCTTAGTGGGTTTTTTAAATCTTTTTCTTTTTCTTTTTTTTCTTTCTCTTTTCTTTCTTTCCCTTTCTTTCCCCCCAGTTTCAGGTCTCTTCTGATTTGTTTAGTGTATATTTTTCTGGGGTCATTGTTACCCTGTTAGCATTTTGTTCTCTCGTTCATCTATCCTCCTCTGGGCAAAATAACAAGACGGAAAAAAATCATCTCAAAAAAAAGAACAAGAGGCAGTACCGACTGCCAGGGACCTAATTAATACGGACATTAGTAAGATGTCGGAACGAGAGTTCAGAATGACGATTTTAAAGATACTAGTTGGGCTTGAGAAAAGCATGGAAGATATTAGAGAAACGCTTTCTGGAAAAATAAAAGAACTAAAATCTAATCAAGTTGAAATAAAAAAGGCTATTAATGAGGTGCAATAAAAAATGGGGGCTCTAACAGCTAGGATAAGTGAGGCAGAAGAGAAAATTAGTGATATAGAAGACCAAATGATGGAAAATAAAGAAGCTGAGAAAAAGAGAGATACACAACTGCTGGATCATGAGGGCAGAATTTGAGAGATAAGTGATACCATAAGATGAAAATATATTAGAATAATTGGGATCCCAGAAGAAGAAGAGAGAGAAGGGCAGAAGGTATATTGGAGCAAATTATAGCAGAGAACTTCCCTAATGTGGAGAAGGAAACAAGCATCAAAATCCAGGAGGAAGAGAGAACTCCCCTCAAAATCAATAAAAATGGGTCAACACCCTGACATTTAATAGTAAAACTTATGAGTCTCAGAGACAAAGAGAAAATCCTGAAAGCAGCTCAGGACAAGAGATCTAAATCTACAATGGTAGAAAATTAGATTGGCAACAGACCTATCCACAGAGACCCGGCAGGCCAGAAAGAACTGGCATGATATATTCAGAGCACTAAACGAGAAAAATATGCAGCCAAGAATACTATATCCAGCTAGGCTGTCATTGAAAATAGAAGGAGAGATAAAAAGCTTCCAGGACAAACAAAAGCTAAAGGAATTTGCAAACACAAAACCAGCCCTACAAGAAATATTGAAAGGGGTCCTCTAAGCAAAGAGAGAACCTAAAAGTAACATAGACCAGAAAGGAACACGGGCAATATACAGTAACAGTCACCTTACAGGCAATACAATGGCACTAAATTCATATCTCTCAATAGTTACCTTGAATGTAAATGGGCTAAATGCCCCAATCAAAAGACACAGGGTATCAGATTGGATAAAAAAAAAACAAGACCCATAGATATGCTGTATGCAAGAGACTCATTTTAGACCCAAAGACACCCCCAGATTGAAAGTGAAGGGGTGGAAAACCATTTTCCATACTAACGGACACCAAAAGAAAGCTGAGGTGGCAATTCTTATATCAGACAAATTAGATTTTAAACCAAAGACTATAATAAGAGATGAGGAAGGACATTATATCATACTTAAAGGTCTATCCAACAAGAAGATCTAACGTTTGTAAATATCTATGCCCCTAACATGGGAGCAGCCAATTATATAAGGCAATTAATAACAAAAGCAAAGAAACACATCGAAAACAACACAATAATAGTGGGGGACTTTAACACCCCCCTCACTGAAATGGACAGATCATCTAAGCAAAAGATCAACAAGGAAATAAAGACTTCAAATGACACAGTGGACCAAATGGACTTGACAGATATATTCAGAACATTCCATCCCAAAGCAACAGAATACACATTCTTCTCTAGTGCCCATGCAACATTCTCCAGAATAGATCACACCCTAGGTCACAAATCAGGTCTCAAACGGTACCAAAAATTGGGATCATTCCCTGCATATTTTCAGACCACAATGCTTTGAAACTACAACTCAATCACAAAAGGAAAGTCAGAAAGAACTCAAATACATGGAGGCTAAAGAGCATCCTACTAAAGAATGAATGGTTCAACCAAGAAATTAAAGAAGAATTTTGAAAAATTCATGGAAACAAATGAAAATGAAAACACAACTGTTCAAAATCTTTGGATTGCAGCAAAGGCAGTCCTAAGAGGAAAGTATATATCAATACAAGCCTTTCTCAAGAAACAAGAAAGGTCTCAAATACACAACCTAACCCTACACCTGGGTTTTCAATGAAATAGAAACCAAAAGAACAGTAGAACAGATCAATGAAATGATAAGCCCCTGGCCAGACTTATCAAAAAGAAAAGAGAAATGACCCAAATAAATAAAATCATGAATGAAAGAGGAGAGATCACAACCAACACCAAAGAAACACAAACAATTATAAGAACATATTATGAGCAACTATATGAAACAAACTGAGGGTTTTAGAGGGGAGGGGGTGGGGGGATGGGTTAGCCCAGTGATGGGTATTAAGGAGGGCATGTACTAAATGGAGCACTGGGTGTTATACAAAAACAATGAATCGTGGATCACCACATCAAAAACTAATGGATGTATTGTATGGTGACTAACATAACATATTAAAATAAAATTTAAGTGCGCCTGGGTGGCTCAGTTGGTTAAGTGACTGCCTTTGGCTCAGATCCTGGAGTCCCAGGATCGAGTCCCGCATCGGGCTCCCTGCTCGGCAGGGAGTCTGCTTCTCCCTCTGACCCTATCCCCTCTGATGTGCTCTCTCTCATTCTCTCTCTCAAATAAATAAATAAAATCTTTAAAAAATAAATAAATAAATAAAATAAAATAAAATAAAATTTTTAAAAAATTTTAAAAAAATTAAAAGCACACCCAACTTTTGAATTAAATTAACTGTCTTTTGTAGACGCAGGTCATTGGGCCACAAAACAATTACAATAGTAACATCAAAAATCCCTGATCATAAATCACCATAATAAATACAATAATGAAAATTTTTGAAATATTGCCAAAATTACCAAATGTGACAGAGTCACAAAGTCACCAAATGCTGTTGGAAAAACCATACAGACTTGCTTCACAGAGATTTGCCAAAAACCTTCAATTTTTCAAACAAACAAACAAAAACATATCTGACAGGAACAATTAAGTGAAGAGTAATAAAATGAAGTATTCTTGTACAAATAATGAGGTTAAATAAGTAATCAAAAATCTACCAACATAGAGAAACTCAGGACCATATGGCTTCAGTATTGAATTCTAAGAAACATTAAAGGAAGAATTAACACCAATACTTAAACTCTTCCAGAAAATTAAAGGGAAAACTTCTAAACTCATTTGAATGCTCGGGATTATCCTGATACAAATAATAATAACAATAATAATAATAAAAGAAATGACAGACAATATCCCTAATGAACACAGATCAACAAAATACTTAGCAAAGTGAATTCAATAGCAAATTAAAAGGATCATACACAATGAAAAAGAAGGATTTATCTTCAGAATGCAAGTATTATTCAACATAAGGAAATTGATTTATAAACCCCACATTGCTTGAAAAATAAAAATCATATGAGCATTTCAATAGTTGCAGAAAATGTATTTGACAAAATTCAATATCCTTTCATGATTTAAAAAAATAACTCATGAAACTAGGTATAAAAGGAATTTATCTCAGCACAATAAAGGCCGTATATGAAAGCATCTAAATTGTTGACTTTACTATAAGCTGGCTAACTGAACATAATAAAAAAAAATTAAATTCAAATCCAAGCAGCTTACACCCTAAAAAAATAAAAATAAAAAATAAATTGTTGAATTTATAGGCATTGACTTATTTGTTGTATTCTTATCTTTTTAATTTTGTAAAATCAGTAATAATGTCTGCTTTTTTATTTCTGATGTTGGTGATATTTGATTTCTCATTTCTTTTGCTTGTTCAGTCTGGTTAAAGGTTTTCAATTTTATTGACCTTTGTAAATAACCAGCAAAATTAATTTGCTGATTTAATTGATTTTCTGTCCTTTTTTCTGTTTTCATCAATTTCTGCTGTAGTATAATTTTTCCTTTCCTTTTCTTGCTTTAGAGTAAATTTGTTTTTATTTGTCTGTTTCTTAACATGGAAATTTACAATACTTGGGATTGTACTTTTTTTTCTTTTTTCCCCTATTTTTTCTAACATAAGTATTTTATGCTATAAATTTCCCTCTAAGCAATACTTTTGCAGCATCCCATAGGTTTTTTTAAATTGTGGTAAGAACACTTAACAGGAGATCTACTCTCATAACAAATTTTTGAATGTACAATCAAGTACTGTTAAATATACTGTTAAATCTTCTTTCATAGAGAAGACCTCAAGAACTTGTTCATCTTGCATAGTTAAAATGTTGTATCCATTGAACAGTAACTCTTAATTCCTCCTTCTCCCCAGCCACTGGCAAACATTTTACATTCTTCTGAGTTTGATAAGAGGTTGTGCTTAAGGAAGGTAATGCCTGAGGCCCATGGGCATCAGTCATAATTTGAATAGAAAGATGTTTACATAGGATGTTTCTTTCAGAATTATCTATTAACCTGTTCATAAAGGTTTTATGCATTTTTAATTATACACAATATGGTTTAAATAAGTTTGTTCTGTATGATTTCAAACATATTTTAATTACTACAAAAGTTCAGTAATGGTATGACAACATAAGGTCTCAGAGGACACTTATTAAACTTATAATAGTGGCTATTTTTGGAAAAAGAAAAGGCTCAAAATATTTATGTTTGACTAAGTGAGTTTCTATATCATCTGCTACATTTAAATTTTTACAGAAATAAATTTATTTATTACTTGGATAAGTGATAGAAAACAAGTAATCCAGCAAGTAAATAAATATTTTATTTATTTATTTATTTGAGATAGAGTGAGAGGAGAGAGCACGAGTGGGAAGGGGGAGGGGCAGAGGGAGAGGGAGAAGCAGGCTCTCTACTGAGCAGGGAGCCCAACTTGAGGCCTGATCCCATGACCCTGGGATCATGACTTGAGCTGAAGGCAGTCCCTTAGCCAACTGAGACGCCCAGGCACCCCAAGCAACAAGTAAATAAACGGGAAAATCTATTTTAAAAGTTATTTAAGAATTCAATCTTACCTTATAAAGTAGGAACAGTGGATTCAATGGTGAGACCCAAAAAGTTATGTCTGCATTCTAATCCATAAAACCAGTAAATTTAATCTTACTGATAATAAAGAGTGTTTATATAACTAAGATCATCCTGGATTATCTAGGTACATCTTATATCAAACAACAAATGTCCTTAAAAGAGACACAAGGAGAGCAGAAAAGGCTATGTGAAGATAGAGGCAGATGGAAGAGATATAGCCAGAGGAAATATCAACAAAGAAACTAAATTCCTTGAAATAAGAAAATCTTTTATAAATAAAATAAGAAAACACTAACCTGGCTTCTTTGTTTATTTGATCACCATATCCCACTGTCTTCACAACAGTTAATTTCAATTGAACATTACTTTCTTGAAGATCATATGTCTGAATTTTGAGTCCAACATTTGAGTAAAAATGTGAGGATTTTGTGTCTTTCAAATTAGCATTGAATAATGTGTCGATGAGTGTTGATTTTCCAATCCCAGTTTCCCCTGTAATAAACATAGATACATTATCTAGGGGCATGAGATGGCTGAGAAGAAGTAACACTCTTAACCCCTAAAGTGTTATAAAGGGTCTCAAATACATCAATGACTATAATGTCCATTAAAGTATGCATGCTTCTCTTGACTCTCTCAGTCATTAATATAATATAGAAAATATAAACACAAAAATAATCAGATTTTGAAGAGCACAGAAACCTTTAAAGAACAAAAGTCTAAGTAGTATGACTAACATGATGGAAACAAATACAGATCGACAGACATGGTCTTCAACTAACAACACCAGTGTTAAACTACTTAAGTTGAAATGAGCATTTTAAAAAATTAATTAATAATTCAGATGAGAAATCAGGCACTTACCCACACAGAGAATATTAAAAGAGAATCCTTGTTGGATAGATCGGTTCACCAACTGATGAGGCAAACATTCAAAACCAAAATGACCAAGCATTGTTAAACAACGGACACTATCTACTTTGGGCTTAAAAAAATAAAAATAAAATATTGAATTAGAATTAGTAATATCATTAAAAATATAATTTTATATATGTTAAAGAAACTAGAATTATCATTTGAATATTGTAACTCAGACAACATTCAAATGAAGTAAATTTGTGAGCATATAAGTCTTTGTCCAAACACATAGATTTCTATTTCAATTAAAAAAATAGTAAATCTGGAGGAGGAAGTGGAAGATGGTGGTGGAATAGGAGGACCCTACACTCATCCTATCTCACCAACACAAATAGATAACTATAAAATCATCCTAAATACCCCAGATATCAATTTGAAGAAGGACAGAACAAACTCCAAAACTAGTACTGTGAGTGGGGCAAGATGTGCGCCACCCACCCGCCTAGAGACTCACAAGAAAGAAATTTTTATTGATGGCTTAAGAAGCTAAGGCTCAGCAAGATGGCGGAGGAGTAGGAGACCTGGATTTTGTCTGGTCCCAGGGATTCAGCTGGATAGGGATCAAACCATTCTGAACACCTACGAACTCAACAGGAGATCGAAGAAAAGAATAGCAGCAACTCTCTGAACAGAAAAGCGACCACTTTCTGGAAGGTAGGACTTGCAGAGAAGTGAATCCGAGGTGATATTCGGGAGGATAGACGGCGGGGGAGGGGGCCTCCATCGGCCGCTTCTGGCAAGTGATAGAGCCGCGGAGCACAAAATCAGAACTTTTAGAAGTCGGCTCCACTGGCGGACGTCGCTCCAGTGGCTAAGCGGGAAGTGAAACCCTCGTAGGACAGTGTGGTCTCAGGACCCTCGGGGTCACAGAAAGACCAGGGGTGCCTGAGTGCAGCAGAACTCCCAGGTATTGGAGCAGGGAAGCCAGCTACAGAGACGGAGCTGAGGTGCGGGCTCTCAGCTTGGGGTTGCCATAAACTGTGATCCGTGGCCCAGTCGGGCCACGGCTCCTCCAGCAGGGACCCAACAAGAGGCAGATCCGGGGAGACTCCCCTTTCTCCCCCGGGGAGGAGCGGCGCGGGAACGCACCGCAGGGATCTGCTGGGTTTGGAGACTCCACACGGGGTCGGTGCCAGAGATAGAAACGCTCGGTCACAGGTCGGGTGAGCACGGAGTGCGGCCGGAGACTGGGGAGATGGGAGTGACTGACTGCTTTTCTCTGGGGGCGCACTGAGGAGTGGAGCCCTAGTTCTCGGCTCTTCTGGGGTGGAGATTGGGAGGCCACCATTTTCACTCTCGTCCTCCAAAGCTGTATGGAAAGCTTGCAGGGAACAAAAGCTCCCAAGAGCAAACCTGAGCAGATTACTTAGCCTGGACAGGCAAGGGCGGGGCAATTCCGCCTCCGGCAAAGACATTTGGGAACCTCGGCAACAGGCCCCTCCCCCAGAAGATCAGCACAAACAGCCAGCCAAGACCAAGTTTACTGATAAATGAGAACGGCAGAACGCCAGGGATAGGGGAAACAGCACATAGAATTCATGGCTTTTTTCCCCCATGATTCTTTATTCTTTCAAAGTTAATTTTTTTAACTGTCTTTTTTTCCCAATTTTTCTTTTTCACTTTTTCAACCAACACCTTATCAATCCCTTTTTTAAAAAATCTTTTTTTATTTTTCATTGTTAGAGTCATATTCTATCCCTACATGGTAGTTATCCTTATTTTGGGTATATATATAAGTCGTTCTCTCTTTAAAATTTTGATACACTTTCTTCTAACAGATCAAAATATACCCTAAATCTCTACTGTATGGCTTTGTTCTAGTCTCCTGCCTGATCACATTCTCTCCCCTTTTTTTTAAATCCTCTTCTTTCTTTTTTCAACCAACTTCTTATCAATTCCTTTTATATAATCTTTTATAGTTTTCATCTTTACAGTCATATTCCATCCCTTCATCATATTAACCCTTATTTTTGTACATATATCAGTTTATCTTTCTTTAAAATTTTTTGAGGCATTTTCTTCTACCAGACCAAAATACGCCCAAAATCTAGTGTGTGGCACTGATCTATGTACCAGTCTGATCATATTTGATCATATTCTGTGTTTCTTGTGTTTTGTGGGTTTTTTTGTTTGTTTTTATCTTTTTTCATTTTTTTTTCTTTTTTTCTTTCCCTTTCTTTTCCCCCGGTTTCAGGTCTTTCCTGATTTGTTTAGTGTATATTTTCTGGAGATGTTGTTACCTGTGAGCATTTTGTTCTCTCATTCATCTATTCTCCTCTGGGCAAAATGACAAGATGGAAACAAATCACCTCAACAAAAAGAACAAGAGGCAGTACCGACTGCCAGGGACCTAATCAATACGGACATTAGTAAGATGTCGGAACGAGAGTTCAGAATGATGATTATAAAGATACTAACTGAGCTTGAAAAAAGCATGGAAGATATCAGAGAATCCCTTTCTGGAGAAATAAAAGAACTAAAATCTAACCAAGTCAAAATCAAAAAGGATATTAATGAGGTGCAATCAAAATTAGAGGCTCTAACTGCTAGGATAAATGAGGCAGAAGAGAGAATTAGTGATATAGAACACCAAATGATGAAAAATAAAGAAGCTGAGAAAAGGAGAGATAAACAACACTGGATCACGAGGGCAGAATTCGAGAGATAAGTGACACCATACGACGAAACAACATTAGAAAAATTAGGATCCCAGAAGAAGAAGAAGAAAGACAGAGAGGGGCAGAAGTTATATTAGAGCAAGTTATAGCAGAGAACTTCCCTAATTTGGGGAAGGAAACAGGCATCAAAATCCAGGAGGCACAGAGAACCCCTCTCAAAATCAATAAAAGTAGGTCAACACCCCAACATCTAATAGTAAAACTTACAAGTCTCAGAGACAAAGAGAAAATCCTGAAAGCAGCTCAAGACAAGAGATATGTAAACTACAATGGTACAAACATTAGATTGGCAACAGACCTATCCACAAAGACCTGGCAGGCCAGAAAGGACTGGCATGATATATTCAGAGCACTAAATGAGAAAAATATGCAGCCAAGAATACTATATCCAGCTAGGCTGTCATTGAAAATAGAAGGAGAGATAAAAAGCTTCGAGGACAAACAAAAACTAAAGGAATGTGCAAACACGAAATCAGCCCTACAAGAAATATTGAAAGGGGTCCTCTAAGCAAAGAGAGAACCTAAAAGTAACATAGACCAGAAAGGAACACGGGCAATATACAGTAACAGTCACCTTACAGGCAATACAATGGCACTAAATTCATATCTCTCAATAGTTACCTTGAATGTAAATGGGCTAAATGCCCCAATCAAAAGACACAGGGTATCAGATTGGATAAAAAAAAAACAAGACCCATAGATATGCTGTATGCAAGAGACTCATTTTAGACCCAAAGACACCCCCAGATTGAAAGTGAAGGGGTGGAAAACTGTTTACCAGGCAAATAGACACCAAAAGAAAGCTGGGATGGCAATCCTTATATCAGAAAAATTAGATTTTAAACCACAGACTATATTAAAACATGAGGAAGGACACTATATCGTACTTAAAGGGTCTATCCAACAAGAAGATCTAACGTTTGTAAATATCTATGCCCCTAACATGGGAGCAGCCAATTATATAAGGCAATTAAAAACAAAAGCAAACACATCTACAAAAATACAATAATAGTGGGGGACTTTAACACCCCCCTCACTGAAATGGACAGATCATCTAAGCAAAAGATCAACAAGGAAATAAAGACTTTCAATGACACAGTGGACCAAATGGACTCCATAGATATATTCAGAACATTCCATCCCAAAGCAATGGAACACACATTCTTTTCTAGTGCCCATGCAACATTGTCCAGAATAGATCACATCCTAGGTCACAAATCAGGTCTCAATTGGTACCAAAAGACTGGGATCATTCCTGGCATATTTTCAGACCACAATGCTTTGAAACTACAACTCAATCACAAAAGGAAAGTCAGAAAGAACTCAAATACATGGAGGCTAAAGAGCATCCTACTAAAGAATGAATGGGTCAACCAGGAAATTAAAGAAGAATTTAAAAAATTCATGGAAACAAATGAAAATGAGAACACAACTGTTCAAAATCTTTGGATAGCAGCAAAGGCACCCTAAGAGGAAAATATATAGCAATACAAGCCTTTCTCAAGAAACAAGAAAGGTCTCAAATACACAACCTAACCCTACACCTAAAGGAGCTGGAGAAAGAACAGCAAATAAAGCCTAAACCCAGCAGGAGAAGAGAAATAATAAAGATAAGAGCAGAAATCAACGAAATAGAAACCAAAAGAACAGTAGAACAATTCAATAAAACTAGGAGCTGGTTCTTTGAAGGAATGAACAAGATTGATAAACCCCTGGCCAGACTTATCAAAAAGAAAAGAGAAATGACCCACATAAATAAAATCATGAATGAAAGTAGAGAGATCACAACCAACACCAAAGAAATACAAACAATTATAAGAACATATTATGAGCAACTATATGACAGCAAATTAGATAACCTGGAAGAAATGGATGCATTCCTAGAGATGTATCAACTACCAAAACTGAACCAGGAAGAAATAGAAAACCTGAACAGACCAATAACCAGTAAGGAAATTGAAGCAGTAATCAAAAATCTCCCAACAAACAAAAGCCCAGGGCCAGATGGCTTCCCAGGGGAATTCTACCAAACATTTAAAGAAGAATTAATACCTATTCTCCTGAAACTGTTCCAAAAAATAGAAATGGAAGGAAAACTTCCATACTCGCTTTATGAGGCCACCATTACCTTGATCCCAAAGCCAGACAAAGACCCCATCAAAAAGGAGAATTACAGACCAATATCCTTGATGAACATGGATGCAAAAATTCTCACCAAAATACTAGCCAATAGGATCCAACAGTACATTAAAAGGATTATTCACCGTGACCAAGTGGGATTTATCCCTGGGCTGCAAGGTTGGTACAACATCCTCAAATCAATCAATGTGATACAATACATTAATAAAAGAAAGAACAAGAATCATATGATCCTCTCAATAGATGCAGAAAAAGCATTTGACAAAGTGCAGCATCCTTTCTTCATCAAAACTCTTCAGAGTATAGGGATAGAGGGCACATTCCTCTATATCATAAAAGCCATTTGTGAAAAACCCACCACAAATATCATTCTTAATGGGGAAAAACTGACAGCTTTTCCCCTAAGGTCAGGAACATGGCAGGGATGTCCACTAACACTACTGCTATTCAACATAGTATTAGAAGTCCTAGCCACAGCAATCAGACAACAAAACAAATAAAAGTCATCCAAATCAGCAAAGAAGAAGTCAAATTCTCATTCTTTGCAGATATGATACTTTATGTGGAAAACCCAAAAGACTCCACCCCAAAACTGCTAGAACTCATAGAGGAATTCAGGCAAGTGGCAGGATATAAAATCAATGCACAGAAAGCAGTGGCATTCCTATACACCAACAACAAGACAGAGGAAAGAGAAATTAAGGAGTCATTCCCATTTACAATTGCACCCAAAACCATAAGATACCTATGAATAAATCTAACCAAAGAGGCAAAGTATCTGTACTCAGAAAACTATAAAATACTCATGAAAGAAATTGAGGAAGACATAAAGAAATGGAAAAACGTTCCATACTCGTGGATTGGAAGAACAAATATTGTGAAGATGTCAATGCTACCTAGAGCAATCTACACACCCAATGCAATCCCCATCAAAATACCATCAACTTTTTTCAAAGAAATGCAACAAATAATCCTAAAATTTGGATTTGTATGAAACCAGAAAAGACCCTGAATAGCCAGGGAATTGTTGAAAAAGAGAAGCAAAGAAAAGGCATCACAATTCCGGACTTCCAGCTCTATTACAAAGCTGTCATCATCAAGACAGTATGGTACTGGCACAGAAACAGACACATAGATCAATGGAACAGAATAGAGAGCCCAGAAATGGACCCTCAACTCTATGGTCAACTAATCTTCGACAAATCAGAAAAGAACATCCAATGGAAAAAAGAGTCTCTTCAACAAATGGTGTTGGGAAAATTGGACAGCCACATGCAGAAGAAGGAAACTGGACCATTTCCTTACACCACACACAAAAATAGACTCCAAATGGTTGGAGGACCTAAATATGAGACAGGAGTCCATCAAAATCCTAAAGGAGAACACAGGCAGCAACCTCTTCAATCTCAGCCACAGCAACTTCTTTCTAGAAACATCGCCAAAGGCAAGAGAAGCAAGGGCAAAATGAACTATTGGGTCTTCATCAGGATAAAAAACTTTTGCACAGCAAAAGAAACAGTCCACAAAACCAAAAGACAACCGACAGAATGGGAGAAAATATTTGCAAATGATATATCAGAATAAGGGCTAGTATCCAAAATCTATAAAGAACTTCTTAAACTCAACACCCAAAGAACCCATCAAAAAATGGGCAGAAGACATGAACAGACATTTTTCCAAAGAAGACATCCAAATGGCCAACAGACACATGAAAAAGTGCTCAACATCGCTCGGCATCAGGGAAATCCAAATCAAAACCTCAATGAGATACCACCTCACACCAGTCAGAATGGCTAAAATTAACAAGTCAGGAAACGACAGATGTTGGTGGGGATGCAGAGAAAGGGGGAACCCTCCTACACTGTTGGTGGGAATGCAAAGTGGTGCAGCCACTCTGGAAAACAGTATGGAGGTTCTTCAAAAAGTTGAAAATGGAGCTACCATATGATCCAGCAATTGCACTACTGGGTATTTACCCCAAAGATACAAATGTAGGGATCCGAAGGGTAACATGCACCCTGGTGTTTATAGCGCAATGTCCACAATAACCTAACTGTGGAAAGAGCCAAGATGTCCAACAACAGATGAGTGGATAGAGAAGATGTGGTGTGTGTGTGTGTGTGTGTATATATATATATATATATATATATACACACACACAATGGAATATTATGCAGCCATCAAAAGGAATGAAATCTTGCCATTTGCAATGACATGGATAGAACTGGAGAGTGTTATGCTGAGCGAAATAAGTCAATCAGAGAAAGACATGTATCATATGACCTCACTGATATGAGGAATTATTAATATCAGGAAACAACCTGAGAGTTGCTGGAGTGGTGGTGTGTGGGAGGGATGGGGTGGCTGGGTGACAGACATTGGGGAGGGTATGTGCTATGGTGAGCACCGTGAATTGTGCAAGACTGTTGAATCACAGATCTGTACCTCTGAAACAAATAATACATTTTATGTTTTTTTAAAAAAAGGAAGAAGATAGCAGGAGGGGAAGAATAAAGGGGCGGGGAATCGGAGTGGGAGATGAACCTAGAGAGATGATGGACTCTGAAAAACAAACTGAGGGTTCCGGGGGGGGTGGGAGGATGGGTTAGCCTGGTGATGGGTATTAAAGAGGGCATGTTCTGCATGGAGCACTGGGTGTTATATGCAAACAATGAATCATGGAACACTACATCAAAAATTAATGATGTAATGTATGATGATTAACATAACATAATATAAAAAAAAAAAGAAAAGAAAAGAGCTTCCAGGACCAGCAGACTGAAAGAATATGAGACCACCAAGCTAGTCCTGCAAGAAATATTGAGGGGGGTTCTATAAAAGAAATACCCCAAGAATAATATAGACAATCTATAGAAACAGGGACTTTACAGGCAATATGATGGCACTAAATTCATATGTTTCAAAAGTTACTCTCAGAGTGAATGGCCTAAATGCGCCCATGAAATGGCACAGGGTTTCAGATTGGATAAAAAGACTGGATCCATCCATATGCTATCTACAAGAGGCTTATTCTGAACGTAAAGTCACCTCCAGATTGAACGTGAGGGGATGGAGAAGCATTTATCATGCCAACAAACCTCAAAAGAAAGCTGGGGTGGCAATTCTCATATCAGACAAATTAGCTTTTAAACCAAATACTGTAGTAAGAGATGTAGAGGAACACTATATCATACTTAAAGGGGCTATCCAACAAGAAAATCTAACAACTATAAATATCTATGCCCCCAACATGGGAGCAGCCAACTACATAAGCTACCTATATACCAAAATAAAGAATCATATGGATAATAATACATTAATAGTAGAAGACCTCAACACTCCACTCACAGCAATGGACAGATGATCGAGGCAGAGATCAACAAAGAGGCAAGAGCTTTGAATGACACATTGTACCAGATGGACTTCATAGATATATACAGAACATTTCACTCTAAAACAAAAGAAAAATCATTCTTCTCGAGTGTACATGGAACCTTCTCCAGAATAGACCACATACTGGGTCAGGTCTCAACTGATACCAAAAGATTGAGATTATTCCCTGCATATTTTCAGACCACAATGCATTGAAATTAGAACTCAACCACAAGGAAAAATTTGGAAGGAATGCAAATACCTGGAGGTTAAAAAGCATCCTGTTGAAGAATGGATGGGTCAACCATGAAATTAAAGAACTTAAACAATTCATGGAAACTAATGAGAATGAAAACACATCGGTCCAAAACCTATGGGATACTGCAAAAGTGATCCTAAGGGCGAAATATATAGCTGTCAAAGCGTCTCTCAAAAAGGTAGAAAAATCCCAAATACATAAGCTAACCTAAGAATCCTAAAGGATCTGGAGAAAGAACAGCAAATAAAACCTAAACCAAGCAGAAGAAGAGAAATAATAAAGATTAGAGCAGAAATCAATGAAATAGAAACTAGAACAGTAGAAGATATCAATGAAACTAGAAGTTGGTTCTTTGAAAGAATTAATAAGATCAATAAACCACTGGCCAGATTTATCTAAAAGAAAAGAAAAAGGACCCAAATTAATAAAATTATGAATGAAAGGGGACAGATCATGACTAACACCAAGGAAATAGAATTATTAGAAATTATTACCAGCAACTATATGCCACCAAATTAAACAACCTGGAAGAAATAGATACATTCCTGGAAACTTATAAACTACCAAGACTGAAACAGGAAAAAATAGACAATCTGAATAGACCATTAACCAGTAACGAAATTGAAGCAGTGATCAAAAATCTCCCAAAAAAACAAGAGTCCAGGTCCAGGTGGCTGCCCAGGGTAATTCTACCAAACGTTTAAAGAAGAAATCATACCTATTCTACTGAAGCTGTTTCAAAATAGAAACAAAAGGAAAACTTCCAAACTCATTCTATGAGGCCACAATTACCTTGATCCCAAAACCAGGCAAAGACCCCATCCAAAAGGAGAATTACAGACCAATATCCCTGATGAACATGAATGCCAAAATACTCAACAAGATCCTAGCCAATAGGATCCAACAGTACACTGAAAGGATTATCCATCATGACCAGGTGGGATTCATTCTTGGGATGCAACCATGGTTCAACATTCTCAAATCAATCAACATCATAGAGCACATTAATAAAGAAAAGACAAGAACCATACAATCCTCTCAATTGATGCAGAAAAATCATTTAACAAAATGCAGCATTCTTTCCTGATTAAAACTTTTCAGAGTGTAGGAATAGAGGGAACATACCTCATTATCATAAAAGCCACCTATGAAAAACCCACAGCAAATATTCTCAAAGGGAAAAAAAAGCTTTTTCCTTAAGGTGAGGGACACGACAGGACGCCCACTTTCACCACTTTTGTTCAACATAGTACTAGAAGTCCTAGACTCAGCAATCAGACGACAAAAAAAATAAAAGTTATTCAAATTGGCAAAGAAGTCAAACTCTCTCTCTCTTCCCCGATGACATGATACTTTATGTGAAAATCCCAAAAGACTCCACCCCCGAATTACTAGAACTCATACAGCAATTCAGCAATGTGTCAGGATAAAAAAAAAAAATCAATGCACAGAAGTCAGTTGCATTTCTATACACAATGAGACTGAAGAAACAGAAATTTTAAAAATCGAACCTATTTACAATAGCACCAAAAACCATAGGATACCTAGGAATAAACCTAACCAAAGAGGTAAAGGATCTATACTCTAGAAACCACAGAGCACTTATGAAAGAAATTGAGGAAGACACAAAAAGAGGGAAAAACATTCCATGCTCATGGATAGGAAGATAAAACATTGTTAAAATCTATATTGCCCAGAGCTATCTACACTTTCAATGCCATCCCTATCAAAATACCTTTGGCATTTTCCACAGAGTTGGAACAAACAATCCTAAAATTTGTATGAAACCAGAAAAGACTCTGAATTGCCAGGGGATTGTTGAAAAAGAAAACCAAAGCAGGGGGAATCACAATGCCTGACCTCAAGCTATATTACAAAGCTGTGATCACCAAGACAGCATGGTATTGGCACAAAAACAGACACATAGATCAGTGGAACAGAATACAGAGCCCAGAAATGGACCCTCAACTCTATGGTCAACTAATCTTCGACAAATCAGAAAAGAACATCCAGTGGAAAAAAGAGAGTCTCTTCAACAAATGGTGTTGGGAAAATTGGACAGCCACATGCAGAAGAATGAAAGTGGACTATTCTCTTACACCATACACAAAGGTAAACTAAAAATGGATGAAAGACCTAAATGTGAGACAGGAATCCATCAAAACCCTAGAGGAGAACATAGGCAGTAACCTCTTCGATATACACCACAGCGACTTTTTCAAGACATTTCTCTAAAGGCAAGGGAAGCAAGGGCAAAAATGAACTATTGGGATTTCATCAGGATAAAAAACCTTTTGCACAGCAAAGGAAACAGTCAACAAAACTAAGAGGCAACCCACGGAATGGAAGAAGATATTTGCAAATGACATATCAGATAAAGGGCAGGCATCCAAGATCTATAAAGAACTTCTCAAACTCAACACTCAAAAAACAAATAATCCAGTCAAGAAATGGGCAGAAGACATGAACAGATACTTCTCCCAAGAAGACATACAAATGGATAGCAGACATGAAAAAAATGTTCAACATCACTAGCCATCAGGGAATAAAATCAAAACCACAATGAGATATGACCTTACCCCAGTTAAAATCGCAAAAAATAACAAAACAGGAGACAACAAGTGTTGGTGAGGATGTGGAGAAAGGGGAACCCTCTCACACTGTTGGTGGGAATGCAAGCTGGTACAGCTACTCTGGAAAACATTATGGAGGTTCTTCAAGACATTAAAAATAGAGCTACCCTACTACCCAGCAATTGCACTACTAGATATTTACCCCAAGATACAGAGGTAATGAAAACAAGGGGCACATGCACCCGAATGTTCATAGCAGCAATGTCCACAATAGCCAAACTGTGGAAGGAGCTGAGATGCCCTTCAACAGATGAATGAATAAATAGATATGGTTCATACGTACAATGGAATATTACTCAACTATCAGAAAGGATGAATACCAACCATTTGCATTGACATGGATGGAACTGGAAGGGATTATGCTAAGTGAAATAAGTCAAGCAGAGAAAGGCGATTATCATATGATTTCACTCATATGTGGAACATAAGGAATAGCATGGAGGACCACAGTGGAAGGGAGGGAAAACTGAATGGGAAGAAATCAGAGAGGGAGGCAAACAATGAGAGACTCTAGACTCTGGGAACCAAACTTAGGGTTACAGAAGGGAGCGGGAGTGGGGTGCAGTAAATGGGTGATAGGTAAGGAGGGCACATGTAGTGATGAGCACTGGGTGTTGTATGTAACTAATGAATCATTGGACACTACATGTGCCCCACTACAGAAAACACTACATCAAAAACTAATGATGCTGGCTAATTGAACATAGTAATAAAAAGATAATAAATTTTTAAAAACTGCTTTTTCATAGCAAAGGAAACAGTCAACAAAACCAAAAGGCAACCGACAGAATGGGAGAAGATATTTGCAAATGACATATCAGATAAACGGCTAGTATCCAAGATCTATAAAGAACTTATCAAACTCAACACCCAAAGAACAAATAATCCAATCAAGAAATGGGCAGAAGACATGAACAGACATTTCTCCAAAGAAGATATCCAAATGTCCAACAGACATGAAAAAGTGCTCAACATCACTCGGCATCAGGGAAATACAAATCAAGACCACAATGAGAGACAACCTCACACCAGTCAGAATGGCTAAAATTAACAAGTCAGGAAATGACAGCTGTTGGCGAGGATGTGGAGAAAGGGGAACCCTCCTACACTGTTGGTGGGAATGCAAGCTGGTGGAGCCACTCTGGAAAACAGTATGGAGGTTCCTCAGAAATTTGAAAAAAGAGCTACCCTACAACCCAGCAATTGCACTACTGTGTATTTACCCCAAAGATACAAATGTAGTGATCTGAAGGAGCACCTGCACCCCAATGTTTAGAGCAGCAATGTCCACGATAGCCAAACTATGAAGCCCAGATGTCCATTGACAGATGAATGGAGAAAAAAGATGTGGTATATATATATACACAATGGAATATTACACAGCCATTAAAAAAATGAAATCTTCCCATTTGCAATGATGTGGATGGAACTAGAGGGTATTATTCTAAGCGAAATAAGTCAATCAGAGAAAAAAATTATCATGATCTCACTGATGTGCAGAATTTAAGAAACAAGGCAGAGAATCATAGGGGAAGAGAAGAAATGAAACAAGATGAAACCAGAGTGGGAGACAAACCATAAGAGACTCTTAACCTTAGGAAACAAACTGAGCGTTGCTGGAGGGTAAGGGAGTGGGGGGAATGGGGTAGCTGGGTGATGGACACTGGGAAGGTATGTGTTGTGGTGACTGCGCCATGTGTTGACTGATGAATCGCAGACCTGTACCTCTGAAACAAAAAATACATTATAAGTTAATTTAAAAATTTTTTTTTAAAGATCATAGAGGAGAACACAGTCAGTAACCCCTTTAACATTAACTACAGCAACTTCTTTCTAGATATGAGGCAAGAGAAACAAAAGCAAAAATAAACTACTGGGACTTCATCAAAATAAAAAGCTTCTGCACAGAGAAGGAAACAATCAACAAAATGAAAGGCCACCTATGAAATAAGAGAATATATTTGCAAATGACATATCTGATGAAGGGCTGGTATCCAAAAATATAAGGAACTTATAAAACTCACGCCTGAAATACAAATAATCCAGTTAAAATTAGGCAGAAGACGTGAATAGACTTTTTTTTCCAAAGAAGACATCCAGATGACCAACAGGAAAAGATGTTCGACATCACTCATCATCAAGGAATTACAAATCAAAACTACAATGAGATATCACCTCACACCTGGCAGAATGGCTAAAATTAACAATATAGGAAACAACAGGTTTTGGTGAGGATGTTGAGAAAGGGGAACCCTCTAACACTGGTAGTGTGAATATAAACTGGTGAAGCCACTCTGGTAAACAGTATGGAGGTTCTCAGAAAGTTAAAAATAGAACTATCCTACAACCCAGCAATTGCACTACTAGGTAGTTACACAAAGAAAACCAAAATACTGATCTGAAGGGATACATGTACCCCAACGTTTATAGCAACACTATCTACAATAGCCAAATTATGGAAGGAGACCAAATGTCCATCAACTGATGAATGGATAAAGATGTGGTATATATACACAATGGAATATTACTCAGCCATTAAAAAGAATGAAATCGTGCCATTTGCAATGACATGGAAAGAGTTAGAGAGTATTATGTTAAGCGAAATAAGTCAGTTCAGAGAAAGACAAATACCATATTTCACTCATATGTGGAATTCAAGAAACAAAACAAATGATCATAAGGGGAAAAAAGAGAGGAAAGCCAAGAAACGGACTCTTAACTATAGAGAAGAAACTGATGATTACCAGAGGGAATTTGGGTGGGAGGATGTGGTAAATAGGTGAGAGGGATTAAGGAGGGCACTTGATTTAATGAGCACCAAGTGTTGTATGTAAGTGTTGAATCACTAAATTCTACACATGAAACTAATATTACACTGTATGCTAACTAACTGGAATTTAAATAATAATTTGGAGGAGAAAAGAAGTGGTATATTTCTATGCAATGGAATATGAAAAAAGAATGAGGTGTTGTCATTTGTAACAACATGGATGGACCTGGATGGTATAAAGCTAAGTGAAATAGAAAAACATGTACCATATCATTTTATTTATATTTGGAATTTAAGAAACAAAGTACACAAAGAAAAAAAGACAAACAAAAAATAGACTCTTAAATACAGTGAAGAAACTGGTGGTTCTCAGAAAAAAGATGGATGGGGGGATGGGGAAATAGATAAAGGGACTAAGTACATTTATCATTATGAGTACTGAGGAATGTATTGAATTTTTGAATCATATTGTATACCTGAAATTAATATAACACTGCATCTTAATTACACTTCAATAAAAACAATTGAGTTTACTTAAGCTTTAAACCCAATACAGGAGAGAGATTTAAAAAAAAAAACAAAACTAGCCATCCTCACATATTGATGGTTATAGTATAAACTGGCATAATATCTTTATAGAGTGATTTGGTAATTCCTATCAAATTTTAAATTGTGTCTATTTTCTGACCCAACAATTCCATTTCTAGCAGAGTATTCAAACATATACATGAAAAAGGATGTAGAAGTATATTAAATGCAGCATTATATGGAATTGGGAAGAAGCAAGGAGGAGGAGGAGGTGGGGGAAGAAAGGAAAAAAGGAAAAAAAAAAAAGCAGGAGTTACCTTATCGCTACCCAGAGGGGACTGGTTACTGAAGAAAAGTACATTCATAACAGCTCTGTACTTTCTAGTACAGAACTATTAAAAAGAATAAGGTTGATCTATGTGCTGATATGAAAAGTTGTCCAAAGATTAGTTATTGCTGGTAAAACAACAACAACAACAACGACTAGGTTGAGAGAAGTGTTTTCTCTTTCCTATTGTTTGAGCATGATAATTTTAATATTTAAATGAGAGAATAAACTCGTTGTCAATTGTAAAAGGATTCCAAAAAAAGATGCTGTAAGATTACTTGCTAAAAGTGTAGCAAGGGGCGCCCGGGTGTCTCAGCCATTAAGTGTCTGCCTTCGGCTCAGGTCATGATCCCAGGGCCCCGGGACCAAGCCCCACATTGGGCTCCATGTTCAGTGGGAAGCCTGCTTCTCCCTCTCCCACTCCCGCTGCTTATTTTCCTTCTCTCACTTTGTCTCTGTCAAATAAATAAACAAAATCTTTTAAAAAAAAATGTGTAGCAAGCATTTATGTATCAGATTAAAGACTGACTATTGGCCTTTTGGATCCCTTTTAATTCTAAAATTGTATTATTTTAATATCATGTAAACAAAGGAGTGTTCACCATGATTTAATGCAAAGGGGGGACCAAAGATAATATGGAATGAACATAAGTCAGTGGTTTAGTTTCTAAAACAAAACCTTGACAGTAGTTTAAAAAGCTGTGAAGATGAAAGGTGGATCAAGTGTGATTTTAAAAGTGTGACTGATACAAAAATAAAATTGAATAAGTCATTCACTCCAAAGGAGTACCAGTGAGAAGGAAAAGAAAAAAAATATTGCAGTTTGGGTATAGAAAAACCTGCATGTTTGGAGGAAGAGAAAACACCAAGAATTGAGAGCCATTAGTTATTAAGACAATAGGGTGTGTGTGTTGGGGGGGGGGAACAGAATGGGAAGAAATCAGAGAGGTAGACAAACCATATGAGATTCTTGACTCCCAGAAACAAACTGAGGGTTGCGGAAAGGGAAGTGGGCGGGAAGGATGGGGTAACCGGGTGATGGCCATTAAGGAGGGCATGTGATATGATGAGCACTGGGTGTTATACTGAAATAATGACTCATTGAACATTATACCAAAAACCAATGATGTACTATACCTTGGCTAATTGAATTTAATTTTTTTTAAAGGTTTTATTTATTTAGTCGCCAGAGAGCACACAAGAAGTGGGAGCGGCCAGCAGAGGGAGAAGCAGGCTCCCCACTGAGCAGGGAGCCAGATGTGGGACTCAATCCCAGAACTCTGGGATCATGACCTGAGCCAAAGGCAGACGCTTAACCAACTGAGCTACCCAGGCATCCCGAATTTAAATGTCAAAAAGACATAAATGAACGTTATTTAACATAGATCAATATTCATGTATATATTTGAAATTCTGCTCAAAAAGAATTCAAAACTGAGTTTTCACCCATTCAGGCATACTACTCTTTTAGTTAAAGTTTTGTGTGAGTTATTATATATTGTCCCTAGTACAGAGGCTCATCTTAAAATGAAACTTGGTTCAGTCTCCCACTGAGCAAAGAAATAAACAAGAAGTCACCCAACCATTTCCTAAAATAACTTCATTTAAAAGTTATTATCAGCACATAAAGTTCCACAAATACATGCATCAAAATAATGCTATTCTTCTCACCTAATGGGAAATTCTGGAGTTTTTTTGTTTTTTTTCTTTTGTTTTTGTTTTTTTTTTGACAGAGAGAGAAACAGCAAGAGAGGAAACACAAGCAGGGTGAGTGGGAGAGGAAGAAGAAGGCTTCCCGCGGAGCAGGGAGCCTGATGCGGGACTGATCCCAGGACACTGGGATCATGACCTGAGCCGAAGGCAGACACTTAACGACTGAGCCATCCAGGCACCCTGGAGTTTTAATTTGTTATTCTTTGGTGTTAAATAGGAATACTCTTTTGCACTACTAAAAGGTCTGCAAACTCAAGAAACAGGCAACTGTTATTTAAACCATTATTAGTATTTAACTCCAATCAATATAAAAGTTAATTAATGTGCAAACATAACAAACATAAGCCTTTACTGAGTCAATATTTTAAAATTACCCAATCTCATTAAAATACAAAATGGAAAGTTCTATTTGAAAGATATACTCAACTATATCTTCATCATGGGGTATTTGTGTGGGCATACACATTGGTTTTTCTGCCATGCCAGGTTAAAAGAGCTGAAAATGAAGAAATAAAAATCTTTTAAAAATTACTTTAGAAGGCTATATTCCTATAATTTAGATCAATGAGGGAGTCTAATAGGACATTATTCCAGATTTTGGCTTCCAGTCCACACAACCGGCCTGTTTTAAATTGTGATTGTTTTGCTAGAGAGGTTCCTATATAATAAATAATATGTAGTATTTAACTTATAATGTACAGAGATACATTTAAGCATAAACATGCAAAATCATCCAAAGAAAGGTAAACTCTTGAAATCAAGACAACAGAGAGCAAAGTACTATGTGGGTGTGAAAGAGGTTAATTTTGCTTTTAAAAAGTACTTAAAAGAACCAGGAAAGCACATAATTACTTAACTTTCTAGAGTAGCTTACCAGGGAAGACTAGGGTGTTACAGTGTACTTATTCAAGGAGGATTGGGAAAGAGCTTATAAAATCTAAACAAGTCCCTCAGACATTGAACTAAATTAATAATAATTGTCATTTATGATGCTCTTATTATGCACCTAGCATTGTGCTGAGTGCTTATATGCTTCAGCTCCTTTAATCCTCATAGTAGATAGATATATACATATTTTTTTTTGCCATATGCCAAGTGAGAAAATTCAGATTCAGAAAAATTCAAGTAACTTACTTGCCCAAGACTTCAGTATGCAGCAGACACAGGTCTGAACTGATCCAAAGCTGGTGTTCTTTCTACTGTCCCCAGTTATGAACCAAATATTCACTATGTTTGCAACACTGTGGAACAAGGGAGGTGAGGTACAAAAGAGCATGTTGTGCTGATTTCTAAGCAGAACTGCCTGAGAAGGACATGCTACCCTACTTTTGAGTACAGCACAAAGATATGAGAATATGAGGCATGATTTAAAAGGAAATATTATATACAAGTACAGCAAAAAGAATAGCAAACAGAATCAAAGAATGGCTCTGTACCATGGTTTCTTCACTTGATACATCCTGAGGATTATTCCTCTTTTTTGTATATACTGACCTCATTTTTTCCTTTCTAGCAAATAGTGTCCTCTAATACAGATAGTGTTCTGTTTTGTGGTATGGTTTACTCTAGTCTAGTATATATGAAGGTTCTATACTATTTAGCAGAACTTAGTGATGGGTATTTCCAGCCTTTAATTGCAATTAACAATAAACATCTAAACCACTAAAAAAGAATTGTTTCTTAAGTTTTTCTACCTATCCTCTCAGAATTTGAAATGTTACTATAAATTCAAGTTTCAAGTTTTAGTTATGCAGATGAAAAATTCTGGAGATCTATATACCATGGTGACTATAATTAATAATACTGTATTGCATACTTGAAATCTGCTAATACCATGGTGACTATAGTTAATAAAACTGTATTGCATACTTGAAATCTGCTAAAAGAGTAGATCTTCAGTGTTCTTCCCCCCCATCCCCCCCCACACAATGGTAACTATGTGAGGTACTGGTAGCTTTATTAGGATAATTATTTCACAATGTATATGTATATCAAAATATTACATTGTGCACCTTAAATACATATAGTTTTGTCAGTCACATCTTAAGAAAGCTGTAAAAAAGAGAAAAATATTTTCAGAAAACAAGTATCTCTAACTGCTGACTTTTGACAAGCCTGTACAAGATGGCTTGAAAACTGGAGATACAAGTTATCTTGTATTTTAAAACCTAATTAACTGTGTCTTAAACAAATTGGAGTTTACTTATGTCACATAAGTCGTGAGCAAAAATTCTCCAAGTATGTTACCTAGGACTCTGGAGATCACTGACACTCTTTCAGAGAATCCGTAAGGTCAAAATTTTTTTCTAATATGAAGGTGTTTGTTTTTTCCAGTGTGTTGACATTTGCACTGATGATTCAAAAGCAATGGTAGGTAAACCTCCTGCTACTTTAATAAAGGCAGTGGCACCAAATTGTATTATTAGTCATTGTGTTAGTCACTTCACACATTCATGCAAAAAGAAAAAGAAGGTGAGTACCTTTAAATATTTATACTATGCAAGTGTGATGGACGTCTTAGGTAAAACAAGTTATGTTTCTGAGAAATAACTCCTTTTGTCAAGGAACACCAATTTCCATTGAAAAAACAACTGACAACATTAGTTTTCAGGCTTTGTTATTTCTAGGACAGTTTCTTGAAAATGAATAAAATGTGCTTTGTAACATGAAGGAAAATAACTGGGAAAATATGTTGCAAATGGTAAAATTTGAGTCTTAAAGTTCTTAGAGAACTCATATCCAACATCATGATCCTGACAGATTCCTGATGCTTACAAACTTTCCCTAAAAGATTAGTGGTAATAGTAACACATGTAAAATTTTGATATTGTATAATGAAGTATGTCAGCATTAAATAGACTAGGTTTCCCAACTATTGACATTTGAGGCTGTATAATTATTTGTTATGAAGGGGCTGTAAGACGTTTAGTGGCATCTCTTACTGTTCAACATACTACTAGAAGTCCTAGCAACAGCAATCAGATAACGAAAAGAAATAAAAGGTATTCAAATTGGCAAAGAAGTCAAACTCGCTCTCTTCAAAGATGACATGATACTTCATGTGGAAAATCCAAAAGACTCCACCCCCAAATTACTAGAACTCATATGGCAATTCAGTAATGTGGCAGGATACAAAATCAAAGCACACAAATCTGTTGCTTTCTTATACACTAACAATGCAACCATAGAAAGCAAAATTAGAGAATTGATTCCATTTACAATAGCACCAAAAACCATAAGATACCTCGGAATAAACCTAACCAAAGAGGTGAAGGATCTATACGCTAGGAACTACAGAACACTCATTAAAGAAATTGAAGAAGACACAAAAAGATGGAAAAACATTCCATGCTCATGGATCGGAAGAATAAACATTGTTAAAATGTCTATGCTACCCAGAGCAATCTATATGTTCAATGCCATCCCAATCAAAATTCCAGTGACATTTTTCAAAGTGCTGGAACAAACAATCCTAAAATTTGTATGGAATCAGAAAAGACCCTGAATCACCAAGGAAAAGTTCAAAAAGAAAAAGAAAGCTGGGGGCATCACGTTGCCTGATTTCAAGCTATACTACAAAGCAGCGATCACCAAGACAGCATGGTACTGGCACAAAAACAGACATATAGACCAATGGAACAGAATAGAGAGCCCAGATATGAACCCTAAACTCTATGGTCAAATAATCTTCGACAAAGCAGGAAAAAATATGCAATGGAAAAAGACCATCTTCAATAAATGGTGCTGGGATAATTGGACAGCTATACAGAAGAATGAAACTCGAACATTCTTACACCATACACAAAGATAAACTCAAAATGGATGAAAGACCTCAATGTGAGACAGGAATCCATCAAAAGCCTAGAGGAGAACATAGGGAGTAACGTCTTTGACATTTGCCACAGCAACTTGTTTCAAGACATGTCCCCAAAGACTAGTGAAACAAAAGCAAAAATGAACTTTTGGGACTTCATCAAGATAAAAATCTTCTGCACAGCAAAGGAAACAGTCAACAAAACAAGAAGGCAAACCACAGAATGGGAGAAGATATTTGCAAATGACACTACAGATGAAGGGCTGGTATCCAAGATCAACACCCAACACCCCAAAAACAGATAATCAAGTCAAAAAATGGGCAGAAGACATGAACAGACACTTCTCCAAAGAAGACATACAAATAGCTAACAGACACATGAAAAAATACTCATCATCATTAGCCATCAGGGAAATTCAAATTAAAACCACATTGACATACCACCTTACACCAGTTAGAATGGCAAAAATGGACAAGGCAAGAAACAACAAATGTTGGAGACGTTATGGAGAAAGGGGAATCCTCTTACACTGTTGGTGGGAATGCAAGTTGGCACAGCCACTGTGGAAAACAGTGTGGAGGTTCTTCAAAAAATTAAAAATAGAGCTACTCTATGACCCAGCAATTGCACTACTGGTATTTACCCCAAAGACACAGATGTAGTGAAAAGAAGGGCCATATGCACCCCCAATGCTCATAGCAGCAATGTCTGCAACAGCCAAACCGTGGAAAGAGCCAAGATGCCCTTCAACAGATGAATGGATAAAGATGTGGTCCATATATACAGTGGAATATTACTCAGCCATCAGAAAGGATGAATACCCAACTTTTACATCAACATGGATGGGACTGGAGGAGATGATGCTAAGTGAAATAAGTCAAGCAGAGAAAGTCAATTATCATATGGTTTCACTTATGTGTGGAACATAAGGAATAGCGTGGAGGACATTAGGAGAAGGAAGGGAAAAATGGGGGGGGAATAGGAGGGAGAGACGAACCATGAGACTATGGACTTTGAGAAACAAACTGAGGGTTTTAGAGGGGAGGGGGATGGGAGGATGAGTTAGTCCAGTGATGGATATTAAGGAGGGCATGTACTGCATGGAGCTCTGAGTGTTACAGGAAAACAATGAATTGTGGATCACTACATCAAACACTAGTGATGTATTGTATGGTGACTCACATAACAATTAAATTAAAAAAAAAGATGTTTAGTGGAATCTCTGGCCTCTACTTAGTAGATGACAGTAGCAAGACTTGAGTGTGACAACCAAACATATTTCCAGATATTGCCAAATATTTCCTAAAGGGTAAAATCACCTTCAGCCAAGAAACACTGGGTTGAATAACATGAACAGATATTTTCCAAATGACCAGTGCATTATATTACAAAGTTATATGTGAGTTCCGGATCTATTTGGAGAGTGAGATAGAACAATAGATTTTAATGTAATAAAACAAAAACTTCTTTAATGTGGTTTCAGATTCTACATTGCAACTTATCTTGTCACATTTTAGTGGCATATCAAAGAAAAACATTAACAATTATGTGAGAAAACTACTTAAGGATTCCTTTTCTCCAACTACATATCTATATGAAACCAGATTTTCTTCAGAAACATCAACCAAGATAACATATTTCAAATGATTGAATGTAGAAGCAGATATGGTAATTGAGTTATCTTTTAATTTTTTGCTTTTTTATATTAAGTTGGAATATAGTCACATTATTATGTAAAATTTACCATATTAAATTCAGTGGTATTAAATAAATTCACATTGTTGTATACTCATCACCACCTTTCATCTCCAGAACACTTCCTAGTCTCAAACTGACTATACTCATTAAACAGCAACTGGCCATCCCCTTCACCCCACTCCAGCCCCTGGCAATCTTTGAACTTACTGTGAAAATCAGAATTTGGATACTCTAGGTATCCCATATAAGTGGAATCATATAATATTTGTCCTTTTGTGAATGAATTATTTCACTTAGCATAATATCTTCAAGGTTCATCCATGTTGTAGCATGTGTCAGAAGTTTCTTCCTTTTTTAAGTTGTTTATTTAAATTCAATTTAGTTGAGGCAGAAAGCTCAGCAAGATGGCAGAGGAGTAGGAGACCTAAATTTTGTCTGGTCCCAGGAATTCAGCTGAATAGGGATCAAACCATTCTGAACACCTACGAACTCAACAGGAGATCAAAGAAAAGAATAGCAACAACTCTCTGAACAGAAAAGCGACCACTTTCTGGAAGGTAGGACACGCGGAGAAGTGAATCCGAGGTGATATTCGGGAGGATAGACGGCGGTGGAGGGGGCCTCCGTTGGCTGCTTCTGGCAAGTGCTAGAGCCGCGGAGCACAAAATCGGACTTGTAGAAGTCGGCTCCATGGAGGGACGTTTCTCCAGTGGCTAAGCGGGAGGTGGAACCCTCGCAGGACAGTGTGGTCTCAGGACCCTCGGGGTCACAGAAAGACCGGGGATACCTGAGTGCGGCAGAGCTCCCAGGTATCGGAGCAGGGAAGCCAGCTGCAGAGACGGAGCCGAGACACGGGCTCTCAGCTCAGGGTTGCCATAAACTGTGATCTGTGGCCCAGTCAGGCCACTGCTCCTCCAGCAGGGACCCAACAAGCGGCAGATCCGGGGAGACTCCCCTTCCTCCCCCGGGAGGAGCGGCGTGGGAACGCATCGCAGGGATCTGCTGGGTTTGGAGACTCCACACGGGGTCGGTGCCAGAGATAGAAACGCTCGGTCACAGGTCGGGTGAGCACGGAGTGCGGCCAGAGACCGGGGAGACGGGAGTGACTGGCTGCTTTTCTCTGGGGGCGCACTGAGGAGCGGGGCCCCAAGTTCTCGGATCCTCTGGGGCGGAGATCGGGAGGCCGCCATTTTCACTCTCATCCTCCAAAGCTGTACGGAGAGCTTGCAGGGAACAAAAGCTCCTGAGAGCAAACCCGAGCAGATTACTTAGCCCGGACCAACAAGAACGGGGCAATTGTGCCTCTGGCAAAGACATTTAAGAATGACTGCAACAGGCCCCTCCCTGAGAAGATCGGCAAGAACAGCCAGTAAAGACCAACTTTGCCAATCAATGTGAATGACAAAAGTCCAGCGCTAGGGGAATACAGCACATAGAATTCATGGCTTTTTTCCCCATGATACTTTAGTCTTTCAAAGTTAATTTTTTAATTTTACTTATTTTTTCTATTTCTTTTTTAAAATTCTTCTTCTTTCCTTTTTCAGTCAACATCTTACATTATCAATTCCTTTTTTAAAAAATTTTTTTAATTAGCATCTTTACAGTCGTATTCTATCCCTTCATTGTATTTAAACTTATTTTGTGTGTATATATATGTTTTTCTTTCTTTAAAATTTTGGGAGGCAGTTTCTTCTAACAGACCAAAATACACCCCAAATCTAGTGTGTGGCTCTGATATATTCACCAGCCTGATCATATTCTTTTTTCTTTCTTTCTTTCCCCCTGGTTTCAGGTCTCTTCTGATTTGTTTAGTGTATTTTTTATTGGGGTCGTTGTTACCCTGTTAGCATTTTGTTCTCTCATTCATCTGTTCTCTGGACAAAATGACAAGACAGAAAAACTCACCTCAAAAAAAAGAACAAGAGGCATTACCAACTACCAGGGACCTAATCAACATGGACATTAGTAAGAGGTCAGAACTAGAGTTCAGAATGATGATTAAATAGATACCAGCTGGGCTTGAAAAAGATATTAGGGAACCCCTTTCTGGAGAAATAAAATCTAACCAAGTCAAAATAAAAAAGGCTATAATGAGGTGCAATAAAAAATGAGGGCACTAACTGGTAGGATAAATGAGGCAGAAGAGAGACTTAGTGATATAGAAGACCAAATGATAGAAAATAAAGAAGATGAGAAAAAGAGAAATAAACAACTACTGGATCACAAGGGGAGAATTTGAGAAACAAGTGATACCATAAGATGAAACAATATTAGAATAATTTGGATCCCAGAGGAAGAAGAAAGAGAGAGTGGGGCAGAAGGTATACTGGAGCAAATTATAGCAGAGAACTTCCCTAATTTGGGGAAGGAAACAGGCATCAAAAGCCAGGAGGCACAGAGAACCCCCTCAAAATCAATAAAAATAGGTCAACACCCCAACATCTAATAGTAAAACTTACAAGTCTCAGAGACAAAGAGAGAATCCTGAAAGCAGCTTGAGAAAAGAGGTCTGTAACCTCCAATGATAAAAATATTAGACTGACAACAGACCTACCCACAGAGACCTGGCAGGCCAGAAAGGACTGGCATGATATCTTCAGAGCACTAAATGAGAAAAAATGCAGCCAGGATACTATATCCAGCTAGGCTGTCATTGAAAATAGGAGAGATAAAAAGCTTCCAGGACAAACAAAAACTAAAAGAATTTGCAAACACAAACCCAGCCCTACAAGAAATATTGAAAGGGGTCCTCTAGGCAAAGAGAGAACCTAAAAATAACATAGACCAGAAAGGAACACAGACAATATACAGTAACAGTCACCTTCCAGGCAATACAATGGCACTAAATTCATATCTTTCAATAGTTACCCTGAATGTAAATGGGCTAAATGCCCCAATCAAAAGACACAGGCTATCAGATTGGATTAAAAAACAAGACCCATAGATATGCTGTTTGCAAGGGACTCATTTTAGACCCAAAGACACCCCCAGATTGGAAGTGAGGGGGTGGAAAACCATTTACCATGCTAATGCACACCAAAAGAAACATGCGGTGGCAATCCTTATATCAGACAAATTAGATTTTAAACCAAAGACTATAATAAGAGATGAGGAAGGACACTGTATCCCACTTAAAGGGTCTATCCAACAAGAATTTCCAACAATTGTAAATATCTATGCCCCTAACATGGTAGCAGCCAATTATATAAGCCAATTAATAACAAAATCAAAGAAACACATCGATAATAACACAATAATAGTAGGGGACTTTAACACCCCCCTCACTGAAATGCATAGATCACCTAAGCAAAAGATCAACAAGGAAATAAGGGCTTTAAATGACACACTGGACCAGGTGGACTTCACAGATATATTCAGAACATTCCATCCCAAAGCAACAGAATACACATTTAATCTCTAATGCACATGGAACATTCTCCAGAATAGATCACATCCTGGGTCATAAATCAGGTCTCAACCACTACCAGAAGACTGGGATCATTCCCTGCATATTTTCAGACCACAGTGCTTTGAAACTAGAACTCAATCACAAGAGGAAAGTTGGAAAGAACTCAAATACATGGAGGCTAAAGAGCATCCTAGTAAAGAATGAATGAGTCAACAAGGAAATTAAAGAAGAATTTTCAAAAAATTGTGGAGTCAAATGAAAATGAAAACACAACTGTTCAAAATCTTTGGGATGCAGCAAAGGCAGTCCTAAGAGGAAAGTATATAGCAATACAAGCCTTTCTCAAGAAACGAGGAAGGTCTGAAAAACACAACATAACCCTATACCTAAAGGACCTGGAGAAAGAGCAGTAAATAAAGCCTAAACCCTGCAGGAGAAGAGAAATAATAAAGATCAGAGCAGAAATCAATGAAATAGAAACCAAAGAACAGTAGAACAGATCAACACAACTAGGAGCTGGTTCTTTGAAAGAATTAATAAGATTGATAAACCCCTCGCCAGACTTAGCAAAAAGAAGAGAGAAAGGACCCAAATAAATAAAATCACGAAGAGGAGAGATCACAACCAACACCAAAGAAATACAAACAATTTTAAGAATGTATTATGAGTAACTATATGCCAGCAAATTAGACAATCTGGAAGAAATGGATGCTTTCCTAGAGATATCTAAACTACCCAAACTGAACCAGGAAGAAATAGAAAACCTGAACAGACCCAGAACCAGTAAGGAAATTGAAGCAGTAATCAAAAATCTCCCAAAAAACAAGAGCCCAGGGCCAGACGGCTTCCCAGGAGAATTCTACCAAACATTTAAAGAAGAATTAATACCTATTCTTCTGAAACTCTTCCAAAAAATAGAAATGGAAGGAAAATTCCCAAACTCATTTTATGAGGACAGCATTACCTTGATCCCCAAACCAGACGAAGACCCCATCAAAAAGGACCAATATCCCTGATGGACATGGATGCAAAAATTCTCACCAAAATACTAGTCAATAGGATCTAACAATCCATTAAAAGGATTATTCACCACCACCAAGTGGGATTTATTCCTGGGCCGCAAGGTTGGTTCAAAATCTGCATTCAATCCATGTGATACAATGCATTAATAAAAGAAAGAACAAGAACCATATGATCCTCTCAATAGATGCAGAAAAAGCATTTCACAAAGTACAACATCCTGTCTTGGTTAAAACTCTTCACAGTGTAGGGATAGAGGGTACATACCTCAATATCATAAAAGCCATTTAGGAAAAACCCACAGCGAATATCATTCTCAATGGGGAAAAACTGAGAGCCTTTCCCCTAAGGTCAGGAACACGGCAGGGATGTCCACTATCACTACTGCTATTCAACATAGTACTAGAAGTCCCAGCCTCAGCAATCAGACAACAAAGAGAAATCAAAGGCATCCAAATTGGCAAAGAAGAAGTCAAACTCTCACTCTTTGAAGATGATATGCTACTTTATGTGGAAAACCCAAAAGACTCCACCCCAAAACTGCTAGAACTCATACAAGAATTCAGGCAAAGTGGCAGAATATAAAATCAATGCACAGAAATCAGTGGCATTCCTATACGCCAACAACAAGACAGGAGAAAGAGAAATTAAGGAGTCATTCCCATTTACAATTGCACCCAAAACCATAAGATACCTAGGAATAAATCTAACCAAAGAGGCAAAGAATCTGTACTCAGAAAACTATAAAATACTCATGAAAGAAATTGAGGAAGACACAAAGAAATGGAAAAACGTTCCAAGCTCATGGATCGGAAGAATAAACATTGTTAAAATGTCTATGCTACCTAGAGCAATCTACACACCCAAAGCAATCCCTATCAAAATACCACCCACTTTTTTCAAAGAAATGGAACAAATAATCCTAAAATTTGTATGGAACCAGAAAAGACCCCAAATAGCCAGGGGATTGTTGAAAAAGAAAAGCAAAGCTGGTGGCATCACAGTTCCGGACTTCAAGCTCTATTACAAAGCTCTCATCATCAAGACAGTATGGTACTGGCACAAAAACAGACACATAGATCAATGGAACAGAATCAAGAGCCCAGAAATGGACCCTCAACTCTATGGTCAACTAATCTTCAACAAAGCAGGAAAGAATGTTTAATGGAAAAAAGACAGTCTCTTCAACAAACGATGCTGGGAAAATTGGACAGCCACATACAGAAGAATGAAACTAGACCATTTCCTTACACCACACACAAAAATAAACTCCAAATGGATGAAAGACCTAAATGTGACACAGGAATCCATCAAAATCCTTGAGAAGAACACAGGCAGCAACCTCTTCGACCTCAGCCACAGCAACTTCTTCCCAGAAACATCGCCAGATGGAAGGGAAGCAAGGGTAAAAATGAACTATTGGGACTTCATCAAGATAAGAAGCTTTTGCACAGCAAAGGAAATAGTCAACAAAACCAAAAGACAACCGACAGCATGGGAGAAGATATTTGCAAATTCAAATCAAAACCACATTGAGATACCACCTTACGCCAGTTAGAATGGCAAAAATGGACAAGGCAAGAAACAACAAATGTTGGAGAGGTTGTGGAGAAAGGGAAACCCTCTTACACTGTTGGTGGGAATGCAAATTGGTACAGTCTCTTTGGAAAACAGTGTGGAGGTGCCTCAGAAAATTATAGAGCTACCCTATGATCCACCAACTGTACTCTTGGGTATTTACCCCAAAGACACAGATGTAGTGAAAAGAAGGGCCATATACACCCCAATATTCATAGCAGCAATGTCTGCAATAGTCAAATGGTGGAAAGAGCCAAGATGCCCTTCAACAGATGAATGGATAAAGAAGATGTGGCCCATATATACAATGGAATATTACTCAGCCATCAGAAAGGATGAATACCCAACTTTTACATCAACATGGATGGGACTGGAGGAGATTACGCTAAATGAAATAAGTCAAGCAGAGAAAGTCAATTATCATATGGTTTCACTTATGTGTGGAACATAAGGAATAGCCTGGAGGACATTAGGAGAAGGAAGGGGAAAAATGAAGGGGGGGGTGAATCGGAGGGAGAGACAAACCATGAGAGACTATGGATTCCGAGAAAAAAACTGAGGGTTTTGGGGGTTGTGGGGGGATGGGTTAGCCCAGTGATGGGTATTAAGGAGGGCATGTACTGCATGGAGCACTGGGTGTTATACTAAAAGAATGAATCATGGATCACTACATCAAAAACTAATGATGTACTGTATGGTGACTAACATAACATAATAAAATAAAATGAAATTTTTAAAAATGACATATCAGATAAAGGGCTAGTATCCAAAATCTATAAAGACCTTATCAAACTCAACACCCAAAGAACAAATAATCCAATCAAGAAATGGGCAGAAGACATGAACAGACATTTTTCCAAAGAAGACATCCAAATGGCCAACAGACACATGAAAAAGTGCTCAACATCGCTCGGCATCAGGGAAATCCAAATCAAAACCTCAATGAGATACCACCTCACACCAGTCAGAATGGCTCAAGTTAACAAGTCAGGAAACGACAGATGTTGGCGGGGATGCAGAGAAAGGGGAACCCTCCTACACTGTTGGTGGGAATGCAAGCTGGTGCAGCCACTCTGGAAAACAGTATGGAGGTTCCTCAAACAGTTGAAAATAGAGCTACCATACGATCCAGCAATTGCACTACTATTTACCCCAAAGATACAAATGTAGTGATCCAAAGGGGTATGTGCACCCCAGTTTATATCAGCAATGTCCACGATAGCCAAACTATGGAAAGAGCCACTCATATGTGGAATTTAAGAAACAAAACAAATGAGCAAAGGTGGGGGGGAGACAAACCAAGAAACAGACTCTTAACTATAGATAAGAAACTGATGGCTACCAGATGGGAGGTGGGTGGGTGGGTAGATGGGTGAAATATGTGAAGAGGATAAGAATACACTTATCACAGTAAGCACTGAGCAGTATATGGAATTGTTGAACCACTATATTTTACACCTAAAACTAATATAAACTAATTTTAACTATACTGGGATTAAACTTCAATTTCATTGGACACCTGGGTGGCTCAGTCAGTTAAAGGACTGCCTTGGCTCAGGTAAAGATCCTAGGATCCTGGGGTCGAGTCCCACAACGGGCTCCCTGCTTGGGGGGATGGGGGGGGCTGCTGCTTCTCCCTCTCCTTCTGCCGCTCTGCTCCCCCTGCCTGTGGTCTCCTGCTCTCTCTGTCAAATATTCATTTAATTCATTTATTTTTTTAAAATTTTATTTATTTTTTTAAAATTTTATTTTATTTAGAATGTTCATTTAATTTAAAAAAGGCTTTATGCAAGTGCAAAGGACATTTCTGAATTTCACAATCCATTTACCTGTGTAGTTGAGGAGCTGCCATTTTTGACATGATAAAAAGCAAATATAAGGGGAAAAAATTACGGGACTCTATAAATGGCATCCAAGCAATTAATATGTTCAGTTTAAATCATAGGCTTGTGAATGTCAGCATTTGACAGTACCTATCTATTCAAAAAGTTTTCAAGGATGAAATAGACTTAGCATTAACAGATCAACCATTGCGATCCATTTTGGAGGTGGCATCCCAATTAAGCAAAATGTTATCCCTATTAAAAGAACTTCATTCTTCTCATCAGACCTGTATTACAAACAAGAAAACTGTATTCATTCATTATCATTATATTTTGAGTTTCTCAATACAAAAGGGGGCCAGGGGAATGGTATTCCAGGACTCAGGAGGGCGATGACTTCTGTCGTCGCCTCCTCCGGATGCAGCAGCTACACCGGGCGGGAACCCGGCAGTCCGATATTCTGATTGGTAGGGACTGTGAGAGTGCCCTCGGCCCTACTCGTCCCCCAACCCTTCCCCACCCTCACTCCTCCCCGCCCCACCCCCGCCTCCCGTAAGCGAAATTCTACTAGGGCTGGGGCGGAGGTTCAAGCCTCCCGGGTGAGCGCTGCTCCAGGGAAAGCCGACCAGCGAGCGTGTGGGAGTTCCGAGCCCAGCACGTGGGAAGCGGTCCGCCTAGGTCGCCGCTGGCGCATGCGTATCAGGGAGCCTAAGCCAGCGCGGCGCGGTCGCCATCGCTGGAAAACTTCCGTCAGATCCCGACTGGCACGGGCGGCTGGTCCAGCCCCAGGGACCCAGCCGCTGGGCGTCATTGGCTCGGGCAGTAGGGCCCTGACTGTCCCGCCTAGGTCGGGCCCGGCGGCAGCGGTGGCGACGGCGACGGCGGCGGCGGCGGCGTGAGGGGGCGGAGCCGCCCAGAGCGCCCTTTGTCTGTGGAGGCTGGTGAGTGCCGCGCGCCGCGGGCCGGGAAGCTGGCGAGGGGGAAGGGCTGGCGGCGGCCCGAGGGTACCCCGGTCGCCGTCGCCGCCCGCGTTCGACCCGGAGGCCCCCAGCAGAGCCCTCAGCCTTCCCCGAGACCCGCACCCCTTCTCTGGTAGAAAGGCCTCCCCATCCCAAGATTATAAACGTATTTTCCTCTGGTATCTTCTGCAGTTGATTTTTGTGTGGGCAAGGGTGGGTATCGTTTTGGGAAAGTTTTTCCCCATCTCAAGAACGTTAAAACATTCACCTTTATTTTTTCTACTGCTTTTAAGGAATTTTTTAATATCTTTTTTCATTTCTACCTATATTTTGTTGGGTATTAATTTTGTTGCAAGTTGTTAGATAGGAATATGCCTTTTCCCGGTTGCCCTGCCATTAGATGTTGAATCATTTTCCCACTGAATTGAAATGACACTTTTATTATATTCTGAAGGCGTGTATATTCTGCAAACCCTGATCTGTTTCCAGACAGTTTCTTTCACTGACCTGACAGTTTCTGCACTGATACCATTTTGTTTTAATTAAAAATACGTTTTAATATGTGACAGAGCAAATCTCCCTTAATTATGTCCTTTGACGTAATGGTCTATTTCTTTTGATGTATTTGAAATTGTGAAAAATGTAAAGGTACAAAAATTATAATTCTCTAAGAGACAGATTTGATCATGGTACTTAGTAGGTGCTCAGTAGATAGTTATTAAATGAGGAATGTTTGTTGAAAGTCACTGTGTTGTTGAAAACTTACGTTTCCCTGTTGCCATCAGGATAATTTCTAAGACGACTTCCTTAGACGTGCCCTCAAAGCCCTTTATGATCTTAATATTGCATACTGTTTGGCTTTCCACCCTTGCACATCATGCTGTAGCCATACCAAACTACCTAAACATGGCCCAAAACCTTCTGGGAAAAATTCATTAATTTGATTATGTCAAAATTTTTAATTTCTGTATTCAAAAAGAACAAAGGGCTAAAAACAAGACACATGAAAATATTTGCAACATGTGTAAGAGACAAAGGATTAATGTCCACAATATGTAAAAAGCCTCTGTTAATAGAAAAAAAAAGAAAGAAAAAAGAAAAATAGTCAAAGGATACACATAGACAATTTTTAGAAGAAATACAGGTAACCAAAACACACACACACAAATTTTTTTAATGCTTCACCTCATAAGTAACCATAGAATGCAAATGAAGACAAAGGTATTTTTCACACAGTAGCCTGGCAATATATAAAAATAATGATGATACAGGATGTTGAGGAAAGTGCCCAGGGAAGGGCACCAATTGTAAGACTGAGGAAGACACTTTGAATGGCAATTTGACAATACCTACCAAAATGTTAAATGAGCTCACTCTGGCTCAGAAATTTCAAAAAAAAAAAAAAATTCATTCTGAAATCAGTCTTGCAGAAATATTTGCACAGGTACATGAGGTATGTAAAAAGATGTTTATTACAGTATTATTTGCAATTGTGAGAAATGAGTACAGCTTAAATGTTCACTAGGGATATGGTTAAATATATTATCATAGATCAATGCAGTAGAATACTATACTGCTATAAAATAGAATAAGGTAGTTTATTTTGAAGTTAACAAACAAGGAAAGATCTCTAAGACATTTAGGGAATAAAGGCTGCTGCAGAACAGTGGCACATAGTATGGTGTGAGTTACATTAAGTAGGGATGTGGTTATATATGTTCATAAATACCCAAAAAAGGATGTACACCAAATGACTGATGGTGAATTACTTCCAGGGAGGGAAGTAGAATAGGAGAGGGGTTGAAGGTCACTCAGTCTTACTCATATACTCCCAAATTTTGTGTACTTATGTTTTCATGTAGAATGTGTAAAAAACTTGTGACCATGTATAACTTGTGTAAGGAAAAAACAAAACAGAAAGGGAAAAATGAAGGGGGGAAATCAGAGGGGGAGACGAACCATGAGAGACTATGGACTCTGAGAAACAAACTGAGGGTTCTAGAGGGGAGGGGGGTGGGGGGATAGGTTAGCCTGGGGATGGGTATTAAAGAGGGCACATACTGAATGGAGCACTGGTTGTTATATGCAAACAATGAATCATGGATCACTACATCAGAAACTAATGATGTAATGTATGGTCATTAACGTAACATAATAAAATAAAATAAAATAAACCCTCACCCACACTTAGGACCTACACAGGGGAGAAAAACATTTTATAATGTAGAAAATTTTTAAATTAACTTTTTAAAAAAAAAGCAAAGAATAAAAGACAAATGATAACATGGAGACTACATTTGTCATTTATGTTATCACAAGGGAGTTGCTCTTTACTGTCTATGTTCAGGGGTCCCCAAGACCACCCTCAGGTTCAGTGATTTGCTAAAAGGACTCAGAACTCAGCAAAATTGCTATACTTAGAGTAGCATGAGTATTACAGTGAAAAGATACAGATTAAAATTAGCAAAAAAAAAAAAAAAAAAAATAACAGGAGAGCAGAGTCCAGGAGAGACCAGATACAAAGCTTCCAGTTGTCTTCTCTCAATAAGACTCATGCAGATAGCGTTTAATTCTCCCAGAAGTGATGTGTAATAACACATATGCAGTATCGCCAACCAGGGACTCTCATCCAAACTTTGGCATCCAGAGTATTTATTGGACGTTGGTCATGTAGGCATAGCTGACCGGCTGTGTTACTGACCTTCAGTCTCCAGTCCCTCCAGAGATACCACATGGCCCAAGAATCCCAACATAAATCCTATTTTAGCATAAACTTTCTGACCTGACAAAGCCTCAGGTAAACAGAGACACTCTTAACAGGCAGGATGTTGCAAGGCATTATAGGTTATCTCTCAGGAACCAGACCAGGCTAAAACCTTTCCTTAAAATGTGCAGAGTTTGGACCACCCAGACCCATTCAATTAATCCTTTCCTGCACAATATACTTTGTAACAAAGAATTCTTACAATAAAAGGCAAAATGGTAGAAAGGTGACAAATGACACAAAGGGTAATTTATAAAAGATGAAATATGAAAACTAAAAATATAAAAGTTCTGCCTTCCATGTTATCTAAGAATTACATATTAAAGCAGCAATTATATACTATTTATGTATTATATTTTAAAAGAATAATGCTTATTATTCTTGGCTAATGGTCACTCTCATATATTGTTGATGAATTAGTAAAATGATACAACCTTCCTCAATAATGTTTTACCTTCGTTTTGATCCAGCAGTTCCACTTCTAGGAATTTATCCTAAAGAAATAGGCAGACAGAATTATGCCAAAACTGTACATTGTTTGCTGTTGTCTATAACAGCAAACAGAAAGAAAGAAAGAAAGATCCTGAAAAAGTTTATTAATAATGAAGTTGTTAAATAAATTTTGACTATTGCATGCAATTGATTATACTAGGACACTAATTTTTTTATTTATTTGTTTATATATTTATATGTATATAAATATATATTTGTGTTTATTATTAGTTTTTAATTCCAGTATACTTAACATACAGTGTTACATTAACTTCAGGTGTACAGTAAGTGATCTAGCAATTCTGTACATTACTCAGTGCTCACCATGATAAGTGTACTCTTTAATCCCCATCACCTATTTCACCTATCCCCCCATCCACCTTACCCCTACCCACCTCCCCTGTGGTAACTATCAGTTTGTTCTCTAGCTATCTATCTATATATTTTTTTAAAGATTTTATTTATTTGACAGAGAGAGCACAAGCAGAGGGAGAGAGAGGGAGAAGCAGGCTCCCTGCTGAGCAAGGAGCCCGATGCGGGACTCGATCCCAGGACCCTAGGATCATGACCCAGGCCGAAGGCAGCCGCTTAATCGACTGAGCCACCCAGACGTCCCTTGTTCTCTATATTTAAGAGTCTATTTCTTGGTTTGTCTTTCTCTCTCTTTTTTTTTTCCTTTGCTCATTTGTTTTGTTTCTTAAATTCCACATATGAATAAAATCATATGACATGTGTCTTTCTCTGACAAACTTATTTCAGTTAGCATGATATTCTGTAGCTCCATCCATGCTGTTGCAAATAGCAAGATTCCATTCTTTTTGATGGCTGAGTAATATCCTGTGTGTGTGTGTGTGTGTGTGTGTGTGTGCCACGTGTTGTTTTTTTTTTACAGTTTGTTTTTGTTTTGTTTTTTCTCTGTGGAAAGTGACCGTTTTTTTAATTTAAATTTTGTTAGCATATAGTGCAATATTGGTTTCTGGAGCAGATTTCAGTGATTCATCACTTACATACAACACACAGTGCTCCTCACAACAAGTGCCCTCTTTAATACCCATCTCCCATCCCCCACCTACATCCCTCCATCAACCCTCAGTTTGTTCTCTGTCTTTAAGAGTCACTTATGGCTTGTTTCCCTCTCTCTTTTTATTTTCCCCCTTCCCATATGTTCATCTGTTTTCTTTCTTAAATTCCACATATGAGTGAGATTATATGGTACTTGTCCTTCTCTGACTGACTTATTTCACTTAGCATAATACACTCTAGCTCCATCCATGTTGTTGCAAATGGCAGGGTTTCATTCTTTTTGATGGCTGAGTCATATTCCATTGTATACATATACCACATCTTCTTTATCCATTCATCAGTTGATGGATATTTGGGTTCTCTCCATAGTTTGGCTGTTGTTGATAATGCTGCTATAAACATTGGGGTGCAATGTACCCCTTCAAATCTGTATTTTTGTAACCTTGGAGTAAATACCTCATAGTGCAATTGCTGGGTGGTAGGGTAGTTCTATTTTTAACTTTTTGAGGAACCTCCAAACTGTTCTCCAGAATGACTGCACTGGTTTGCATTCCCACCAACAGTGCAAGAGGGCTCCCTGTTGTCCACATCCTCACCAACACCTCTTGTTTCTTGTGTTGTTAATTTTATTTTTTTTTAAAGATTTTATTTATTTATTTGAGAGAGAGAAAATAGAGAGAGAGAGCACATGAGAGGGGGGAGGTTCAGAGGGAGAAGCAGACTCCCCGCTGAGCAGGGAACCCGATGCAGGACTCAATGCAGGACTCAATCCCGGGACTCCGGGATCATGACCTGAGCCAAAGGCAGTTGCTTAACCAACTGAACCACCCAGGCGCCCTCTTGTGTTGTTAATTTTAGCCATGCTGACAGGTGTGAGGCCACATCTTTTTTATCCATTCATCTATTGATAGACATGGGCTGCTTTCATAATTTGGCTATTGTAAACAGTGCTGCAGTAAACATAGAGGTGCATGTATCCCTTTGAATTAGTGTTTTTGTACTCTGGGGTAAATACCCACTAGTGTCATTGCTGGATTGTAGGGCAGTTCTACTTTTAACTTTTTGAGAAACCTCCATACTGTTTTCCACAGTGGCTGCACCAGTTTGCATTCCCCCCAACAGTGCAACAGGGTTCCCTTTTCTCCACAGCCTCACCAACACCTGTTGTTTCTTCTGTTGTTCATTTTAGCCATTCTGACAGGTCTGATATCTCATTGTACTTTTGATTTGCATTTCTCTCATGATGAGTGATATTGAGCATTTTTTTTATGTGTCCATTGGCCATCTGGATGTCTTCTTTGGAGAAATGTCTGTTCATTTCTTATTTATTTATTTACTTACTTGTTTATTTACTTATTATTTTAAATATTCCTGGTGTGGAGCCCAGTTCACAACCCCGAGATCAAGACCTGAACTGAAATTGAGAGTCGGACACTTAACTGACTGAGCCACCCAGGCACCCCTGCTCATTTCTTCTGCCAATTTTTAATTGGATTATTTGTTTTTTGGCCGTTAAGTTGTATAAATTCTTTGTATATTTTGGATACTAGCCCTTCATCAGATATGTCATTTGCAAACATCTTCTCCCATTCAGTAGGTTACTTTTACTTTTGTTGATTGTTTCCTTTGATGTGCAGAAGCTTTTTATTTTGATGAAGTCCCAATAGTTTATTTTTGCTTTTATTTTCCTTGCCTCAGGAGACATATCTAGAAAAATGTTGCTATAGTCAATGTCAGAGACATTACTGCCTGTGCGGTCTAATAGAATTTTTTATGGTTTCAGGTCTCACATTTAGGTCTTTAATCCATTTTGAATTTAAATTTGTATATGGCATAAGAAAGTGGTCCAGTTTCATTCTCTTGCACATAGCTGTCCAGTTTTCTCAACACCATTTGTTGAAGAGACTGTATGACCCTAATTTTTTAATGATATTTAGAGTTTTGTCTTCTGTCCTGAAGTGATATACACAATATTGTCAATTAAAATCCACATTTCAAAAAAGAAAATTATATATATAATAATGATATATATATATATAATATTATAATATGTGTGTATATTTGCACAGAAAAGTAACTGGTTATCTCTGGGTGATGGTATGATTTTTTTTCTGCTTTTCTATATCTACAAAAAAACTTTGTTTTAATATTTGTCAGAAAATAAAATGAAGGTATTTCCAAGGTAGAGAAGGGGTGTGGAGAAAGATCAGTCTGGCTACAGTATGAAGAAAATATTGGACTAAAGTCAAGGACTAGTTCGATGAGTGTGGCAGTAGCCAAAGTGAGAGATGATAGTGGCTTGAATCAAGGTAGTAGAATTGAAGATGGAGCATTCACTACATATTTAAAGGGGATAAATTTACCAGGATTTGACTTTAATTGAAGAGAGACACTAAGGGAAAGAAAGAGAGGTCAGGAATGGTATTCAGGTTTCAGGCTTGCTGGTGCTATTCATTGAGATAGGGAATTTAATAGGAGAGTAAAAATAATATGTAACATGTAAATATGGCTACCATGTGCTATTATGTTCTAAATGTTTTCAGAATATTCACTCACTTAATCCTCACAACAAACCCATGAGGTAAGTACTATTATTATTAGTTTTGCAGATGAAGAAAGTGAAGCATAGAAAGGTTGACTAACTTACACAACCAAACTCACACAGCTAGTAAGTTGTGGAGCTGGGAATCAAACCCAATCAGTTTGGCAATAGAGTTGGTATTCATACATACTTCACTCTGTTACAAATATATGACAGGAGGCTTAAGAGAAAATGAGTTTTGGACATGTTAGGTTTGAGAAATCTGAGAGACATCTGCCTGGAGATGTCCACTAAGGTAGTTGGGTATGTATGTGGTTATGTAGCTCAGAAGAGATGTTCACTGAAACCATGGCAGTGGATAAAGCTGAAGGAAACCACCTGAGAGTAAATAGAAGAGAATAAATACAAATAGAAACAAATGGATATAACTGTATTACAAGTGAATGACAACCACACTGAAGGAAGTGGCAAAGAAAATAATTCACCCAAATAACTTCAGGAAACACTCTCTTGGTTGGATACTGTTTAACTAAAGACAAAGAGAACTCTACATAAATGCTGTAATCAAGTTAATAAATGTGTTTCTCACAGGGATATGAGTTAATTCTGAAACTATGTATATACTAAAATTGAACAAATAAGTAAACATATTGTGGATACTAAGAATCAACAATTTTTTACTGTTGAAGAAAGAAGTTACCAATGACGAGAGGAAGAAGACTAAAATGAGCCCTGAGGTTTTGGATTGGAATCAGAGGTGTCAGTATGAACTCATGGCATTTAATAACATAGATGAACACAATAGAAGTATGTATGTGTCTGATTAATATGCATATATATATATATATCTCTGTCTCTGCTAGAGGGCCTAGAAGCAATGATACCCCAGTAGCAGTGAGCACAACTAGCACTCAGATCTTTGTTTCTAAGCATTTCTCCAATAAAAGGAACTCTGGCTGTTTGGACAGGTAGTTGATTTCCAGGGCTGGACAGGGATAATACAAGAGCCTGAAACATCTTATGGTGCCAGGAAGTGCTCAAAATAGGATTGAGGTTGGTCAAAATAATATAGGAGCCTTCTACTAGCCAAAACTGAAACAATTTGTACAATAAAATAAATAATAATAATATTGGAGTTTATAAAACAAAATAAATATTCATGAGTTTATAGAGATATAAATAAACTAGTGAATAAATGATAAGAGATAAGGAGCAGCTTTTCCTTACAGAAAAATTCCATTAATAAATTAGTGGGAAAGAGAAATAGAGAAATCACCATTCAGCAAACACCATATTACTAATTGTTGCAGACAAGGTACACTGATGGATGCTAAAATTAGTGGTTTTGACATATGATCTCACTCATATGTGGGATTTAAGAAAGAAAACAGATGAACATATGGGAAGGGGGAAAAGAAAAAAAGGAGAGAGTGAAGCAAGCCCTAAGTGACTCTTAAAGACAGAGAACAAACTGAGGGTTGATGGAAGGATGTGGGTGGGGGATGGGCTAGGTGGATGATGGGTATTAAAGAGGGCACTTGTTGTGAGCATCGTGTGTTGTACGTAAGTGATGAATCATTGAAATCTACTCCAGAAACCAATATTGCACTATATGTTAATTTAAAAAATTTTAAATAAATAAAACTTAAGCTAAAAAAATTAAAATTAGTGGGTTTGAGAAGAATCCAGATATTTGTATAGTATCTCCCCAAGATATTTATTAGCTACAAAGAGAAAGATGGTAGCTTTACAATGGAGAAACGAGGTAAACACCACCTTAACCCAGTGATAAAGGTTAAAATTATCATTAATGAGGCATAGCAGCGTCCTAAACCCATGAATATGATGCACTAAGAAAGATACAAAATCACTTCTGTGATATTCCCAAAAATACTTAACTTCTTTCCAATCATGAGAAAACAGACAAACCCAAATTAAGGGACCCTGCAAAATATCAGTAGTCTTCAAAAGTAGTAAGCTCATGAAAGACAGAAAGGCTGAGGAACTTATAGATTGGAGAAGACCAAGGCGGGAAAAAGTAACTAAATGCCATGTGAGATCCTGGATCAGGGAAAAAATATTCGTGGAGAAACTGGTAAATTTTGAATAGTTTGAATTAATAGTATTATACCAATTTAAGTTCCTGGTTTTGATTATTGTACCCTGGTCTTATAAAACATTAACATTAGGACAAGTGGGGTGGAATGTACGTGGGAATTGTGTACTGCTTTTGCAACTTTACTGTAAGTCTAAAATTGGTTCAAAATAAAAAGTTAAAAAATGAAAAAATAGAAGAGTAAACAGCAGAACCCTTTCACTTACTTACTTAGCAAATATTATTGAGTACCTACTATGAGCCACATACTGAAAGCATTAAAAGTAGAATAGTAAATAAAACAGAACAGCTTCCTGCCTTCATGGAGGTTAACATCACACAGTGGTGAGGTATAAATAAAAATAATGACTATACAAATAATTACAATGATAAAAAGTGCTAGCAAAAACAGGAAGATGTCAACGAGGGACCTCACTTGGTCTGTGATATCAAAATCTTCCTTGATTTAAGCTGAGAAGGAAGAGTAGATATCATCTGGAGAGGAGGGGCAGGGGAGATATACCGCACATGGCACACTTAAGGACTTAAAAGCAGAACAGTGTAAATGAAGCCTTAAAAACAAGCAGGAGAGTGGCTTGAGAAGTCAGGAAGTGGTCTTAGGATTTTTTATGGCCTGGTACTCTAGCCTAAGAACTGTAGAGAGCCACTAAAGAATTTCAGAGTGAAGGACTGATGTGATCAGGTTTGTATATTTTACAAGTAAAGATGCCTTTATTTCACTTGTGGAGGGAACAAAAATAGATACTGGAAAATCCTAAGGAACAACAATATGTAAATGATAAGCAGAGGAAAGGGGACTAGTGCATACCTCACTGAGAAAGACGGTGGACATAAAGCAAAACACAGTCGTCCACAGTGCCAGATACCCATCAGAGCTCAAGAAGTAACGAACTCCAGGGCGCCTGGGTGGCTCAGTTGGTTAAGCGACTGCCTTCCGTTCAGGTCATGATCCTGGAGTCCCAGGATCGAGTCCCGTATCGGGCTCCCTGCTCAGCGGGGAGTCTGCTTCTCCCTCGGACCCTCTTCCCTCTCGTGCTATCTCTCATTCTCTCTCTCAAATAAATAAAATCTTTAAAAAAAAAAAAAAAAAGAAGAAGAAGTAACGAACTCCATTGCTTGAACAACATCAGGGTTTTTGGTATTCCTACCCAGAGCAGTTTCAGTGGTGTGCTGATGGCAGAACAGAGGAAAGGTCATAGATAATCGAAAAATAAATAGGTAATGAGGAAGTAGAGACAAGTATTGACAATCCTTTGAAGAGTTGTAGCCTTGAAAAAAGAATGGATGGTAGTTACAAATGGGCACATAGCCAGTGAAAGTTTTTAATGGTGGGAGATATAGTAAAAGGTTTTAAATTATGACAGGAAGGAGTCCATAAAAGTGACCGATAAAGTTGAAGATAGAGGAATGAGAAGATATATGCTAGATTCGGGCCTGTAGTCAGTCTAGAGAGAAAGGTCTGATTCCAGGGAAGAAATACTTCTTAAAGCAAGTCTCTGGGCCAAGAATACCCCCCAGAGATGCTATTTCATTATGTCTGGGATAGGACCAGTGAATCTCCTTTTCAGCAAATGGCATGATTCAAGTGATCTTCAGACCACACTATGACAAACACTGCTCTTTTTTCTATTTTTCCATTATATTAAGCCATTCCTGTCTTCATTTCCTTACCCATCCATCCAGTCCAGAACCTAAGGTCTCCTGATTCATAGTCTAGTGTTTTATAAGGTAAGAAAGACTTCAAAAGTGCTGTGGTACTGGAAGTAGGTGACTGAAATAGAATGAAGGTGAAAATCATTGGCATTGAGGAAGTTAAGGAGATGAGAGGCTCTGATAGTTGCTCTGAATTCCTGCTTGCATCAGAATCACTTGTGAGGTACTTAAAAAAATGTGTAGATGCCAGACTTCATCTCAACAGATTCTGGTTTAGTAGCTCTTGGGTGGAGCCTGGACATGTATACATTTACAGATGTATAATTTAAAATCTGGGCTGAGTTTAATGCATGGCCCCGATTGAGAACTACTACAGAAGTTTTCTACATGGTCAATAAAGTTCACTCAGATTTTTGGAAGAGCTTGGAGGGAAGGGTGTTGGGTTTTTTATTGTTATGTTAATCACCATACATTACATCATTAGTTCTTGATGTAGTGTTCCATGATTCATTGTTTGTGCATAACACCCAGTGCTCCATGCAGAATGTGCCCTCTTTAATACCCATCCCCCCACCCCCTCCCCTCTAGAACCCTCAGTTTGTTTTTCAGAGTCCATCGTCTCTCATGGTTCGTCTTGGAGGGAAGGGTGTTAAGTCCAAAGTCATTTTTCATCTGAATTGATTATAATTCTAGTATTCCTTAGGCAGTCAAGGGAATTTGTTACTTTCCAAGCCATCATGGTTACTTATTTGAAAAAGCCTGTGGTAATCCTACAGGCTTCTCTGGAAAAGTCTATGTGTGTATTGTATGAAAAATTACACACAGTTTGGGGGTGGGGACTGGTTGGTTTTGGGCGGTTTTGTGTATGTACCTTTCCAATACAGGAATTAAAAGGGAAATTATGAGAAGAAAGGAGATCAGATAAAAAAAAAATGGTAGAGGGGTGCCTGAGTGGCTCAGCCGGTTAAGCGTCTGCCTTCAGCTCAGGTCAAAATGTCAGGGTCACCTAGAGATCCGTGTCAGGGTCACCTAGAGATCCGTATCAGGCTCCCTGCTCAGCGGGGAGTCTTCTCCCTCTGACTCTGTCGCTCCCCCTGCTTGTGCTCTCTCACTGTCCCTCAAATAAATAAATAAAATCTTTAAAAAAAAATGGTAGAGAACAAGTACTAGGAAGAACTTCAGAGTATACTAGAAGGAACCTAGGGCTGTGAACCAGGAGATCTTCAGTTTTAGAATCCTTCACTAAACCAAAAAACAGAACTAAATCATTGTTTACAAAGGTGTGTTCTTTGGAACCCTAGTCCCATCAGATGCCATAAAAAATTCTCAAATAACAAAATTTGCATAGAATATATATTTGACACAGTCCTCATCTCCTTGGGTTCACACATATGTAGGAGAAACCCTGTTCTGCCTAACTTGATAAATGCAGGGTTTTTTTGGTTGTGAATAGGTGGTTTTGAGGTGATTGGGTTTGAAACGTCAGAGCATTCACATAGATTCTGTCTGGCTCTTTAGAGAGTAGGACCTTTTTAGACCTTTGCTTGGTGAAATAGGACCTGCTTCTTAAAGTGCTTCTAAATTACTCCTGAAAGGTCTGTTTCTTAGTCAACTGGTTGTAAAATTTTGGATTCATGCCATATCTTGAGCAGTGAATGGCTTCCTCATCTAATAGGACAATTCCACTGGAACTGTGATTTTCTCTTTTTAAAAAAATTCCTTCTCAGGAATGACTTCATTATTCAGTGCCATTACTAACTTTGGAGAGAAATTTTTCAGACCAAGCTTTGTGAACAGAAAAAGAATGTGTTCTCCCATGTTTATTAGCAGTTCACTACATTTTACTCTCGTTAATTTTGGTGAAAGTCTTTCTGAAAATCTTTCACTAAGGAAGGACCACATTTTTTTTTTTTTTTCTCAGAAGGTGGGTAAGAACTGAGGCTAAAGTTTATTGTGGCTGATGGATCTGTACATCTCTGCTTTTTGTAATGTGTGAATCTGAGAAATTCTTTAAAAATGCTTTCTGACTGTTTTTAAAGAATTCTATACTGTAGCATGCCCCGTCTTCATGAATGGGTAGCTTATATGTTTCTTTACAGACTCTCTAGGTCCCGAGGTGACTGAGGCTGCTGGATTTCTTTTGTTGACTGGTGCATCTCATCACAGGTGCTCAATCTGGATATTGTATCTTACAAGATCCCTGCCAGGAGAGAGATTCGAATATCATAGTGAAGTCTGTACATGAAGGATTGATGCCTTTAGGGGAAAAAAAGTAATAGCCACCTTCAGGAACCGCCACATCTCAACTCTGCATGAACAAAGCAAGATTCTGAGAGTGGCTGCACCTGAGAAGCAGAAATCATTCTTGTGGATTGCCATTGGCTCCTGAGGCTCTCATCAGAGATGAGGCACCTTTAATACCTGAGAGTGACTATTCTCCATAAGGCACTGGAAAATCAGCTTTCAGGGACTGACAAGGACACTGAAGCTGTTAGTAATAGTGTACCTACTGATGTCCCTCTAGAAGAGAGCAAAGCTTTGGTGATATTACAACTTAAGAACTGCAAAGAGGTGTAGTAATCCTGATGGAGGACTGAATCCAGGTACTCAAAAAAGAAGGTAAACATTCTGAAAAATGAGAAGAGTGAAATCTCCATTGTGTATTAGATCATCTTAAAAAGAGTAAAGGAAAGATCTCTGGAGTTTGAGTGTGGGGATGAATTTATCCTCTTAAAGAATAAGATTAGTCTCTCAACATGTTTTCTGTATCAGTTCATCTCAGTGGTTCTCATTTCCTACTTAGAATCACTTGGAGACTTTAGAATTTAAAATGCTGTTTCCCAGGCCCACCCCAGACCAATTTGTATAATACTGGATTTATTCAAATCTCTCAGCTAGATGGGTGATGGGTATTAAGGAGGGCACTTGTTATGATGAGCACTGGGTGTTGTATGTAAGTCATGAATCATTGAGTTCCCCTCCTGAAACCAATATCCCACTATATGTTAACTAAGTAGAATTTAAATAAAAATTAAAAAAAAAATCTCTGGGAATAGGGGCTGAGCATTGGCATTTAAAAAAAAAAATTCCCCAGGTTGGGGCACCTGGGTGGTTCAGTCGTTAGGCATCTGCCTTCGGGTCAGGTCATGATCCCAGGGTCCTGGGATCGAGCCCCGCATCGGGCTCCCTGCACAGCGGGAGGCCTGCCTCTCCCTCTCTCACTCCCCTTGCTTGTGTTCCTTCTCTCACTGTGTCTCTCTCTGTCAAATAAATAAATAAAATCTTAAAAAAAAAAAAATCCCCAGGTTGTGTAGTCAGGGCTAAAAACCACTGAGCTTTCTTGAGCTTCCTATATGCCACGATAAGAGAAAGAGAAAATCTGACATTGAATTCCTCAATAAATTATCCAGCCTTTAAGCTTATGTCCTAAAGGGCTTCTCTCTAAACTATCTGCCATTCTAACAGGAAGCAAAAATTCCAAGAGTTAGTTTCAGCATTATTACCATGTATTTACCAGATGCTTCTTTTTTCTTTTTCCCAGTTATGCCCTCTCACAATGCTATACTTTCCCAAGGGGGGAACATGGAGGAGAAAGAAATGAGTGATGGATCACAGATAGTCAGGTCTCAGGTAAGTTCAGTTTTACTCTCCTCTGAAATGCTGTTATAGTTCTAAGAATATGGGTACTTCTATTTTTCAATTCTCAGAAGTGAATCCAGAGCCCTTTAGACTCTTGGGACAGATAATTTCTATAGGATGCTTCCCATTCACCTTATATACCCTGTATAGCTCTTCTCTCCTTCCAGCATTTTTAGCAGATCATGGGCTCATGTCTGGGCTAGATATTGTATAAGAAACAAAAGAAACTATAGACTATCTTTTAATCACCCATCACTTAAACAACTCACCAGACTTTAACACACTTGCTGTTCTCTCTGTAAACAATCAGTGATGCCCAGGTCACAATGACTGCTTGGAGCTAATGGCATTATTAAATATGCCTGAGGACATCTGCCAGGAGTTAATATTTATCAAGAATCTGTTGTACTTCTTGCAAAACCTGTTTAAGCCTATTGTTACTGTTCTATAATTTGATTAAGTATTATGTAAACTGATGAGGTAGAACTATGACAAGGAGTTTTTTTTGTGAAAACTAGTTGAAAGCTTTGGAAAGACCTTATAAATGCCAGTCACTTTTTAAAAAATTGCTATCAAATTATGTGTTAGCAAACTGTAACACACTGAAGGAAAATCATAAAAATCTTAGAGTATTCTACACCTATATTAGTTCCCAAGTGTCCCTTGTTTGTTGCATTTTAATGAAACAGAAACTGATGCATTATGGGTATGGACACGTGATCATTAAAATCACTCTCAGAAAACGTTTCGTTTCACATCAGAAGATGAGCACATGAATATACAATTATATATTTCAAATTAAAATGTTTAAGATATCTTCTGTGGATCTCAACTTTAACTAGCTTTTTAGCTTAACACACCAGATACTAGTATCAATTGCTTCAAATAGGAGGACTTCTCTTGTTCCAAATTATATGAGATAAACATTATCTGTAGGTATTCAATAAACTCATCAGAGGAGATTTTTACACACCTAAACCACACATTTAAAAAAGTGTAATGTTGGATTGCTACTAAGAATACAAAATACAACAAATACAAGAGGTACTCAGAGAAAGGAGAAATTTTACTGAGACTAGAAGGATGAGGGTAGACTTCATAAAGAAGGTGGAGTTTGAATTTGTGCTGATACTGGTTAGATTTGAAGATTAAAGAAGACAGGGCCATTGCAGACAGGAAATAAAATTTATGCAAAAGCAGGGACAATAAGGAGACTGTCAGCTCAAGCTGAGCATTTATTTGGAATGTTACTGCTTGGGATCTTTGGGTTGCAGGGAAGATTTATTCAGTTTACTCTTAATTATAAGCCTCCCCACAGACAGGACTAGAAAGACTTCAAAAACTAAAGTGCTATATCTGCTTCTTGGCATTCTAGCCAAAGGAGTTTAATTCTCCAGAACGACTTATTATGTTAAGAAAGAAGATGGTTCATTCAACAAGTATTTTTTGAGCAGCTACAATGTGCCAGAAATTGTTCTTGGCATCAAATATACATCAGTAAGCAAAATAGGTATTCCTAAATCCAAGTTGCTTATAGTGCAACAGAAACAGTCACTCAACAAATATAGTAAAAATTGCAAATTAAGATGTTTATTATACAAAATAAGAATAAGGTGCTGTGAATGTGCATTAGGGAATCAGGGAAGAAATTTCACTTCTTTAGGGAAGAGAAATTTAAGGTGAGATGTGAAGGATATATAAGAGTTATAAAAACTAAGTGGGGAATAAAAGCATTTTAGGCATGTGGTAAATATTATGTGTAAAAACTATGGGTATATTTAAGAAGTTAAAAGGCCACCATTGTTGGAATGGAGGGAGGGAGAAAATGACTTGAGATAAGCTTGGGGAAGTATGCATGGCCTAAGTATACAGGCCCTTGTGACCATGAAGAAAAGCTTGGATTTTATTCTAAATGTAGTAGAAAACCTTGGAAGGAAGTTAAGCAGGATAGTAAAATAATAATTAACTGAATTCTACTTTAAAAATCACCCAGGTGTGGGGTGCCTAGGTGAGTCAGTTGGTTAAGTGTCCGACTCTGGGTTTCGGCTCAGGTCGTGATCTTGAGGTCATGTGATCAAGCCCCTCATTGGGCTCTGTGCTCAGCAAGTAGTCTGCTTCAGATTCTCTCTCCCTCTCCCTCCTGCTCTCTCTCTCAAATAAATAAATAAAATCTTAAAAAAAAAATCACCCAGGTGTGTGGTATATGACAAGTGAATTTGTGAGCAGCAAGAAAGGAAGGAGGAGAAATCCACTTAGGAAGCTACTGCCATATTGTATATGATAGAAAGTAATAGCTTAAAACTGGAAGGTGGAGAAAAATAGGTGGATTTGAGGGCTTTGCTTTGGGAAACAGCAGAGATTAGCAAGAGTGGTAAAGGCAAAGGAAGAAAAAAGGTGATTTCAAAAGGATGTAGCCCAGGAAGTGGCAGGGTAATGGTAAATCAGATCATGTCACTGCTCTGCTCAGAATGCATGGTTCCCACTTCACTCAGAGTGAAAGCCAAAGTCTTCATGATGGCCCAAACAGTCCTATGGAATCTGGGCCTGTTTCCCCTCTAACTTCATCATTTACTTTTCTACCTCTTGCTCATTCCACTCTAGCCACAGTGGTCACATTTTTCTTCCTTAAACATGCTACACACACTGTTGCCTTAGGGCCTTTGTACTGCTAACTTTGCAAGTCTTTTTTCAAATATCACCTCTCCGGTGACATCTTTCCTGACCATCCTTTGTAAAGTTGCAACTGCCTCACCCCTCACATTGTCAGACCCTCTTATTCTACTCTTCTTTTATCTTCTAACATAATGTATAATTTACCCAGTTACCATGTTTTTTGTCTACTATCCCCTGCTAGAATGTAAGTAAGTTTCATAAGGGTGGGAAATTTTAGTCTTCCCCCCCGCCCGGTATATCTCAAGCACCATGATTGTCACGTAGGAAGTACTAAATATTTCTTGAACAGATAGGAATTGGCATATTATAAAGATTGCATCTCAAACCAGTGGTGAAAAGATAGTTTATTCAATAATTGATGTTGACATTTCTGGGGAGCCATCTGGAAAAAGGTAAAGTTGAATCCATACCTCATACTTTACATTAGGATAGTCCTCAAATGGATCAAAGATTTAAATGTGAAAAATTAAGCCATAAAAATTTTATAAGAGGGGTGCCTGGGCCGCTTCGTGGGTTAAGCGTCAGCCTTTGCCTCAGGTCATGATCCCAGAGTCCTGGGATAAACCCCCACGTCAGGCTTCCTGCTTAGCAGGAAGAATCTGCTTCTCCCTTTCCCTCTGCCCCACCACTGCTCATGCTGGCTTTCTCTCTCTCTCTTTCTCTCACTTTCTCTCTCAAATAAATAAATAAAATCTATAAAAAAAATTATAAGAAAAAAATGGAAGATGTAAGACCAGGCACCATAAAACTCCTAGAAGAAAACAAAGGTGGTAAGCTCCTTGGCATCAGTCTAAGTGATATTTTTTGGGATCTGACTCCAGAAGCAATGGCTACAAAAGCAAAAATAAACAAATGGGACTCCACCAAACCAAAAGGCTTCTGCACAGGGAAAGAAGCCATCAACAAAATAAAACAGGAACCTACTGAGTGGGAAAAGATACCTGCAATCACATATCAGATAAGGGGTTAATACCCAGAACATAGAGAGAACTCATATAGGTCAGTAACAAAAAAAAAAAAATCCAATTTAAAAAATGAGCAGAGGATCTGAATAGACATTTTTTCCAAAGAAGACATACAGACCAATGAAAAGATGCTCGACATCACTAATCATTAGGGAAATGCAAGCCAAAACCACAGTGAGATATTACCTCACACCTGTCAGAATGACTATTATCAAAAAGACAAAAATTAACAAATGTTGGCAAGGCTCTAGAGTTGTTGGTGAGACTACATTAGTGCAGCCACTGTGGAAAACAGTATGGAGGTTGCTCAAAAAATTAAAAATATAACTACCATACAATCCAGCAATTCCACTTCTGGGTATCTATACGAAGAAAACAAAAACACAAATTCAAAAAGATATATGCCCCCCTAGGTTCTTTATAGCATTGTTTATAATAGCCAAGATATGGAATCAAGCTAAATGTCCCTCAGTGGATGAATGGATAAAGAAGATGCAGTGTGTGTGTGTGTGTGTGTGTGTGTGTGTGTGTGTAACAATGGAATACTATTTGGCCATAAAAAGGAATGCAATCTGAGAGAAGTTAAGATGGTGGAGTAGTAGGGGGCTTGCCTCATCCCTGGAACACAGCTAGATCAAATCATTTTGAACAACTAGGAAATCAGTCTGAGGATTAAGAAAACAGTCTGCACAATTGGGGGGAGCAAACATGGGAGGTGCAAGGTTCAGAGCCATGAATTGAGGGAGAGAAAAGCTGTGATGCCACGAAGGTGAGGGAACCCTTTTTGTGGAGCAAAGTCAGGAAGAGGGAGAAAGTGGGAGAGAGAGCAGCATGTAGGGTTCGTACAATCCCAGGTGAGGGGATCCCCTGGGTCGCACTGGAAGAGATCACTCCCCTTCCTGGAGTACATTTGGAAGAGGGTATTTTGCCTCTCTAAGGACAAAGGGCGCACAGGGAGCCAGTGAGCAGCTGTTCAGCAGCAGGGACAAAGAGGCACGGACAGACCTGGTCATAGCTTTTCACTGTGCATCACAATAGACTCCAGCCACTGTGCACACATCATGCGACTGCTTCTCTGGGACAGAACAGTGCCAGGTGCACCGTGAGGCTCTCCTCCAGGGGAGAGGAGCAGGTCAGAGCCTTGTCAGGCCCTTTAAGATTTGAAGTTTTGAATCCCAACCACCAGCCAGAGATAAAACAGGAGAATTGTGACACCTGGCATGCCAACAGCTGGGCACAGACAAGTTGAGGGCAGTAATCTGACCAAAACCTAGAACACAGGAGCTTGTTCCCTTTTCTGTGAGGGCCTCCTGACAGCAGCAGCCCCAAGTTCCCCTCCCCAGACAGAGAGGGAGGCACCATCTTTCACCCTCCTTGCCGACCAGCCCTGTCAGACTTCAGAGAGAAACACAGCACCTCCAGTGGAGGCTGGAGTCCCTTACACCAAACCCCACCCCCTGCTCCGTGCAGGGGCATCTTTCCAAGGGCAGGTCTGTGAGCCAGCACAGCCGGCCTCTCCCTCGGAAGACCAACACAGGCACCCCTGAATGTACCAGGTCTGATGATCATAGAGTGCGCCAAAGCATCAGCATCAGTTCTGGTGGAAATAGGACCAGGCTTGCTTTCTTTTTTTTTTTTTAATTTATTTTAATTTTTTTAGTTAGTATTTATTTTATTTTTTATCTTCTTTATTTTTTGTTTGGGATTAGACTTATAGTTTTAGATTGTCTTCATCAGGCTTATAGTTGGTTTTTTTGTTTGTTTGTTTATAGGCAACTCATTATTTAATGAGTCTCGTTTGGGGACAGAAAGGGGAGGTCAGCCAGCCCTCTTCATGTGGTTTTATGCAGTTAAGTCCTTCAAAGGACGAAGAGTGAAATCAAGTCATTTCTTCTCCTGAATTTTTCCTTCTTATTTTTCTTTGTTGTAAGGTATATATAAATGTATGAGTATAGGGACATTAGAAAAGAGAAGGGATCTCCTGTAAGGGAGGAAATCAGACAATAAATCCAAAAACACTATGGAAATTACAAATCCGAACTTGGGGGAGGGTGGGGGCAACATGCTCTTTTCACAGAGCCCTTCCTTACACACCATGCAACTGTCCTCAAAAGCGGGAATGGAACAGACCTGACACTCAGCTGCAGGACGGAGCCGGGGTCTGGGCTTCAGAGCTGTTCATGTCTTTGGGATTGGGCTGGGCATCAAGCGCCTTTTCCAGATTAGGCCAGAGAAGATAAGTCCAGTTTGGTTTTCAAGGCTTTAGTCAGCTCCGTGGCCAGCAGCTCGTGGAAGGACACGCCGTCGTGTGCGTACACCCAGCTCTTCCCCGTCCAGTCATAGTGCTTGGGCCCACTGAAGGGTGAAGATAACCAGATCTGCTTGTTTGGGGTCTGCTTGTTGATCAGGTAGGTTCCTAGATCTCCACCCAGTTTAACTGTTAAAACACCACTCCCAAAGGAGACATCATAGTCTTCGAATGTGTAAGGTTTGTCTGCGAGGTCTTTGAAAAACTCTGCTAAGGAGTCCAGTGTCTTCTCCGCCAGTCTTTCATAGGTGGTCTCATCCAGAGAGCCAGGGTCGCCCAAAGTTCCCACTGTCCTCATATCAAACAAACACTCTGCTTTTTGACATCCATGATCTGATTGAGGCGGTGGAGGTTGACTAGTGTGGCTGGGTACACGGGTAGCTCCGTTCCCGATGTGCAGGCCCCCGGGGCCGTAGAGCGGGGCGTTCCTCGTGGGTCCCTGGGCCGATGCCCGCAGGGACTGAGCCCAGGGGCGCCGAGCGGGGCCGGAGGCCGGCAGCCACGCGGCGCCCCAGCATCCACATGCTGCTCCCAGTCTGAGGCCGCTCCACCCTCCCACTCTGGGGACACGGCGGGGACACCCGGTGGCTATGGCTGGCAGGCATTGCAGTTCGGCTCCTCGCTCAGGTCACCTCTTCTCCAGGCTTATAGGGGTTTTTTTGTTTGTTTCCTTTTATGTTCCTTTTCCTTTTCTCCTTTCTTGGATGAGGTCTTTTTTTTAACCAGGCTTATCTTAACAAATAAATCAAATCACACCACACCCTACTGCAAGCAAGGAGGAACTGTGTAGAGGACTCACCCGAGGGAAAGAGCAGCCAAAACACAACATCAGAGTGCACACAGCATACACCAGAAACACTTCCTGAAGCACCAGGTTGTGGACAGTGTATGACCCCTTCTTAATACAGTATTACTCTCAGGAGCAGGAAACATAACAAGCTTTCATAACACACAAAAGACAGAAACCTAGACATAAGAACAAGATGGAGGAATTCTCCCCGAAAGAAAGATCAAGAAGACATCACAGCCAGGGATTTGCTCAAAACAGAAATAAGCAATATAGATGAACAAGAATTTAGAGTAACAGTCAAGAATGCTAGCTGGGCTTGAAAGAAGCATAGAAGACACCAGAGAAACCCTGGCAGAAGAGATAAAAGACCTAAAAACTAGTCAGGCCAAAATAAGAAATGCTATAACTGACATGCAAAACTGACTGGATGTAATCACAATGAGGATGGAAGAAGAAGATCAATAGGTGATATAGAAGATAAAATTATGGAAAATATTGATGCTGAAAAAGGGAAAGAAAACTATTAGATCACTAAAGTAGACTTAGGGAACACAGTAATTCCACAAAGCACAATAATATCTGTATAATAAAAGGGGGCAGAAGGTTTATTTGAACAAAATATACTTCCCAATCTGAGGACTTCCCTAATCTGGGGAAGGAAACAGGTATTCAAGTCCAAGAGGCACAGAGAACTCCCCTCAAAAATCAACAAAAACAGGTCCACACCAAGGCATATCATGGTGAAACTTGCAAAATACAAAGATAATGAGAATTCCAAAACAGCTGGAGACAAAAGGTCCTTAACCTACATGGGTAGCCACATGAGGTTAACAGCAGACCTGTCCACAGAAACTTGGCAGTCCAGAATGGAGTAGCATGATATATTGAACATGCTAAATGGGAAAAATATACAGCCAAGAATACTTTATCCAGTAAGGTTAATCTATTCAGAATAGAAGGAGAGATAAAGAGTTTCCAAGACAAGCAAAAACTAAAGTTATTCAAGAACACTAAGCCAGCTCTGCAAGAAATACTAAAGGGGACCTTTTGAGCACGAGAGACCAAAAGTGACAAAGACTAGAAGGAAAGAGAAATCTACAAGAACAGTGACTTTTAAAGGTAATACAGTGGCAATAAATTCATATTTATCAATAATTACTCTGAATATAAATGGACTAAATGCTCCAATCAAAAGACAAAGGGATTCAAAAAGGATTAAAAAAAAAAAAAAGACCCATCACTATGTTGCTTACAGGAGACTCATTTTAGACCCAAAGTCACCTCCACATTGAAAGTGAAAGGAGAACCATCTGTCACCCTAATGTACATCAAAAGAAACCTGGAGTAGTAATCCTTGTATCAGACAAACTAGATTTTAAACCAAAGACTGTAATAAGAGATGCAGAAGGGCACTATATTATAACAAAGGGGTACATCCAACAAGATCTAACCATTGTAAATATTTATGCACTCAACTTGGAAGCAGCCAAATATATAAATCAATTAATAACAAACTCAAACTCATTGATAATAATACAATAATAGGGGACTTTAACACCCCCATCACAGCAATGGACAGATCATCTAAGCAGAAGATCAGCAAAGAAACAAGGGCTTTGAATAACACACTGGACCAGATGGACTTAGCAGACATATTCAGAGCATTTCATCCTAAAGCAGCAGAATATACATTCTTTTTGAGTGCATATGGAACATTCTCCAGAATAGATCACATACTGGGTCACAAATCAGGCCTCAACCCATACAAAAAGGTTGAGATCATACCAGCCATATTTTCAGACCACAATGCTATGAAACTTGAAGTCAACCACAAAAAAAAAAAAAAAAAAGGAAAGACCACAAATACATGGAGGTCAAAGAACATCCTACCTAAGAATGAATGGGTTAACCAAGAAATTAAAGGAGAAAATTTTAAAAATACATGGAAACAAATGAAAATGACACAACAGTCCAAAACCTTTGGAATGTAGCAAAGGCACTTCTGAGAGGGAAGTATATAGCAATCCAGGCCCTTCTCAAAAAACAAGAAAAGTCTCAAATACACAACCTAACCTTACACTTAAAGGAGCTGGAGAAAATATAGTAAATAAAGGGTAAGTCCAGCAGAAGAAGGGAAGTAATTAAGATTAGATCAGAAATAAATAATATAGAAATAAAAAAAGAAAGTAGAACAGATCAATGAAACTAGGAGCTGATTCTTTCAAAGAATTAACAATATTGATAAACCCCTGGCCACACTTATCAAAAAGAAAAGAGAAGGACCCAAATAAATAAAATCACAAATGAGAGAAGAAAGATCATAGCCAACAGGGCAGAAATATAAGCAATTGTAAGAGAATATGAAAAATTATATGCCTACAAATGGGGCAATCGGAAAGAAACGGATGAATTCCTAGAAACATATAATCTACCAGTGAGACAAGAAGATATAGAAAACCTGAACAGACCCATAACCAGCAAGGAAATTGAAGCAGTAATCAAAAATCTCCCAACAGGAGCAAGATGGCAGAGGAGCAGGAGACCTGGATTTGTCTGGTCTCAGGAATTCAGCTGGATAGGGATCAAACCATTCTGAACACCTACGAACTCAACAGGAGATCGAAGAAAAGAATAGCAGCAACTCTCTGAACAGAAAAGCAACCACTTTCTGGAAGGTAGGACTTGCAGAGAAGTGAATCCGAGGCGATATTCGGGAGGATAGACGGCGGGGGAGGGGGCCTCCGTCGGCCGCTTCTGGCAAGTGCTAGAGCCGCAGAGCACAAAATCGGAACTTTTAGAAGTCGGCTCCGCGGGGCGCCTGGGTGGCTCAGTTGGTTAAGCGACTGCCTTCGGCTCAGGTCATGATCCTGGAGTCCCAGGATCGAGTCCCGCATCGGGCTCCCTGCTCGGCAGGGAGTCTGCTTCTCCCTCTGACCCTACCCCCTCTCATGTGCTCTCTCTCTCTCTCTCAAATAAATAAATAAAATCTTTAAAAAAAAAAAAAAAAAGACGGCTCCGCTGAGGGACGTCGCTCCAGTGGATAAGCGGGGGGTGGAACCCTCGCGGGATCAGGACCCTCGGGGTCACAGAAAGACTGGGGGTGCCTGAGTGTGGCAGAGCTCCCAGGTATCGGAGCGGGGAAGCTGGTTTCACAGACAGAGCCAAGGCAAGGGCTCTCAGCTCAGGGTTGCCATAAACCGTGATCTGTGGCCCAGTTGAGCCACTGCTCCTCCAGCTGGGACCCAACAAGTAGCAGATCCGAGGAGACGGCGCGGGAACGCACCGCAGAGATCTGCTGGATTTGGAGACTCCACACGGGGTCGGGTGCCAGCGATAGAAACGCTTGGTCACAGGCCAGGTGAGCACAGAGTGCGGCCGGAGACCAGGGAGACGGGAGTGATTGACTGCTTTTCTCTGGGGGCACACTGAGGAGCAGGGCCCCAAGTTCTTGGCTCCTCCGGGGCGGAGATTGGGAGGCCATCATTTTCACTGTCGTCCTCCAAAGATGTACGGAAAGCTTGCAGGGAACAAAAGCTCCAGAGAGCAAACCCGAGCAGATTACTTAGCCCTGAGGAGGCAAGGGCGGGGCAATTCCGCCTCCGGCAAAGGCATGTGTAAACCACGGCAACAGGACCCTCCCCCAGAAGATCAGCAAGAACAGCCAGCCAAGACCAAGTTTACCGATCAACGAGAACGGCAGAACTCCAGAGCTAGAGGAATACTGCACATAGAATCCATGGCTTTTTTCCCATGATTCTTTAGTCTTTAAAAGTTAATTTTTTAACTGTTTTTTTTATTTTTCTTTTTCCCTTAACCAACATCTTATCCCTTTTTTAAAATACATTTTTATTTTTCATTTTTGAGTCATATTGGTTTTTTTTAAGATTTTTTTATTTATTTGAGAGAGCGAGAATGAGAGAGAGAGAGCACATGAGAGGGGGGAGGGTTGGAGGGAGAAGCAGACGCCCCGCTGAGCGGGGAGACCGATGCGGGACTCGATCCCGGGACTCCAGGATCATGACCCAAGCCGAAGGCAGTCGCTTAACCGACTGAGCCACCCAGGTGCCCTTTAGAGTCATACTGTATCCCTTCATAGTAGTTACCCTTATTTTTGGCATATATATATATGTTGTTCTTTCTTTAAAATTTTGAGATACAGGTTCTTCTAACAGGTCAAAATATACCCTAAATCTCTAGTGTATGGCTTTGTGCTCGTCTCCTGTCTGATCACATTCTCTCCCTTTTTTTTTAAATCCTCTTCTCTCTTTTTCCAAACAACTTCTTACCAATTCCTTTTATAAAATTTTTTATAATTTTCATCTTTACACTCATATTCCATCCCTTCATCATAACCCTTATTTTTGTACATATATAAGTTTTTCTTTCTTTAAAATTTTGGGAGGCACTTTCTTCTAACAGAGCAAAATACACCCAAAATCTAGTGTGTGGCACTGATATATGCACCAGCCTGATCATATTTGATCATATTCTATTTTTTGTTCTGTTTTTTTTGTTTGTTTTATTCTGTTTTTCTTTTTATCTTTATTTTCTTTTTCTTTTTTCTTTCTTTCCCTTTCCTTTCCTCTGGTTTCAGGTCTTTTCTGATTTGTTTAGTGTATATTTTCTGGGGACATTTTTACCCTGTTAGCATTTTGTTCTCTCATTCATCTATTCTCCTCTGGACAAAATGACAAGATGGAAAAAATCACCTCAAAAAAAAGAACAAGAGGCAGTACTGACTGCCAGGGACCTAATCAACATGGACATTAGTAAGATGTTGGAACTAGAGTTGAGAATGATGATTTTAAAGATACTAGCTGGGCTTGAGAAAAGCATGGAAGATATTAGAGAAACCCTTTCTGGAGAAATAAAGAACTAAAAATCTAACCAGGTCAAAATCAAAAAGGCTATTAATGAGGTGCAATCAAAATGGGGGCACTAACTGCTAGGATAAACGAGGCAGAAGAGAGAATCAGTGGTATAGAAGACCAAATGATGGAAAATAAAGAAGCTGAAAAAAGAGATAAACAACTACTGGATCACAAGGGCAGAATTCAAGTGATAAGTGATACCATTAGACCAAACATTAGAATAATTGGGATCCAGAAGAAGAGAGAGAGGGGCAGAAAGTATATTGGAGCAAATTATAGCAGAGAACTTCCCTAATTTGGGGAAGGAAACAGGCATCAAAATCCAGGAGGCACAGAGAACCACCCTCAAAATCAATAAAAATAGGTCAACACCCCAACATCTAATAGTAAAACTTATGAGTCTCAGAGACAAAGAGAAAATCTTGAAAGCAGCTTGGGAGAAGAGATATGTAACCTACAATGGTAGAAACATTAGATTGGAAACAGACCTATCCACAGAGATCTGGCAGGCCAGAAAGGACTGGCATGATATATTGAGAGCACTAAACGAGAAAAATATGTAGCCAAGAATACTATATCCAGCTAGGCTGTCATTGAAAATAGAAGGAGAGATAAAAAGCTTCCAGGACAAACAAAAACAAGGAATTTGCAAACACGAAACCAGCCCTACAAGAAATATTGAAAGGAGTCCTCTAAGCAAAGAGAGAGCCTAAAAGCAGCATAGACCAGAAAGGAATGTACAGTACAGTCACCTTATGTACAGACAATGTACAGTAACAGTCACCTTACAGGCAATACAATGGCACTAAATTCATATCTTTCAATAGTTACCCTGAATGTAAATGGGCTAAATGCCCCAATCAAAACACAAAGGCTATCAGATTGGATTAAAAAACAAGACCCATAGATACGCTATCTGCAAGAGACTCATTTTAGACCCAAAGACACCCCCAGATTGAAAGTGAGGGGGTGGAAAACCATTTACCATGCTAATGGACACCAAAAGAAAGCTGGGGTGGCAATCCTTATATCAGACAAATTAGATTTTAAACCAAGGACTGTAATAAGAGATGAGGAATGACACTATATCGTACTTAAAGGGTCTATCCAACAAGAAGATCTAACAATTGTAAATATCTATGCCCCGAACAAGGGAGCAGCCAATTATATAAGGCAATTAATAACAAAAGCAAAGAAACACATTGACAACAATACAATAATAGTGGGGGACTTTAACACCCCCCTCACTGAAATGGACAGATCATCTAAGCAAAAGATCAACAAGGAAATAAAGACTTTAAATGACACACTGGACCAAATGGACTTCACAGACATATTCAGATCATTCCATCCCAAAGCAACGGAGTACACATTCTTCTCTAGTGCCCACACAACATTCTCCAGAATAGTTCACATCCTAAGTCACAAATCAAGTCTCAACCCATACCAAAAGATTGGGATTATTCCCTGCATATTTTCAGATGACAGTGCTTTGAAACTAGAACTCATTCACAAGAGGAAAGTCAGAAAGAACTAAAATACATGGAGGCTAAAGAGCATCCTACTAAAGAATGATGAGTCAACCAGGAAATTAAAGAAGAATTTTTAAAAATCATGGAAACAAATGAAAATGAAAACACAACTGTTCAAAATCTTTGGGTTGCAGCAAAGGCAGTCCTAAGAGGAAAGTATATAGCAATACAAGCCTTTCTAAAGAAACAAGAAAGGTCTCAAATACACAACCTAACCCTACACCTAAAAGAGCTAGAGAAAAAACAGCAAATAAAGCCTAAACCCAGCAGGAGAAGAGAATTAATAAACATCAGAGCAGAAATCCATGAAACAGTAACCAAAAGAACAGTAGAACAGATCAATGAAACTAGGAGCTGGTTCTTTGAAAGAATTAACAAGATTGATAAACCACTGGCCAGACTTATCAAAAAGAAAAGAGGAATGACCCAAATCGACAAAATCATGAATGAAAGAAGAGAGATCACAACCAACACTAAAGAAATACAAACAATTATAAGAACATACTATGAGCAACTATATGCCAGCAAATTAGATAACCTGGAAGAAATGGATGCATTCCTAGAGATGTATCAACTACCAAAACTGAACAAGGAAGAAACAGAAAACCTGAACAGACCTATAACCACTAAGGAAATTGAATCAGTCATCAAAAATCTCCCAACAAACAAAAGCCCAGGACCAGATGGCTTCCCAGGGGAATTCTACCAAACATTTAAGAAGAATTAATACCTATTCTGAAACTGTTCCAAAAAATAGAAATGGAAGAAAAACTTCCAAACTCGTTTTATGAGGCCAACATTACCTTGATCCCCAAACCAGACAAAGACCCCATCAGAAAAGAGAATTACAGACTAATATCCTTGATGAACATGGATGCAAAAATTCTCACCAAAATACTAGCCAATAGGATCCAACAGTACATTAAAAGGATTATTCCCCATGACCAAGTGGGATTTATCCCTGGGCTGCAAGATTGGTTCAACACCCGCAAATCAATCAACATGATACAATACATTAACAAAAGAAAGAACAAGAATCTTATGATCCTCTCAATAGATGCAGAAAAAGTATTTGACAAAGTACAGCATCCTTTCTTGATCAAAACTCTTCAGAGTATAGGGATAGAAGGTACATACCTCAATATCATAAAAGCCATCTATGAAAAACCTACAGCGAATATCATTCTCAATGAGGAAAAAACTGAGAGCTTTCCCCCTAAGGTCAGGAACACGGCAGGGATGTCCACTACACCACTGCTATTCAACACAGTATTAGAAGTCTTAGCCACAGCAATCAGACAACAAAAAGAAATCAAAGGCATCCAAATCGGCAAAGAAGAAGTCAAACTCTCACTCTTTGCAGATGATATGATACTTTATATGGGAAAACCCAAAAGACTCCACCCCAAAACTGCTAGAACTCATACAGGAATTCAGGCAAGTGGCAGGATATAAAATCAATGCACAGAAATCAGTGGCTTTCCTATACACCAACAACAAGACAGAAGAAAGACAAATTAAGGAGTCGATCCCATTTATAACTGCACCCAAAACCATAAGATACCTAGGAATAAATCTAACCAAAGAGGCAAAGAATCTGTACTCAGAAAACTATAAAATACTCATGAACGAAATTGAGGAAGACACAAAGAAATGGACAAACGTTCCATGCTCATGGATTGGAAGAACAAATATTGTGAAGATGTCAATGCTACCTAGAGCAATCTACCCATTCAGTGCAATCCCCATCAAAATACCATCCACTTTTTTCAATGAAATGGAACAAATAATCCCCAAATTTGTATGGAACCAGAAGAGACATCGAATAGCCAGAGGAATGTTGAAAAAGAAAAGCAAAGCTGGCAGCATCACAATTCCAGACTTCCAGCTCTATTACAAAGCTGTCATCATCAAGACAGTATGGTACTGGCACAAAAACAGACACATAGATCAATGGAACAGAATAGAGAGCCCAGAAATGGACCCTCAACCCTATGGTCAACTAATCTTTAACAAAGCAGAAAGGAATGTCCAATGGAAAAAAGACAGTCTCTTCAACAAATGATGCTGGGAAAATTAGACAGCCACATGCAGAAGAATGAAACTGGACCATTTCCTTACACCACACACCATAGACTCCAAATGGTTGAAAGACCTAAATGTGAGACAGGAGTCCATCAAAATCCTAAAGGAGAACACAGGCAGCAACCTCTTCGACCTTAGCCACAGCAACTTCTTTCAAAAACATCGCCAAAGGCAAGGGAAGCAAGGGCAAAAATGAACTACTGGGACTTCATCAAGATAAAAAGCTTTTGCACAGCAAAAGAAACAGTCCACAAAACCAAAAGACAACCGACAGAATGGGAGAAGATATTTGCAAATGACACATCAGATAAAGGGCTAGTATCCAAAATCTATAAAGAACTTATCAAACTCAACACCCAAAGAACAAATAATCCAATCAAGAAATGGGCAGAAGACATGAACAGACATTTTTCCAAAGAAGACATCCAAATGGCCAACAGACACATGAAAAAGTGCTCAACATCGCTCGGCATCAGGGAAATCCAAATCAAAACCAAAATCCAAATCAAAAAATGAGATACCACCTCACACCAGTCAGAATGGCTAAAATTAATAGGTCAGGAAACGACAGATGTTGGCAGGGATGCGGAGGAAGAGGAACCCTCCTACACTGTTGGTGGGAATGCAAGCTGGTGCAGCCACTCTGGAAAACAGTATGGAGGTTCCTCAAAAAGTTGAAAAGAGAGCTGCCATATGATCCAACAATTGCACTACTGGGTATTTACCCCAAAGATACAAATGTAGGAATCCGAAGGGGTACGTGCACCCCGATGCTTATAGTAGCGATGTCCACAATAGCCCAACTCTGGAAAGAGCCAAGATGTCCATTGACAGATGAATGGATAAAGAAGATGTGGTATATATACAATGGAATATTATGTAGCCATCAAAAGGAATGAGATCTTGCCATTTGCAACGACGTGGATGGAACTGGAGGGTGTTATGCTGAATGAAATAAGTCAATCAGAGAAAGACATGTATCATATGACCTCGCTGATATGAGGAATTCTTTATCTCAGGAAACAAACTGAGGGTTGCTGGAGTTGTGGGGGGGAGGTTGGGGTGGCTGGGTGATAGACATTGGGGAGGGTATGTGCTATGGTGAACGCTGTGAATTGTGCAAGACTGTTGAATCACAGATCTGTACCTCTGAAACAAATAATACAATATATGTTAAGAAAAAAGAAAAAATAAGATAGCAGGAAGGGAAGAATGAAGGGGGGGAAACTGGAGGGGGAGACGAACCATGAGAGACAATGGACTCTGAAAAACCAACTGAGGGTTCTAGAGGGGAGGGGGGTGGGAGGATGGGTTAGCCTCATGATGGGGATTGGGGAGGGTATGTTCTGCATGGAGCACTGGGTGTTATGCACAAACAATGAATCATGGAACACTACATGAAAAACTAATGATGCAATGTATGGTGATTAACATAACAATAATTTTTTTTTAAAAATCGCCCAACAAACAAGAGTTCAGGACCAGATGGCTTCCCAGGGGAATTCTACCAAACAGTTAAAGAATAATTAATACCTATTCTCTGAAGCTGTTCCACAAAATACAAATGGAAGGAAAACTTCCAAGCTCATTCTATGAGTCCAGCATTACCTTGATTCCAAAACCAGATAAAGACCTCAGTAAAAAGAGAATTACAGACCAATATCCCTGATGAGCATGGAATCAAAAATTCTCAACAAGATACTAGCAATAGAATCCAACAATACATTAAAAGAATTATTCACTACAGCAAGTGGGATTTATCCCTGGGCTTCAGGGATGTTTCAGCATCTGCAAATCAATCAATTTGATATACCACATTAATAAAAGAAAGGATAAGAATCATATGATCCCCTCAGTAAATGCAGAAAAAGCATTTGACAAAGTACAGCATTCTTTCTTGATAAAAAACCCTCAAGAAAGTAGGGGTAGAAGGAACATACCTCAACATCATAAAAGCCATATACAAAAGACCCACAGCAAATACCATCCTCAATGGGGAAAAATTGAGAGCTTTTCCCCTAAGGTCAGCAATACGACAGAAATGTCCACTCTCACCACTGTTGTTCATAATAGTACTGCAAGTCCTAACCTCAGCAATAAGACAGCAAAAAGAAATAAAAGGCATCCAAATCAGCCAAGAAGAAGCCAAACTTTCACTTTTTGCAGACAACATGATCCTCTATGTAGAAAACCCAAAAGGCTCCACCAAAAAAGTCCTAGAACTGATACAAGAATTCAGTAAAGTAGCAGGATATAAAATCAATACACAGAAGTCAGTTGCATTTCTATACACCAACAATGAAGCTGCAGAAAGAGAAATCAAGCAATTGATCCCATTTACAATTGAACCAAAAACCGTAAGATACCTAGGAATAAACCTAACTAAAGAGGTAAAAGGTCTGTACTCTGAAAACTGTGGAACACTTATGAATGAAATTGAGGAAGACACAAAGAAGTTGAAAAACGTTCCATGCTATGGATTGGAAGAACAAATATTGTTAAAATGTCTATGCTAAAAGAAATGTGGTTCATATATGCAATGGACTATTACTCAGCCATCAGAAAGGATGAATACCCATCATTTGCATCGAAATGGATGGAACTAGAGGGGATTATGCTAAGTGAAATATGTCAAACAGAGAAAGACAATTATCATATGATTTCACTCATATGTGGAACATAAGAAATAGTGGGAAGGACCAAAGGGGAAGGGAAGGAAAACTGAATGGGAAGAAATCAGAGACGGAGACAAACCATGGGAGACTCTGGACTCCAGGAACCAAACTGAGGGTTACAAAAGGGAGGGGTTGGAGGGGATGGGGTAACCGGGTGATGGGTATTAAGGAGGGCATATGGAGTGATGAGCACTGGGTGTTATGTGCAACTAATGAATCGGTGAACACTATATCTCAAAAGCTAATGATGTACTATATGTTGGCTAATTGAACATAATAAAAAAAGTGAAAAAAAAGTCTATGCTATCCAAAGCTATCTACACATTCAATGCAATCCCTATCAAAATACCATCAACATTTTTCACAGAGCTGGAACAAACAATCTTAAATTTGTCTGGGACCAGAAAAGATCCTAAATAGTCAAATTGAAAAAGAAAACCAAAGTGGGGGGCATCACAATGCCTGACTTCAGGCTATATTACAAAGCTGTGATCACCAAGACAGCATGGTATTGGCACAAAAACAGACACATAGATCAGTGGAACAGAATAGAGAACCCAGAAGTGGACCCGCAACTGTATGGCCAGCTAATCTTTGACAAAACAAGAAAGAATATCCAATGGAAAAAAGACAGTTTCTTCAACAAATGGTGTTAGGAAAACTGGACAGCCACATGCAGAAGAATGAAACCAAAACACCTTCTTATACCATACACTAAAATAAATTCAAAATGGATGAAAGACCTAAATGTGTTACAGGAAACCATCAAAATCCTAGAGGAGAACACAGGCAGCAACTTCTTTGACCTCAGCTATAGCAACTTCTTACTCGACATCACTACAAGGAAAGGGAAACGCAAAAAAAAAAAAAAAAAAAAAGGGCTATTGAGACTTCATCAAGATAAAAAGCTTCTACACAGTGAAGGAAACAAAACTAAAAGACACCCTACAGAATGGGAGAAGGTATTTGCAAACGACATATCTGGTAAAGGGTTAGTATCCAAAATCTATAAAGAACTTAAACTCAACACCCAAACAAAACAAATAACCCAGTTAAGAAACGGGCAGAAGATACGAATAGACACTTTTCCAAAAAAGACATCCCGATGGCTAACACACATGAAAATATGCTCAACATCACTCCTCATCAGGGAAATACAAATCAAAACCATTATGAGATACCACCTCACACCTGTCAGGATGGGTAAGATTAACAACCCAGGAAACAACAGATGCTGGTGAGAATGGGGAGAAAGGGGAACCCTCTTGGTACTGTTGGTCAGTAAACTAGTGCAGCCACTCTGGATAACAGTATGGAGGTTCCTCAAAATGTTAAAAATAGAACTACCCTACACTCCAGCAATTGCACTACTAGGTATTTACCCAAAGGATACAAAAATACAGATTTGGAGGGACACATGCACCCCAATGTTTATAGCAGCATTATCAACAATAGCCAAACTATGGTGAGACCCCCCAATATCCACTGATGAATGAATTAAGAAGATGTGGTGTATATATATATATAATGGAATATGACTCAACCATCAAAAAGAATGAAATCTTGGGATGCCTGTGTGGCTCAGTTAAGTGTCTGCCTTCAGCTCAGGTCATGATCCCAGTGTCCTGGGATCAAGTCCCACATCAGCCTTGCCCAGCCGTGAGCCTGCTTCTCCCTCTGCCAGCCACTCCCTCTGCTTGTGCTCACTCTCTCTCTAATAAATAAATAAAATCTTAAAAAAAAAAAGAATGAAATCTTAGCACTTGCAATGATGTGGATGGAGCTAGAGTATATTATGCTAAGTGAAATAAGTCAGTCAGAGAAAGACAAATACTATATGATCTCACTCATATGTGGCATTCAAGAAAGGAAACAGATGAACATATGGGAAAGGGGGAAAGAAAAAGAGAGGGAAACAAGCCATAAGAGACTCTTAGGGTAGAGAACAAACTAGGGTTGATGGGGGGAGGTCGGTGGAAGATGGGCTAAGTGGGAGACAGGTATTAAGGAGGACACTTTATGATGAGCACTAGTAATGTATGTAAAGTGATGAATCACTGAATTCTATTCCAGAAACCAGTATTGCACTGTATGTTAACTACCTAAAATTTAAATAAAAGAAACAGCAAATTAATTAATTAAATCAAAACATGGGGATGTAATGTATAGAAGGGGGACTATAATCAATAATATTGTATTGCAGATTTGAAAGTTGCTAAGAAAGTAAATCTTAAAAGTTTTCATCAGAGAAAAAGTGTGGTCACTTTGTATGGTGACAGATGGTAATAGACAATATGGTTATCATTTTTCAATGTATACAAATGTGGAATCATTATGTTGTACACCTGAAACTAACATAATCTACCTCAATTATACTTCAATAAGAAATGGGAGAATTTCTTTATAACTTTCACTGAGGAAAGACTTTATAATTACTGGGAATCCAGAAGCCATAAAAGAAAAGATTGATGGGTTCAACTCCTTAAAAATATCCAAAAAATCTGCATGACAAAAGAAACTATAAGCAAAGTAAAAAGACATTGTCAAATGAAGAAAAATATTTTGCCACTCAAAATAACTGTGGGCTAATCTTTGAAATATACAAAACACTCCTCTAAATCAATGAGGAAAGGAGTCCAATTAAAAAGTTGACAACATAAAAAGACAATTCACAGAAAAGAAAATTCAGATCTCAAACACAATATGTTCATCTATACTCATAACAAGAAGAAATTTAAATTAAAACTAAAGAAAGCTTGATATTTTATCACTAATCCACAAGCTTGGTAACATAGTCTCTTCACAAAGCTTTTGGGGCAAACAGGCACTCTCTTATACTGCTGGTATGAGTGTGTGACAAGTTGCATTTTCAGAAAAATGGCCAAAACACCATTTCCCATCGGAAACACTTTCTTTACAATGTGACTTTGATACACATTGCATCAAGAGATATTTAGGTCTATATTCCCTCATTGAATCTGGGCAAGCCTGTGACCAGTGGAAGTGAAGCTATATGACTTCCAAGGCAAGTCAAAAAGCAGTAAGACTTTCACCTCATCCTCCTCAGATGCTTGCTCTAAGTCCAGTTACCTTGTCTAAAGAAAGCCAGGCAGCCCATGAAGAAGCCCACCTGGAGAGGAACTAATGTTCACAGCTGAGTCTTGCCCAAATTGCAGATTTGTAAGCAAAACAAATGATAATTGCTGTTTTAATCCCCTACATGTTAGGGTGGTTTATTACACACCCCACTGATAGATAAATTATCTATCTGTTACAGATTTTGGTACCTGGAAGTGGGGTACTGTCAAAACAGAGACCTAGAACATATGGCATTGGCTTTTTAACAGAGTTAATTGAGCAATGGACAGAGGATAGAAAGGAAAAGACGGTGAAATCATAAAGGGCTTCAAGGAGAGTTAGTGGAAGCCTAAAGGACCTTTGTCAGAGCTTAAAAGCTAGTAAAGAAAGTGTTGTTCTGAGCTGGGGGAAAGGAGACCTTCAAAGAAGAAATATTGAGCAACATTATCACCTTTATAACAAGGAAAATAGAAAATATACTTCCGAGCTCAATGATCTATCTAAGGTGATTATCAAGTAGAAAATTGAAAGCCCCAACTGTTTTAGGGTTCCAGATACCTAAAGCAAAATGTAAAAGAAAAAGCATAATCTAAAAAAAGAACTGTTAAATATAAAGAAACTAGGAGTTACTGGGTTTGGAAATAAAACTTTCTCATTCACACCTCTCAACATGTGCACAGCTTAGCTGCATTTTAGAATTTCGATGAACTGCTGTTTCCTTGAGTGGGGGTGTCTCCAGTGGTCATTTCTGTGCCTTTCCCACCATTGTAAATGGGGGGAGGGGGGATTTGAGGATGGGGCCAAATAACTACTTCTTTAGTTAACAGGTCATGATATAGAGAGAAAGCATTCAAGGAACCATACCTGAGGATCTACACTCTAAGATCCTGATCTGTATGTGGATCTAATTTAGATGACAAAATCCTGGACTTCAAGCCAGGATATGGAATGAAACTAGGGGGTCTTGGGGAAGAAGATGGGTGCTTTTTGTATGTGGGAAGGATGTGAATTTTTTTTTTTAAGTAAGCTCATATCCAGAGTGGAGCCCAGTGCAGGGCTTGAACTCACAACCCCGAGATCAACAACTGAGCTGAGACCAAGAGTAACTGACTGAGCCACCCAGGCACCCCTCAGTTTTTATATTCTGGAAGGTAGACTGTGGCAGAGAGTATTTTCCAAAAATGGCATAATTTCTCCCATCCCACAGGCGCCTCTTATAATGTAACTTAAAAACTTCATCAAGAGGTGAGGGACTGTCTCCCCCTTGGATCTGGGCAGGCTTGTGACTATAGGAGAAGTAAGTGATGTGACCACTGAGGGTGGATCATAAAAGGTGATTCTCTTGTGAATTTGATACTCAGGATCCAACTACCATGTCATGAAGAAGCCAAAGCAGGCTGTTCAAAGGCCCATAAAAAAGAGACTGAGGCCCCTGACTGTGCACCCATCTGACAGCCAGCACCAACTTGTCAGCCTTATGAGCAAGCCATCTTAAAATTGAGTCTTATGGCCCAAAGTTAAGCCACCCCAGCTGAAACCAAATGGGACAAAGATAAGCTAGCCCCACTGAGTCCTGCCTGTGTTCTGGATTTTGTGAGCAAAATAAATGGTGGTTGTTGTTTTGAGCTACTAAATTTTGGGGTAGTTTAGATCCTATAACAATAGATTGTTATAAGATGTAAATTAATAGAACCCTTATAAATAGAGATCAGTTTGACAATATATATCAGAATTCCAGATTCATATATTCTTTTACTAGATATCTTTGGGAAATTGATTCTTCAGATAGACTTGTTCACAGTTGCAAAATAATATACATACAAGATAATTCATTGTAACATTATTTATAATAGCAAGAGTAGAAAACAGCTAAAATGTTTAATAGATGTGTAACTATTCAGTGAAAAAAGCGAAAATGCAAAAGTATAGTACACTATTTTTTGCGTAAGAAGAAATAAAAACATATATATATATTCACATGTATTTGCTCATTTGAGCAAAAAGGAACACCAGAAGGTTGAAATTCAGTCTGAGATTGGTTGCCAACAGGGCTTGAATGAGAAGGGGTGAAAAAAAAGATAGATGAAAAGGTTGGGGGGGGTTGTTGGTTGTTGAGGAAAAGGAGGGAGAATGGGAGGAGGGCCTAAAATTGAATGCAAGCAAAAACAAATGAACCAAACTGTATTTCAAATTACCGACATGGCCACACTGAAGGAAACAGGAAAAGGAGTTGTTAACCTTTAAGCCTAAATAGTTGGGACTCTTACCCCAGAGGCTAAAAGCAAAGCAACTGTGAACACTGAACTGGTAGGCTTCTTTTGTGCAGAGGCATGAGTTGGCATGAAAAGAGAAAAGGATAGAGTGAACTCTGCCACGTTGGATTAGAATTAGAGGTATCAGTGTGAACTCATGGGTCTTAATACATATAGCTATGTGTAGAAATGATTGTGGTGACGTGTGTGTGTGTTCATGTATACATACGTCATTACATACATATCTCTATTTCCCAGATACAACCACTGAGGGGCCTAGGAGCAATAATATCCCAATAGCATTGAACATACCTAGTACCCATAACTTAGTTTTTAAATGCCATTCTCCATTAAAAGGAACTAGACATAACACTCAGTATTTGACCAACAGAACAGAGCATGAGACACTGCAACCCTGCAGATCCTCTAGTTAGAAGCAGAGCCATTCAGTATTTGACCATTAGAATGAACCAGGGATCCTTGGAGAAATGGCTAATTCCAGCTGTGAGGCAAAAAAGCACAAAATGTACCTTGAAAGAATGTTTTTCTGTACCCAAAAGTAAAATGCTCAAAAAATGATAGGGATATGTCAAAAAGACGTGGAAGCCAGTTTGAAGGGCTCCTACTGGCTTAATCTAGGACAATCTGAGCATTAAAATAAGTAGTGATAACAAATGATTATAACTCATTGAATATAATAAGTGAATAAGTCCACCCAATATAAATTAATTAATGAATAAGAAGGGAAGCCTCTTCATCACAGTAGAAAGCCAACTTATACAAAGAATGATAGATTTAGAAAAGCACCATTTAGCAAATATCATAATTATAATTGATTCAGGCAAGAAGTATCAGTGCTAAAACTACTGGATAAAAGTTTGAGGAAGAACTAAATATTTACACAGTCTCAAAGTATCTCCCCCACAAGATACTTATTAATTACAGGATGAAATAGTAATTTTGCAGCGGATATTACTGGTAGATAACCACTTTAACGACATTACCAAAGTTAACGTTGTCAGGAATGGAACTAGTCAATAATGTGCCTCTTGATGATTCACTGAGAAGAATCGAGTATCCTTTCTGTGCTATCCCTGCCGAAAGTGTGTGGTGTGAATCTACTCATGAGGAGACATTAGAGAAGCCCAAACTGAGGTTTATTCTCAAAATAACAAGCCTGTCCTTTTCCAAATATCTGTTATAAAATGTAAAGAAAGGCTCAGTAACTGTTACAGATTAAAGGAGACAAAAGATAGAAAACAAATGCAGTGCATGGTCTTGAATTTTCTTTTGTTATAAAGGACATTTAGTGGAATCTGAATAAGTATATGGTTTAGACAACAGTACTGTATCAATGTTAATTTCCTGATTTTGATCACTGTGCTATTGTTACGTAAGAGAATTCCTTGTTTTTAAAATATAGGCATACCTTGGAGATATGATGGGTTCGGTTTCGGACTACTGCAATAAAGCAACTATCAAATGAAAAAAAAAGAATTCCTTGTTTTTAGAGAATAAACACTGAATTTTTTAGAGGCAAAGGGACATGATATCTGCAACTTACTTTTAAACAGTCTAGAAAAATTATAGAAAGAAAAAGGGAGGGAAGAGGGAGGAATTTTTTTTATTCTTGCAACTTTTCTTTGAGTCTGAAATTATGTCAGAATATTTTTAGTTTAAAAACAATAATGAAGCCATATCCTAATATGTCTGAAGTGGAAAGATTTCCAGCATTAAATTATTAAGTTAAAAAACAATGTATACAATACATTACCTTTGAAGTAAAAAAATAAAAGTGGGAGGAAATGAGAATCCATATTCATGTTTGCATAAAGAATTCTGGGGAAATACACTAAAAACTATGAATAGTGATTAGGAGTAAGAGCTGGATGGAGAGGAAAGAAGCCTGGGAGAGAGCTTTTTTTTTTTTCAATAAGTACTTTTTTGTATGTTTTTATATTAATATAAATTAATATTCTAATTAAAAATATAATTCAAATAAGGATATTTTTTAAAAGAAAAAAAAAAAGAGAAGAAACTGGCAACCCAAGTGGAAGATCATCATTAGAATATATAGAAGGAGGGGCTCCTGGGTGGCTCAGTCAGTTGAGTGTCTGCCTTTGGCTCAGGTCATGATCCCAGTGTCCTGGGATCAAGCCCCACATTGGGCTCCATGCTCAGCAGGGAGCCTGCTTCTCTCTCTCCCTCTGCCTGCCTGTCTGCCTTCTTGTGATCTCTCTCTCTCTCTCTGTGTCAAATAAATAAATAAAATCTTTAAAAAAAAAAGATATAGAAGGAAAGTACTAATTAAAATAGCCAAAAAAGGAACTACAAATGCAGATATTAAAGAATGTAGACTATTAATTCCTTGTTTTCCTCACCCTGGTGCTACCCTTAAGAAGCATGGGGAAAGTAGAATGGAAATTAGAAATAAAAGGAACAGAGGGAAAATATTCATAAATGCAGAAAAGACATCTTTGTGGTATGATGGTAAGAGCATAGGCTTTAGAATAAGATCAAAGACGAAATCCAGTTCCTGCTATTTATTAGCTGTATGTTCTTGGATAAATTATTTAATTTCTTCCAGCCTTGGTGATTCCTCTCTAAATTGCCTATGTCACTTAATTGAAATATATTTTAGGAAGATATGTTATCAAAGCATGAAAATTAATTTAAGTAAAATGCTAGTACTATACTTAAATATTGACTGTTAACATATGGGGGAAAGCACGTATTTGTAACACTACACTCATTCTAAAGAGTATTACACCCATGAAATGGGTGGTATTTTGGAGGGATTAGGTAGTAAGGGAAGAGGGGGAGGTATATATTGGTTCTATGTGCCTGTGTTTATATGTGTGTGTATCTTAGAGCAAAAGGATTATTAAAAAGCATTGACAGTGGAGGACAGGACAGAGCAAGATGGCGGAGGAGTAGGAGACCTAAATTACCTCTGGTCCCAGGAATTCGCTGAATAGGGATCAAACCATTCTGAACACCTACGAACTCAACAGGAGACCGAAGAAAGGAATAGCAGCAACTCTCTGAACAGAAAAGCGACCACTTTCTGGAAGGTAGGACACGTGGAGAAGTGAATCCGAGGTGATATTCAGGAGGATAGACGGCGGGGGAGGGGGCCTCCGTGGGCCGCTTCTGGCAAGTGATAGAGCCCGTGAAGCACAAAATCAGAACTTTTAGAAGTCGGCTCCGCGGAGGGACGTCGCTGCAGTAGCTAAGCAGGGGGTGGAACCCTCATGGGACAGTGTGGTCTCAGGACCCTTGGGGTCACAGAAAGACCGGGGGTGCCTGAGTGCGGCAGAGCTCCCAGGTATCGGAGCGGGAAAGCCAGCTGCAGAGATGGAGCGGAGGCGCAGGCTCTCAGCTCGGGGTTGCCATAAACTGTGATCCGTGGCCCAGTTGGGCCACTGCTCCTCCAGCAGGGACCCAACAAGCGGCAGATCCGGGGAGACTCCCCTTCCTCCCCCAGGAGGAGCGGCACGGGAGCGCACCGCAGGGATCTTCTGGGTTTGGAGACTCCACACGGGGTCGGGGGCCAGAGATAGAAACGCTCGGTCACAGGCCGGGTGAGCACGGAGTGCGGCCGGAGACCGGGGAGACGAGAGTGACTGCTTTTCTCTGGGGGCGCACTGAGGAGCGGGGCCCCGAGTTCTCAGCTCCTCCAGGGCGGAGATTGGGAGGCCGCCATTTTCCCTCTTGTTCTCCAAAGCTGTACTGAGAGCTTGCAGGGAACAAAAGCTCCTGAGAGCAAACCCGAGCAGATGACTTAGCCCAGACCGACAAGGGCGGGGCAATTCCGCCTCCGGCAAAGACAATTGGGAACCACAGCAACAGGCCCCTCCCCCAGAAGATCAGCACGAACAGCCAGCCAAGACCAGATTTACCAATTAATGAGAACGGCAGAACTCCAGCGCTAGGGGAATACAGCACATAGAATTCATGGCTTTTTTCCCATGATTCTTTAGTCTTTCGAAGTTATTTTTTTTAACTTTCTTTTTCTTTTTTTTTAATTTTTCTTTTTCCCTTTTTCAACCAACATCTTATTGAAACCTTTTTTAAAAATCTTTTTTATTTTTCATTTTTAGAGTCTATTCTATCCCTTCATAGTAGTTAACCTTATTTTTGGCATATATATATAAGATCTCTCTTTAAAATTTTGGGATATAGTTTCTTCTAATAGACCAAAATATACTCTAAATCTCTAGTGATGGCTTTGTCGTAGTCTCTGGCCTGATCACATTCTCTCCCCGCCTTTTTTGTAAATCCTCTTCTTTCTTTTTTCAACCAACTTCTTATCTTATCAATTCCTTTTATAAGATCTTGTATAATTTTCATCTTTACAGTCATATTCCATCCCTTCATCGTATTAACCCTTATATTTTGTACATATATGTTTTCGTTCTTTTAAAATTTCGGGAGGCACTTTCTCTAATGGACCAAAATATGCCCAAATCTAGTGTGGCACTGATCTATGCATCAGCCTGATCATATTTGATCATATTCTGTTTTCTTTTTGGTTTTTGGTTTGTTTGTCTTTATCTTTTTCTTTTTTATTTTTTCTTTCTTTCCCTTTCTTTTCCCCCAGTTTCAGGTCTCTACTGATTTGTTTAGTATATATTTTTTCTGGGGACGTTGTTACCCTGTTAGCATTTTGTTCTCTCATTCATCTATTGTCCTCTGGACAAAATGACAAGATGGAAAAAATCACCTCAAAAAAAAAAAAGAACAAGAGGCAGTACTGACTGCCAGGGACCTAATCAATACGGACATTAGTAAGATATCGGAACGAGAGTTCAGAATGATGATTTTAAAGATACTAGCTGGGCTTCAGAAAAGCATGGGAGATATTAGAAAAACCCTTTCTGGGGAAATAAAAAAACTAAAATCTAACCAAGTCGAAATCAATCAAAAAGGCTATTAATGAGGTGTAATAAAAAATGGAGGCTCTAACTGCTAGGATAAATGAGGCAGAAGAGAGAATTAGTGATATAGAAGACCAAATGATGGAAAATAAAGAAGCTGAGAAAAAGAGATAAACAACTACTGGATCACAAGGGCAGAATTCAAGAGATAAGTGATACCATTAGACCAAACAATATTAGAATAATTGGGATCCAGAAGAAGAAGAGACAGAGGGGCAGAAGGTATATTGGAGCAAATTATAGTAGAGAACTTCCTGAATTTGGGGAAGGAAACAGGCATCAAAATCCAGGAGGTACAGAGAACCCCCCTCAAAATCAATAAAAATAGGTCAATACCCTGATATCTAATAGTAAAACTTATGAGTCTCAGAGACAAAGAGAAAATCCTGAAAGCAGCTCGGGACAAGAGATATGTAACCTACAATGGTAGAAACATTATATTGGCAACAGACCTATCCACAGAGACCTGGCAGGCCAGAAAGGACTGGCATGATATCTTCAGAGCACTAAATGAGAAAAATATGCAGCCAAGAATACTATATCCAGCTAGGCTGTCATTGAAAATAGGAGAGATAAAAAGCTTTGAGGACAAACAAAAACTAAAGGAATTTGCAAACACGAAACCAGCCCTACAAGAAATATTGAAAGGGATCCTCTAGGCAAAGAGAGAGCCTAAAAGTAACATAGACCAAAAAGGAACACAGACAATGTACAGTAACACTCACCTTACAGGCAATACAATGGCACTAAATTCATATCTTTCAATAGTTACCCTGAATGTAAATGGGCTAAATGGCCCAATCAAAAGACACAGGCTATCAGATTGGATTAAAAAACAAGACCCATAGATATGCTATCTGCAAGAGACTCATTTTAGACCCAAAGACACCCCCAGATTGAAAGTGAGGGGGTGGAAATCCATTTACCATGCTAATGGACACCAAAAGAAACCTGGGGTGGCAATCCTTATATCAGACAAATTAGATTTTAAACCAAAGACTATAATAAGAGATGAGGAAGGACACTATATCATACTTAAAGGGTCTATCCAACAAGAAGATCTAACAATTGTACATATCTATGCCCCTAACATGGGAGCAGCCAATTATATAAGCCAATTAATAACAAAAGCGAAGAAACACATTGACAACAATACAATAATAGTGGGGGACTTTAACACCCCCCTCACTGAAATGGACAGATCATCTAAGCAAAAGATCAATAAGGAAATAAAGACTTTAAATGACACACTGGGCCAAATGGACTTGACAGATATATTCAGAACATTCCATCCCAAAGCAACAGAATACACATTCTTCTCTAGTGCCCATGCAACATTCTCCAGAATAGATCACATCCTAGGTCACAAATCAGGTCTCAACCGGTACCAAAAGATTGAGTTCATTCCCTGCATATTTTCAGACGACAATGCTTTGAAACTAGAACTCAATCACAAGAGGAATGTCGGAAAGAACTCAAATACATGGAGGCTAAAGAGCATCCTACTAAAGAATGAATGGGTCAACCAGGAAATTTTTTAAAAAATTTAAAAATTCATGGAAACAAATGAAAATGAAAACACAACTGTTCAAAATCTTTGGGATACAACAAAGGCTGTCCTGAAAGGAAAGTATATAGCAATACAAGCCCTTCTCAAGAAACAAGAAAGGTCTCAAATACACAACCTAACCCTACGCCTAAAGGAGCTGGAGAGAGAACAGCAAATAAAGCCTAAACCCAGCAGAAGAGAAATAATAAAGATCAGAGCAGAGATCAATGAACTAGAAACCAGAAACACAGTAGATCAGATCAACAAAACTAGAACCTTGTTCTTTGAAAGAATTAACAACTGATTGTTAAACCCCTGGCCAGACTTATCAAAAAGAAAAGAGAAATGACCCACATAAATAAAATCATGAATGAAAAAGGAGAGATCACAACCAACACCAAAGAAATACAAACAATTATAAGAACATATTATGAGCAACTATATGCCAGCAAAATAGATAATCTGGAAGAAATGGATGCATTCCTAGAGATGTACTGACTGCCAAAACTGAACCAGGAAGAAATCGAAAACCCGAACAGACCTATAACCACGAAGGATATTGAAGCATTCATCAAAAATCTCCCAACAAACAAAAGCCCAGGGCCAAATGGCTTCCCAGGGGAATTCTACCAAACATTTAAAGAAGAATTAATACCTATTCTTCTGAAACTGTTCCAAAAAATAGAAATGGAAGGAAAACTTCCAAACTCATTTTATGAGGCCACCATTACCTTGATCCTAAAACCAGACAAAGACCCTATCAGAAAGGAGAATTACAGACCAATATCCTTGATGAACATGGATGCAAAAATTCTTACCAAAATACTAGCCAATAGGATCCAACAGTACATTAAAAGGATTATTCATCACCACCAATTGGGATTTATCCCTGGGCTGCAAGTTGTTTCAACATCCTCAAATCAATCAATGTGATACAATACATTAATAAAAGAAAGAACAAGAACCATACAATCCTCTCAATAGATGCAGAAAAAGCATTTGACAAAGTACAGCATCCTTTCTTGATCAAAACTCTTCAGAGTATAGGGATAGAGGGTACCTACCTCAATATCATAAAAGCCATCTATGAAAAACCCACAGCGAATATCATTCTCAATGGGGAAAAACTGAGAGCTTTCCCCCTAAGGTCAGGAACACGGCAGGGATGTCCACTCTCACCACTGCTATTCAACATAGTATTAGAATTCCTAGCCACAGCAATCAGACAACAAAAAGAAATCAAAGGCATCCAAATCGGCAAAGAAGAAGTCAAACTCTCACTCTTTGCAGATGATATGATACTTTATGTGGAAAACCCAAAAGACTCCACCCCAGAACTGCTAGAACTCATACAGGAATTCAGTAAAGTGGCAGGATATAAAATCAATGCACAGAAATCAGTGGCATTCCTATACACCAACAAGACAGAAGAGAGAGAAATTAAGGAGTCGATCCCATTTACAATTGCACCCAAAACCATAAGATACCTAGGAATAAATCTAACCAAAGAGGCAAAGAATCTGTACTCAGAAAACTATAAAATACTCATGATAGAAATTGAGGAAGACACAAAGAATTGGAAAAATGTTCCATGCTCATGGATTGGAGGAACAAATATTGTGAAGATGTCAATGCTACGTAGAGCAATCTACCCATTCAGTGCAATCCCTATCAAAATCCCATCAAGTTTTTTCAAAGAAATGGAGCAAGTAATCCTAAAATTTGTATGGAACCAGAAAAGACCCTGAATAGCCAGAGGAATGTTGAAAAAGAACAGCAAAGCTGGTGGCATCACAGTTCCGGACTTCAAGCTCTATTACAAAGCTGTCATCATCAAGACAGTATGGTACTGGCACAAAAACAGACACATAGATCAGTGGAACAGAATAGAGAGCCCAGAAATGGACCCTCAACTCTATGGTCAACTAATCTTCAACAAAGCAGGAAAAAATGTCCAGTGGAAAAAACACAATCTCTTCAACAAATGGTGTTGGGAAAATTGGACAGCCACATGCAGAAGAAGGAAACTGGACCATTTCCTTACACCACACACAAAAATAGACTCAAAATGGTTGAAAGACCTAAATATGAGACAGAAGTCCATCAAAATCCTAAAGGAGAACACAGGCACAACCTCTTCGACCTCAGCCACAGCAACTTCTTTCTAGAAACGTCGCCAAAGGCAAGGGAAGCAAGGGCAAAAATGACCTATTGGGATTTCATCAAGATAAAAAGCTTTTGCACAGCAAAAGAAACAGTCAACAAAACCAAAAGACAACCAACATAATGGGAGAAAATATTTGCAAATGACATATCAGATAAAGGGCTAGTATCCAAAATCTATAAAGAACTTCTTAAACTCAACACCCAAAGAACAAATGATCCAATCAAAAAATGGGCAGAAGACATGAACAGACATTTTTCCAAAGAAGACATCCAAATGGCCAATGGACACATGAAAATGTGCTCAACATCGCTCAGCATCAGGGAAATCCAAATCAAAACCTCCATGAGATACCACCTCACACCCGTCAGAATGGCTAAAATTAACAAGTCAGAAAATGACAGATGTTGGTGGGGATGTGGAGAAAGGGGGACCCTCCGACCTGTTGGTGGGAATGCAAGCTGGTGCAGCCACTCTGGTAAACAGTATGGAGGTTCCTCAAAAAGTTGAAAATAGAACTACCCTACGATCCAGGAATTGCACTACTGGGTATTAACCCCAAAGATACAAATGTAGGGATCTGAAGGGGTACATGGACCCTGATGTTTATAGCAGCAACTTCCATTATAGCCAAACTATGGAAAGAGCCAAGATGTCCATCGACAGATATATGTATAAAGAAAATGTGATATATGGACACACACACACACACACACACACACACACACACACACAGTGGAATATTATGCAGCCATCAAAAGGAATGATATCTTGCCATTTGCAACGATGTGGATGGAATTGGAGGGTATTATGCTGAGCGAAATAAGTCAATCAGAGAAAGACATGTATCATATGACCTCACTGATATGAGGAATTCTTAATCTCAGGAAACAAACTGAGGGTTGCTGGAGTGGTGGGTTTGGGAGGGATGGGGTGGCTGGGTGATAGACACTGGGGAGAGTATGTACTATTGTGAGCGCTGTGAATTGTTTAAGACTGTTGAATCACCTCTGAACTACTCTGTACCTCTGAAACAAGTAAAACAAAAACAAACATATAATAACATTATATGTTTAAAAAAAAAAAAGAAGATAGCAGGAAGGGAAGAATGAAGGGGGGGAAATCAGATGGGGAGACAAACCATGAGAGACTGTGGACTCTGAGAAACAAACTGAGGGTTCTAGAGGGGAGGGGGGTGGGGGGATGCATTAGCCTGGTAATGGGTATTAAGGAGGGCATGTACTGCATGGAGCACTGGGTGTTATACACAAACAATGAATCATGGAACACTACATCAAAAACTAATGGTGTATTAACATAACATAGTTGTTATTTGATTAACATAACGTAATAAAAAAAAACATTGACAGTGGAGAAAATTTAGAGGTGACCCTTTTTTATTTGAATTTCCTAACTGTAATGAGGCAGTCTCTTTTACTGATCCCCACATGCATCATGTGTCTCCTACTCTGAACCAACTGTTTGCCCTTTTTGCTTTTTTTTTTTTTTTAACCCACTGGATTATCCTCTCTCCAGTTCTGTCCAGAGTTTAAAAATCTGTTAAGGATACACAAAATCCACCAACTTGACACCTCCTTACAGTATTTCAATCAATTCTGAAATCTCTTATTTCTGAAATCTTACAGCATAAATTTCCCATATTTTTTAATTGTTTAGATGATGAGAGTCTTTCCCTTGCAACAAACTGTAAAAACCTTAAAAGCAAGCATTACTTCATGCATGTTTTTATGTCTGACTTGAAAGATGATAGATACTGTTGTTCCAAAAATTTTGACCTAGATTACTGAGAGAGAGCCCTGAAGACAGCACAACGGCTCAGACATTCTAACCTTTTTCACTGCTGCACTTTGCCCCTTCCCCAATGGGTCCCTGTAAAAACTGGTTTCTGGCTAAGCAGGGATGTACTTAATATTTTCAGGAATCACTGACATTCCAGGACGTGGCAGTGAACTTCACCAGAGAAGAGTGGGACCAGCTGTACCCTGCTCAGAAGAACCTTTACCGAGATGTGATGCTGGAGAACTACAGGAATCTGGTAGCACTGGGTAAGGATGTTGTCCCTGTAAAAGTAGAAACTATTCTAAATGGGTTTATTTCCTTAAGTGGTGAAAATTTCTAAATCTTTTGTGAATGTAGTTCAGGCCAGGACAGAAGGCTAATCAGTGCTGGAGACAGAGGACCTTTGTTTCCTGCTGTTTCTCCTCAGGTAAAAGGTCTTGACTTTATTGAGTTTGAGATGGCTAGCCTTATTTTGCTGCCTCTGAAGTTTCCCCTTTCCAAATCCAGAGGCCCTAAAGACCAAAAAGGTTGGAAATGAGTTCTGAGCGAAATTTTTGTTCCTCATACAAACTTCTATGACATACATTTTTTCCATGAATAGGGCATCAACTTTATAAGCCAGAGGTGATCTCTCATTTGGAGCAAGAGGAGCAGTGGGTGATGGAAAGAGAGAGCCCACTGGATACTCACACAGGTGAGGAGCAAGCATTTGGGTATTTGCTGCTCAGTGAAGAGAAGCAATTGCTTCTGAAATATTCAATTGACTGTGCTCCAAGTCTCTACCTCTGGGATTTAAAGAATACTGAGGCCTTTTTAAAAATTCAGTTTATATTTGACTTTGTTCCAAAGTGGAAATGGCCCTCTTATTTTTTTCTAATTAAACAGATAATATATACTTATTATTAAAAAACTCACACAACACAAAAGTTAGTGTGAAGGTATTAATTTTAACGTTCATAAATACCTTGATGTTGCAAATCTCCACATAGCACTTTCTGTTTTTTATTAATACATCCTCTCAGTATTCTTTAAATCTTTCTTTTCCATATCAAAGATCTTCTGCCATTTTTTACCTACTTTTCATTTTTTCCTTTTATTATCAAACTCTTTAAACTTGTCTAAAACGCATAGCCTCAATTTTAATTCTCTTGATTACCTTTGTGATATGACCCCTATCCGATCTGTACTATTAAAATTGTCCTCTTGGAGATTACCACTAACTTCCTTCATTCAAATCCAGTGGCTAAAACAAACAAACAAAGGAAACAGTTATTGTCTCCTCTAATCTTGTTGCATTGGATTGTGTTGACTTTACTTTCTTGAAATTTTCTTCCACTCTGGCTTGTGATGTACACAATTCTTGCCTCTTGTAGTCTGTGTCCAGTATCTCTATCTGCCCCCTCACTGCTTTCTCTCCCTTTTTATTCTTCTAAAGGCATGCATTCCTACAGGCTTGTTGCTCTGCTCTGTAGTACATTGCTTTTAAGTAACCCTTCTATGGTATTTTCCCATTTCTATATTTTTAGCCTCAATATTTCACCCATATTCTCTTCCCAGATTTTTAGATTATATTTTTGTTTATGAATGTCACGCTATCATTTTAATTAAGTATTTCAAAACCTGGATCTGTTTACGTTACACTCTCTTTAAAGCACCCATTAAATATGAGAGTTCTTAACCAAAAAACAAAACAAAAAAAACCCCCAAACCTTAGCTCCCTATTGTTGGCATACCACCTACAATGTTCTGCCTGGTTATATTAGTAAGTAGTTGACTTTTAAATGTATGCCAGATACTGAGTTAGGTATTTTATACTCTAGTTTATTAAGCCAGGCTAAGCTACCCCATCTCTATTTAGTTTCCACCCTGATTCTTTGCTCTGGCACCTGTTTTTCCCATTTGGACTTGGTTTTCTGTCATTCAAACTTCAGCTTCTTTTTCAAGGTGGCTTTGACTTGGCTGTCCTTCTTGCTTCTAGTGCTCCAGGTCATCTTGAGTAGGAAACCTGTTCCTCTTTCAGCCTCAATGAACCTAAATTTTGGTCTGACCAGTGCTGGCATCCCATGGATAGAAGCTAATAAAACATTTTTTCAGGAACCCCTAACACTTTCCCCAACAACAGTAGGTGATGTTATTTCTATGAATCTCCACACTTTGAAACCTGGGAAGTAGAAAACTAAAGGAAGAAAATGAAAAACTCCCTTCCCACGTGAATTGCCAGCATAGGCACTTACAGCAAAGAACTTCCCTTAGGTATGTATTTTTTTCCCCACAGGCGTATCCATTCGTAGGCTCCAAGCTGTCTCCCATTATGTCTCTATCCACAGACCCCCAGCTAGAGAAAATAATCGCTAACTTGAGAAAATTTCCAGAACTTATTTTGTGGATGCCTAAGGCTCTTGGTTCACAGGTCAGCTTGAACAAATGACTTGCTCATTCCTTGTCGGGAATAAGCAGCCTGGCCATCTCCTCCAAGGAGACAGCTTGCATTTTTGCATTATCCTATAAGACACAGGAACACAGTGACTGGTTCCTCTTATGAGGATGTGGTAAAACATTTCAGTTGATGGACTCATCTAATTCTGGCTTGCCCTCTGGGGTACTGCTTGCCTTACTGGCATCTCCTGATGCCTATTTACCTAGAAACATCTTCCTCACTAAGGTAAGATCTAGAAAATGTCCAGTGGATTTAGCAACAAAGAGGTTAGTAATTATATTAATTAATAAGAGAAATAACAGGGGAGTGATTAGTAGTTACCAGTTAGTACATTGTTGAGTGAACAGGAGGTAAAAAGGTAGACCTGGTAAGTACGCAGTATTCTTACAAGGTGCTAGAATGAGAAAGGGAGACAATATAGGATATATGGGAGAATAGAAGGTAGGGTCAAAAGAGGGTTGTTCTAAGCAGGAATGGTTTTAGCTTGTTTATAATACTGAAGAGGAGGGGTTAAAAGAGGGAGTAAGCAGAAAATAGATACAAAATACGGAGCAAGGTTCTAGAAGAGATGGAAGTGGGATTAGGAAAGAGATTAGGGTGATTTTGTATGTAAGTAAGTTTGTTCGTGACAGATTTGGGGGAGTTCACGCATGGTTATTTTCTATTTTCTTGGTAAGGTTGAAGGCAAGGTCTCCTGTTGAATGTAAAGGAATGGTGGGAGTAAGTACAGAATTTGAGGAGCACTTGCTCTAGTTTACTAAGGTTAATGGTAGCTGACCAAAGAGATTACCAAGCAGGATCCAAATGAGATTTTGCCCTGTGGATTTGTGGTTTCCAGTGTCTATGCCTATGCCATTTCTCCTGTTCTACTCGGCACCAGAAAGGCTTTGTAGAGCTCAGGCTGAGGCCCTGTTAGATGGGTGGAACTAAAGGAGGAAAACTGAGAGTTTGCGAAGTCAAGTGATTTGACATAGATTCCAAGAAATGACAAGAAGTAAGGCCTGAAGAGGACTGGAAACTAGAAAACAGTAGAAGAGTCAAAGCAGTGGAGTTCTAGATGAGATCAGAAAGCAAGTAGAATGTGAATAAGGGCATAGTCTACTCAACTGGGCAAAGGAGTGTGACACTGAGTTTGAGATTCTTTATATGGATCTAAGTTCAGAGTATAACTGTATTAATCAGGTAAATAATTGTTGAAGTGGAGTGAAGATAAAAGCACAAACAACTACCAGTTAGAAAACAAGATGGAAGAGAAGAGCCCATTTAATAGTAACTAAAAAAATAAAACACCTAGAAAAAAAATTTTTTTTGCTTTTGATAGAAAATCCTTTATTGCTCAATCAAGACATTTATGGTGCTGGTTGGTTTCTAGTCATCCCTACGCACAAAATAAATATAAGTAACAGGAACAATATATCAAATAATATATCAAAACCCACCTGAACTGTCACATGTGACAACTGACTTATATAATGGATATTCATTTTAGGGGAAACAACAAGACTGTAAACTACCTAAATGTTGACCAATAAAGGTTAAATAAATTATGGTATGCACATACATTAGATTACTGTATAACCATTATAAAGAATGTGGATGGGACTCCTGGGTAGCTCAGTTGGTTGAGCATCTACCTTCGACTTGCATCATGATGGGATTGAGCCCCGCATCAGCTCCCTGCTCAGCAGGGAGCTTGCTTCTCCCCCACCCACTCCTCCCACTTGTTCTCTCTCTCTCTCTTTCTCTCCAAGCAAAATAAATCCAGGCATTTTCCAGGAAAATGGGCATTCTGTACATGAAGCAAAGTCTATCGTTTCTGGGTCACCAGGTCTCAGGGAAGGAAGGCAGCCCCAGTGCTACAAAGGCCCACCTAGAAACAAGCCAGGCAGAACACTTCCCTGCCTTCCCCCAATCTCCACACAGCCAAAATTAATCACCTTATGACTCACACACACTCCAATGCTTGCTTGAAATAAAGCCCTGCCATCAGGATACAGGGTTCAAATGGAAGAGAAATTCAAAACAGTTAGGGAGCAAAATTAAATGCACTAGAAATAAACTTTTAACAAGAAATGTGCAACACCTGCATGAGGAATTTTAAAACACTCTGACAGGGGCACCTGGGTGGCTCGGTTGAGTGACTGCCTTCGGGTCGGGTCATGATCCTGGAGTCCCAGGATCGAGTCCCACATTGGGATCCCTGCTCAGTGGGGAGTCTGCTTCTCCCTCTGACCTTACCCCCTCTCATGAACTCTCTCTCACTCTCTCTCTCTCTCAAATAAATAAATAAAATCTTTTAAAAAAAGTTTAAAATTTTTTTAATTTAAAAAAAATTAAAAAAAAACACTCTGACAGACAAAAAAATAAACTTGAATAAATGGACATACCAAGATGTCAGTGTCCCTAATAAACATGTAATGTAATCCCATAAAAAGTGCCTTCAAGATTTTAGAGGAATCTAGATAAGCTCATTCTAAAGTTCATATTGATTATATGTTGGCTAATTGAACATATAAAAAATAATAGAAGAATAGAATAGAATAGAATAGAATAGAATAGAATAGAATAGAATAGAAAAGAAAAGAGCCAAAACAAAAATAATCTGGAAAACTCTGAAAGGAAAAACAATAAAAGGGATTATTTAAACTACATAATACACAGTAAAATTTTATTAGAACAAGGCAGACCAACTGAACAGAAAAGGAAATCCAGAAATAGACCCAGATGTATGCAGGAGTTTAGTATATGATAAAGGCATTATTTCAAATCAGGAGGGAAAAGGTGGACATATTTTTTTAAAATTTTTATTGTTATGTTAATCACCATACATTGCATCATTAATTTTGGATGTAGTGTTCCATGATTCATTGTTTGTGCATAACACCCAGTGCTCCATGCAGAACAAAAGGTGGACATCTTAATAAAATGGTTTTGAGACAACTGGCATTTAAGAAGTAGACTTTTTTTTTTATTTGAGTATAATTGACACACAATGTTACATTAGTTTCAGGTGCACAACATAGTGATTCATCTTTATGCTATGCTCACCACAAGTGTAGTTATAAAAGGTAGACCTTTTAGTGAATAGTGAGTAGCCATCTGGAAAGAGATAAAATTGGGTCCATAACTTACCCTTAAACCAAGATACTCCAAAGGAATCAGAGACATTAAATGTAAAACATGAAACCATAAGAGACCTGGAAGAAAACACAGGAAAAATCTTTTATAACATTGAAATAGGGAAATCACTTCCAACTATGATTTAAAATCTAGAAGCCATAAAAGAAAAGATTTATATATTCAAGGGGCCAAATCCCCAAGCTCTGCGTGGTGTAGAATAATAAGCAGGGTAAAAGGCAAGTGGCAGTAAAGGGAAATATTTGCAACATATCAAAAGGGCTAAGCTCCCATTAATAAAAGGCTCCTCTAAAGCAGAGGCCAACAGCCCAATAGAAGTATACATATATCTGAACAGTTCTTAGATAAAGGAATACAAATATGTTTAACATAAGGAAAAATGTTCAGCCTCACTCATCAGAGAAACACAAATTGAAAGTGCAGGTGACCTTTCCTCACCCATCAGTTTAGCAAAAGTCCACAAAAATTTGTCTGCACACACTGTTGATAAGTCTGTAGGGAAGAAAGTACTCTCATACATTGCTAGTATAAGATGAACCACTGGTCAACATAAGGATGTCTTAGATTATCAAGGGGGGGTTCCCTCTCCAGATAACCCTGTTTGGCATTGTAGACTCTTTGGATGAACAAAACATTGTCTACAGTCACATGTTTTTGTAAACAATTTTATGGGAACCCAGCCACACTCACTCTTGTCACTCATATTGTGTGTGGCTGCTTTCACACTATGACAGCAGAGTTCAGTAAACAATAAAGCCCATACGACCCACAAAACCTTAAATATATACTATATGACCCTTCACAGAAAAAGCTTACTGACCTCTGCCAAAAGTTTTTAATTATTTATAAGCACTACTCTCATTAAGAAATTCATTTTTATTGCAACCCATAAGATATGTATAATCTATAAAATTGAGACAAAATCTTACCATTTATTCTTACTGCTATGTCTGATGAACTCTGATAGTTTCTAATCTTTTTTAGCCTATTTTGTTTCAGTTTTAATTCATTGTTCTACCCACTAAATTAATTTTATAACCCACTATAAATCATGGCACTTTTCTTTTTTAATTAACAAAAGAGAACTAGAAATACTATAGTGCTTTACACATAGAAAGGATAAACGGGGCACCTGGGTGGCTCAGTTGGTTAAGGGTCTGCCTTCGGCTTAGGTCATGATCCTGGCATCCTGGGATTGAGCCTGTATCAGGCTCCCTGCTCGTGGGGAGCCTGCTTCTCCCTCTCCTCCCTGCTCGTGCTCTCTCTCTCTCATAAATACATACATACATACAATCTTTAAAAAAAGGATAAACTTTTTTAAATGTTTTCCTCCCTCCTTTTCTCCCTAATTATTTCCTTTTCTCCCTCCTTCTCTCCCTTCCTCTTTCCTTTCTTGTTTCCTTTCTTCCTACTTCTAAATAATTTCTTTCAAAAGGCATTGGATGAGGCTAAGTTGTCTACTAGGTGAGGTATGCAGTAGTGCAGAAGGCCCTTCAAGATGTTGTGGTTGCCCAGTGGCATCACAATATGCTCATACTAAGAATTTATCTAGAAGATATCCCTCCCTAGATACAAAGGATGTCAGAGGTCTAGGTACCCTAGAAATCTAATTTTATTAAAGGCTCATAACCCCAAGAGTTGATCCAGGGAATATGGAGTCAGTGGGGAAAAATAGTAACCACACTGAGACTAGTCTATGCAAATCCCCTATTTTTCTTGATGTAGAGCCCTTAGGCTCCTGCAAGAATAATGAAAGCCTGATGAACTGCAATAAGCTAAAGGGTCTTAGTCTGTAGCTGTGACCAAGATATTGCACTTCATTTAGAACTTGGGCACAAAATAGAATTCATGTCATTCTCACAGTGTAGGCACAGGAAGCTCTTCTGCTTCCATGTCTGAAAACACTTTCTTCCCAAGCAGCACTTTTTCTATAATCTCAGACAACAGAGGGGTAGGCAATATAAGATGTGATAGGGAATTGATTGAGCAGAAGTATAAAATAGGACTTGGGAGCTTCAGTGAATGGTTGGGTTTCTAGCCAGGTAAGGCCAAACCATGAAGAAAGTAGACAGTGGATGAGTGAATAGCACCTCTACATGATCTCATATACATAGCTTGATAAAAGTGTTCATCCTCATCAATGCCCACCCTCCTTTTAAGGTAAGTTGCAGTCATGTCTGCTAACATGGAGGCTTAGGTTAGGTAAGGAGCTAAAGCAAATGGATCAGAATTTGTTCTTCACAAATGTTCTTCACAAATAGCCCAAGATAATCACTGTCTCAGCTTGGCATCTAGACTCTATACCCTGGCATCCCACTGGGATGTAAATAGGTAGCCCTGTGACTGAAGATCTGATTTGCCTTGAGGGTATCCAGAGTGGGGGAACAGTGCCTGTATAGTCCATGCATTGTCACTCCTCCTGGTATCAGTAGATAACAAGTCTGCCAACCAGCAACACTTTTCCCTTTTCACTCAGAGGCAAGACATGGAAAGAAGGCAGTCAACAAAGTGGCCATGAGTATGTTGATCAAGCTGCCATGTTTCCAGGAATAAACAAAAGTTTTAGAAGCTAGGTCATAGGGAATGAAGGCCCTGAATTCTACTCCTAGGCAGAAGGAGTTGTGTCTTCAAACTCCAGCCAATTATGCTAAACATTTTAGGGCCAAAGTCCCTAGGCAGACAAAAGCATTTTGGCTGAAAATAAAGTGATCCAGTTGATAATTTGGTTGAAATGGTCAATTGGTTTAAAACAAGTCTTTTAAATCACTATTTTTTCCACATACAATTTTAGACCAGAGTAAGTTCTGTTTGAGTATCTTTTTGTGTATCTTTAAGCATATTGATCTGTTTTTCACAATTTTCTTTTTTTTCTTTCTACAATTTCTATTTCATGTTCGGCCAACTATTCTTGCTATGCGGTTTGCGATAACACTAAGTCCAATGCAACCTCAATGTGAATTGATTAAAAATACTTTGATATATCCATAAAATTGGATATTTTACAACCTTTAAAAATTATGGAAATGTATTTGTTGACATGGAAATGTGTTCAAGTTATGCAGTAATGAAAAAAAGAAATATACAGGGGCACCTGGGTGGCTCAGTCAGTTAAGTTCCAGACTCTTGATTCTGGCTCAGGTCATGATTTCAGGGTTGTGAGACCAAGCCCCACATGAGGCTCCACACTGAGTGTTTTAAGATTCTCTCTGCTCCTCCCCTACTCTCTCTCTTAAAAAACAAAAAACAAAACAAAACAGTATGATAGTGTAATTCCATTTTATTTTTCCAGGACGATTCTTGGCATAATTATTAATGGTGCTCCCTTTTACTGTCAAGTGTCCTAATTAGGATGATAATCATATGTGCCAGCTTCAAGGGAAACACTCTTTCAGCTTTTATATGCATTCCTTATGGTTGAAAGACCAAGACTAGTGCATAACTTACATTTGAGAAAGCTAAAGCAGTCCAAGGCCCAAGAACAGCTGACTGATGAAATGGCTTTTATTTTTTTTTTAAGATTTTATTCATTTATTTGACAGAGAGAGGGAATACAAGCAGAGGGAGTGGGGGAGGGAGAAGCAGGCTTCCCGCTGAGCAGGGATCCTGATGCGGAGCTCAATCCCAGGACCCTGGGATCATGACCTGAGCCAAAGGCAGACGCTTAATGACTGAGCCACCCAGGCGCCCCTGAAATGGCTTTTATAGGTGAGCCAAGAGAAACTGGTGAGTTAGGATCTGTCTGCACTACCCAAGTTTGTCAAGACAAGGTGTCGTGAGTGTTTATGAGTCATCCAACATCTTCAGTCTTGTCCAATAGGATTCATTGCTGTAGGGATGGTCCCAAAGGACTATCCAAAATAGAGATTTGTCTATCCAGATCATGGAATTGAGGAGAAAGAGAGGTCCAGCTAAAACCTCCCAAGAGACATAAGAGTTCTCAAAGTGGGTCCTATTTAATCTTCTGCCAAGGTGAGAATGGGAAGCTACCCAGTCATACAAAACTTGGCCTCTTAATCCCTCCCTCCACACAGCTTCTACCATCAAACTCTTGTTAGAAGGGAACTAAACAGGGGTACCTGGGTGATTCGGTTGGTTAAGTGTCTGACTATTGATTTTGGCTCAGGTCATGATATCAGGGTCATGAGATTGAGCCCAACATCAGCTCTGTGCTGGGTGTGGAGTCTGCTTAAGATTCTCTCTCTCCCTCTGCTTCTCTCCCTGCCCCCCCAAAAAGGGAACTAAACAACATTTAGTGAGTGAAGAAAGAGGTGGCCAGGGAAATAGTTAAAGTGAGAAAAGAAGTGAGAGAGTAGCCAGGGGAAAAAACTAGCAGGAAGAGAGTAGGGTGGGGAAAGAGGCAGGTGGTGGGGAGAAAGGAAGAATATGATGCCCAGGGGAAGGAAAAGGGATTGATTTTGGAGTTCTGATTATTAAACAAGTGACTAAACATTTTAATTACTGAATAGAGACTGTTTGTAACTTAATGTAACAGTAGGAGTATCTGTTATCTAAGAATTAGGGGGAACCATGGAACCTGCCCAAATCTCCCAGAAGCAGAATAAGAATGCCCCCCATTAAATTAAGTTTAAAGAAGTGGTAGGAGACTGAAATGAAATTTTGTTTTTATCACAATTCATGCTTGTTCAAAATATGATTTACATTTATATTTATATGAACACGGAAAAAAATTGACAAGACAAGCTCCAAACTATTAACAATAACGACCTCTGAAGGGTGAAATTCTTCCTTTATGCATTTCCATATTATTTGAATGTGTTATTATAAGCAAGTATTCATTTTATCATTTTAAACAAAAGATTAAAAATAAGGAGAAATACTTTTTAAATAAACAAGTAGCTGGCACTAGAATAGAATAATCCACAGATGAGATTTATAAGGTGGTGTACTTGGACCTGTCTTCTTCAAATATAGTCTTTCCTCTAATATCTCCCACCTCTATGCACAGACCTTTCTCTGATATTTCTTATTCTCCTTTCCATTTCCTTTCAGCCGTGGGTACTCCTGGATGATCTCTTATGATTACCATACAGATTTTAAAATTTCCCACTGCTCACTGCTTTCTGTCATCCTTTTATAGTCTCCCTTGTTACATGGCCATATTTTAAAACTTATGCCAAATATGCCTTGTCCACATTACTATCAGTTTCACTTTGTAATTCATTGCACAACAATTTCCTTTTTCAAAACAGAGAAGATGGCAAAATATTTGTATGTTCTGAATTTCTTTTAGATGGGGAGAGTAGACCTGAAATCAAAAAATCAACTCCAAACCAGAATATTTCTGATGAAAATCAAAATCATGACATGATAATGGAGAGACTAACAGGAGATAGTTTCTGGTACTCCATCTTGGGAGGACTCTGGGATTTTGATTACCAGTTAGAGTTTAACCAAGAAAACCAGCAGAGACATTTAGCACAAATATCTTTCACCCACAAAAAGATCACACAGGAGAGAAGCCATGACTGTAATAGATTTGGAGAAAACTATAACATGAACTCAAACCTTATTATGCATCAGAGAATTCCTTCAATTAAAATACCCCTTAATTCTGACACACAAGGAAATAGCATCAAACATAATTCAAACTTGATTTACTATCAGGGAAACTATGTAAGAAGTAATCCTTATGAATATAATGAGTGTGGAAAAATCTTCAATCAACATATTCTTCTTACTAATCATATTCATACTGAAGAGAAACCCAGTGAATGTGAAAAAGTTTTCAGCCACAATTCATCTCTTACTCAACCTCAGATAGTCCTTACAGGAGAGAAGCCCTATAAGTGTGATGAATGCGGGAAAAGATTCAGCCAGAGGATACATCTAATTCAACATCAGAGAATTCACACAGGAGAAAAACCTTTTATATGCAATGAATGTGGGAAAGCCTTCCGTCAACATTCATCCTTTACTCAACATCTGAGAATTCATACTGGAGAGAAGCCCTATAAATGTAATCAGTGTGGTAAGGCCTTTAGCCGTATCACATCCCTTACTGAACATCATAGACTTCATACTGGAGAGAAACCTTATGAATGTAGTTTTTGTGGGAAAGCCTTCAGCCAGAGGACACATCTTAATCAGCATGAGAGAACTCATACAGGAGAGAAACCCTATAAATGTAATGAATGTGAGAAAGCCTTTAGCCAGAGTGCACACCTTAACCAACATAGGAAAATCCATACTCGGGAGAAATTATGTGAATATAATAAATGTGAGAAAACCTTAAGTCCCAATCCTTCACTTACCCAGCAGCATGTAACTCATGGGGGTGGGAATCATATGAATATATAAATCTGGGAAAATTTTTGGTCAGATCTCTTCATCCCATTCAATATCAAATTATTCATAGAGGAGAGAAAGCTTATAAATAAACTTTTAATGCATAGAAACTAAATAAATCTAGGTCTTAAATTGTAGCATATTCCCAGGAGGTTATAAATAGTGAAAATAATTTATTTTATAAATAAGATTATATTGAGTCATGTTCCAAATCTGATATAAAACTTTTTTCAATGATCAGACATCTTGTAGGCAATAATCTGTAACTTTTATGATATAAACTTTTTAAATTATGTAAGCATTGATTAAGGCAATGATGTAGTGTAACTAGTCACATAAACTTGAAATAAACATAAAAGCAATATTTCTCAAACTTCATCATTTGTGTGTTTCCTTTACAGTTTTTATCATATTCAGTGTTTATTTAATATTTTTCTTTAAAGGGACTCAGAATTTTTAACCTTGTCCTAGGAAATAGTATTTGTGGAAATTATGAGTTTTATATGTCAATTATATTTGTCCTAAAATAGATATTTATTAAAATATATATAACTTCCAAATTAAAAATATCCGTTTGATGTACCACCTAAATCTTCTGTACCTTTATTTGAGAAACAATGTGACAGCTATATGACAGTGTTTATTTGTTTGTTTGTTTTTTAGCAACTTTTGCATTTTCATCAAACAAGTCCTAGGATCACTTTAAGAAGAGTCTTGGAAGAGACTAAGGGTCATAGTGATTAACTTTAAAAAGTGATTCAGAGAAGTCTACTTTTCTATTCTGTTGTTCTAGTTTTAAATTTCCTTGTAGCAAACAGATTGTTTTCACTAAATTGGGTATTCCTGCTATATTTGTGGGTTTGAAGAGAGAGGAGTTTCTTGTTGTTGTTTTGCGTTGCTTTGTTTTTCTATAATGACCAGGGGCTGAGAGTCCCTACACATCCCTGAACAACTGTGAGAGACAAGAAGTAGGAGACTGTATTGAGCTGTGGTTCCATGATGAGGATAAGAACCAGTGAAGAGTCTAACTGGCTTATATAAACAACTAAGGAAGTATTACTAATTGGCTTAATAATTCATTTTATTTATTGAAATATATTTATGTAACACCTGTTTCCAAAAAGAAATTAAGGTGGTTAAATTTTATTTTTGTGACTACTGCCCTGTTTAACAGATAATCACATTTTGATGTTACAAAGCATTATAAATGCAAACTGTCAAAAGCCACAAACAGCTGCACGTTTGGGGCTGCTTCAGTTTCTTGGTTTTCTGTTTTTCTCTCTCCTCAGGCATGGCTTGAAGAAGCCATGAGGCTAAGGTAGGATTGCATTTCCCCTGGCTTCCTCGCCTTTTTTCTTCTAACATAGCTCCCAGCTCAAAGACTTTTCTTACTTTTTCCCTCCGGAAAACTAGATTTTATAAAGTTCTTGGGTCAAAGCTGAAATGATTTGAAGGCATTTAAGAAACTAAAACACTAAAAACGAAGAAAGTAATGAAATGAACTCATTTCTTCACAGACATTAAACTTTTCAAAGTACATTTATGCCCCATGCATCAGTGGATGTGAAATAGTTCATAAAATCCTGAGTTACTATAGTCAAGAAGGATTTTTAATAGTATTTTGTGTCTGTGTAGTAGGGATCCATTTTCAGGGCAGATCCGTTCTGAAAATATCTCTTCACCAAAATAAGCTACATTTAATATTCATTTGCCATAAGGAGGGCACTCAGATTTCAGAAAGATAGTGAGCTAAGGTGAAATCTCAGACAATTAGAGGCATGTATTAAAAGAAGTAATGGTTAATTACAATTTGTAAAGGCTTTGATCAAAGTTTAATTTTGCAACCCGGGGGGGGGAAAGACATATCACAAAGAGTGTTAAGGGCTCCAATACAAGGCAGTGTATTGACACAGGTGAAAAATGAAAACAATGGGATTTTCGGGAGAGTTTCAGCAGAAGTTGGATAATCCTAGAAAAGAAGAGTCTGGACTGAACCAGACCAGAGTTGGCCAAAGATTTTCACCAGTTCTTCATAATAAATAGGACTTATAAAATTAGAAACTTATTAAATATTCTTTAGGGTCATAAATTATAATGTTTATCTTAGTTGTTCAGTAAACTATATCATTCTGGGATCAATTTCTTTTCATGTCCTTTGTTCTCTTCAAAATGTTGCAAGTTAAGGAGTGAACCCTAAGTATATTGATTACATCAAAATACTTGTTCTTGGAGTAGAGAAACCAGAGGAATAGTACTCATTCAAAAACCCATTACTTATGACTTACTTCCGTGTAGGAGGGCAAGGCATTACCCCTTCACATATATTAGTTCATTTGGCCCATCCAAACAGGTGTCATTGGCCTTATTTTATGAAAAGAGATATTTAAGTTTATACATAATAATAAATTATTAATTCAGGATTTCTCACTAGAAATGTCACTAGAACATGGACCATCTACTGATTCAGTGGATAAAAACAGTACCTGGAATAGCATTTTATAACACATTGAAAATATTTGTTGAATATATAAAGTTAATAAAGCAAAAGGTTGCTGCTCAACAAAATCTGTGTGACTTTTTCAAACTTCAGAGCGTTAAAGGATCGTCATGTTGATAGATTCTCTTACGTCCAAAGGCCTAGTGGGCTTGGAGAAATATATTTGTTACTATTTGTATTTTGATTAATGTTTATTAGTTTAAGAAACACATTCTTTAAGCAGTCAATATTCCTCTAATTATTCACAGCTGTAAAACTAATAAATAAGAACTTAGGAATTTCTAAAATTAGATAACCCCACTCTTTTAAGCACTGATTTCAGATTTAAACACATCTAAACATTTCATTAAAATCACAAGCCTAAAATTTAAGATTGTATTAAATGTTCTAAATACCTTAAGAAGGGGCACCTGGGTGGCTCAGTCGTTAAGCGTCTGCCTTCGGCTCAGGTCATGATCCCAGGGTCCTGGGATCGAGCCCCGCATCGGGCTCCCTGCTCAGCGGGAAGCCTGCTTCTCCTTCTCACACTCCCCCCCCCAACCCGCTTGTGTTCCCTCTCCCACTGTGTCTCTCTCTGTCAAATAAATAAATAAATAAAATCTTTAAAAAATAAATAAATACCTTAAGAAACAGGTAAAAAGTGGCGCCTATGTGGCTCAGTCATTAGGCATCTGCCTTTGGCTGGGGTCATGATACCAGGGTCCTTGGTTCGAGCCCCACATGGGGCTACCTGCTCAGCAGGAAGCCTGATTCTCCCTCTCCCACTCCCGCTGCTTGTGTTCCCTCTCTAGCTGTGTCTCTCTCTGTCAAATAAATGAATAGAATCTTTAAAAAAAAAAAAAAAAAGGAAGGAAGGAAAGAAAGAAAAGAAATGAAACAGGTAAAAAGGGGGCACCTGGGTGGCTCAGTTGGTTAAGCCTCTGCCTTCAGCTCAGGTCATAATCCTGGAGTGGTGGGATAGAACCCCACATTGGGCTCCCCACTCAGCAGGGAGGCTTCTCCTTCATGCCCCTCCTCCTGCTCATGTTCTCTCATTCTCTCTCTCAAATAAATAAAATCTTTAAAAAAACACACACACACATGTAAAATGTACTCAGAATATTAATTATACCAAAACCACGAAAATGTTACCTACATGGATTTAATTTTTTTTTTCTTATCCTTATTTGAACACTTTCCCAGGGTTTCAGTTTTTCTTTTGTTCCTAGGTTTAGGTTGTTCCTTCCAGATACTATTTGTATACCTTCCTTGGGTTCTAGTAATCTTATCTAACCCAAAATAAGAATAATACCTTCAGACAAATTAAGTTGCAATTTACAGATTAGCAACTGGCTGATTCTTAGGTCATCCATAAAACTTAGTTGCACAGACCAAATAACTTTTCTCTGGTCTCCTTTCATTACAAAATATTGCTTATTATGTCATGGAGAATTTTAAGACCTTTTTGTATAGATTTGAAATTTTGAACTTTCCCAAAACCATCTGTCCCATTGCCCTGTCATTTTGGTATAGGAATTTTATTGACTAGCATTATTGAAAGCTTTTAAATAAATTCTCTTATACATTACTGGTAGAAATGCAAAATGGCACAGCCCCTGTGGAAGGGAATTTGGCAGTATAGAGCAAAACCTAACATGCAATTATCCTTTGGCTCAGCAAACCCATTCTAGAAATTTACACTGAAGATACACCACTAATAATAATAAAATACATATGCACAAAGTTACTTATTGAAATACTGGAGAAAAAGACTAAATGTTTACACAAGAAATATTGCTCAACAAACTATGGTACATCCACACGGTAAAGTTCTATGCATCTGAAAAAGAACAAGCTAATCTGGAGTAAATGATTCTTTTTGAATATGTTAAATAAAACAAGTGTGAAAAAAACATATATAGAATGTTACTTTTTGTAAGAAAGAAAAAGAATGCACATGTATTTGATTATCTTTGCAAAAATAAATACAAGAAGGACTTACCAGAAACTAATAAATAGGTCACCTATGGGAACAAGAACAGGGTTAAAGGGATAGGAAAGGAATGAAACTTCTCTGAATATATCTTTTTATACTACTGAGTTTTGAACCATTTTAATGACTTGCAAATTGAAAAACTAAGATTAAATAAAAAATGATAGGTTTCTCCCTATCATTGAATACAAAATTGTATACCTAATTGTATAGAATATTGATAATAACCATACAGGAAAAAAAAATCATCCCAATAAATTTTTAACACAGTGCTGTCATTGTAGGCACTAAGGACAAAAAAAAAATTCAAAAAGCAATCTCAAGCTATACTTAGCAATTTTGTTGTTAGTGGTGATATTATTACTACAATTCCAAAAGTATCTAGTGTGTATTGCAGCACTTGGCAAGTCAATCATTGATGTTGCTGGAGTGAGGACCAGGGTTTTCACTGTGGGGTAAAGGAGATACAAAGAATAGGAGGGAAAGAAGCGTCTCATTGGTTTTTGGAGGTTTGTGTTGTGTGCCTGTTTGCATGCACACAGACTTCTGTACGTGTATTTGAATATGTAGTTAGCTACATCCTCTAAAATATCCTGGAAGCAAAAAAATTCCTGTAGCGAAGGCCTCACCTAGGACCTAAATCTTGATTTCTAAATACCATTCCCCACTGAAAATTCTTGGAGAATTTGCATATCCAATAACTGAGACAGGAAAAGTACAGGTAAGCCTAAATCGCACTTTTTCGACAGAAAGGAAGAAATTCACAAAAATTGATGGAGTGAAGTCAGAAAGACACAGGCATCAGCTTAACAAGTTTCCCCCTGGCTAATTTTGGAAAAATTTGGACTTCAAAATGAATGGCAGGAATATAACAGTAAATTTAAAAATCTACTAGTCCAATGGGTGGAAAAGATGGTGGAGGAGTAGGGGACCCTATTCCAACTGGTCTCCTGAATTGAGCTAGATATCTCCCAGGCCACTCTGAACACCCAAGAAATCAGCCTGAGATGTAAGAAGATATATCTGGATCTCTACAAACAGAATATCATAGGCGGTTGGTTTTGAAATATGAAGCAGGGAGCTGTGATTCCTCAGGCAGATATTGGAAGATAAATGGAAGGCAGAGGGAGCTTTGGGAATCCTACACCCTGGCGAGTGATAACCTCCTGTGCTGGGTTGGGACACAGACTGGAAGACCGGAAGCAGCGGGGAAAGGACTGCAGGGCACTCACTTGGACTGAAACCTGGAGCAGCCAGGCCGTGCATGCGAACTGGGGGCAGCTGGCGATTTTAGAAGCACAAAGGGCAGAGACGTGCCCACGTGCCCCGATCTGGAGGCGAGGACTGGGAGTCCTGCTGAGGGATGCACAAACTAGGATGCTGCAGTCTATAGCAGCACAGACAGAAATGGAGATAGTGTGACCTGGAGAGCTCACTGAAGAACACACTGCAATCTCTCTGCTCTGAGGCAGAGGGTTGGAAACAATCTCTTCTGCTCTGACTCTCAGAAGAGAGGCGGAAAGCCACCAGGGAAAGCTGCCAGAGAACAAAAGCCCCAAAAAACTGGTTTTCACTGAGCCCATCTCCCGCCCCAGGGGGCCGGGCAACTCTGCCCAAACAGGGTTGCCTGCGTAACAGCACAGCAGGCGCCTCCCCCAGCAGATGGGCTGGGAGAACAAGAGGCCAACAACCCTAAGGTCCCTATAAAACAGGTGCATCTTGCTTGGATGGTGATCAATAATTTGGACTCTGTACATTCCCTCAACCACCCCTCAACAGAATGACTAGGAGGAGGAACCCCCAAAATAGGAAAGACTCAGAGACTGTGACTTCTGCCACAGATTTACACATGGTTGCAGATATAACCAAGATGTCGGAAATGGAATTCAGGATAGCAGTTGTGAAGACAAAAGCTAGAATGGAGAAATCAATTAATGGCACCATAGAGTCTCTAAGGAGAGAGATGAAAACTCAATGGGCAGAACTTAAAAATGCTATCGATGAGATCCAATCTAATCTAGATAATCTAACAGCTAGGGTAAGTGAGGCAGAGGAAGGAATTAGTGACCTGGAAGACAATTTAATAGATAAAAAGGAAAAAGAGGAGGCCAGGGAAAAACAACTCAGAATCCATGAAAATAGAATCAGAGAAATAAGTGACACCATGAAGCGTTCCAATGTCAGAATTATTGGAATCCCTGAGGGGGTGGAGAGAGAGGACCAGAAGATATATTTGAGCAAATCATAGCTGAAAACTTTCCTAACCTGGGGAATGAAACAAACATTCGTGTCCTAGAGGCAGAGAGGACCCCTCCCAAGATCAAGGAAAACAGGCCAACACCCTGGCATGTAATAGTAAAACTCGCAAACCTTAGAACCGAGAAAAACATATTAAGGGCAGTTGGGAGAAGAGATTCCTTAGGTACAGAGGGAGGAACATCAGAATAACGTCAGACCTATCCACAGAGACCTGACAAGCCAGAAAGGGCTGGCAAGACATATTCAGGGTACTAAATGAGAAGAACATGCAGCCAAGAATACCTTATCCAGCAAGGCTGTCATTTAGAATGGATGGAGAGATGCAGAGCTTCCAAGACTGGCAGAAACTGAAAGAATATGTGACCACTAAGCCGGCCCTGCAAGAAATATAAAGGGGGGCTCTATAAAAGGAGAAAGACCCCAAGAGTGACATACAACAGAAATTTACAGAGACAATCTATAGAAACAAGGACTTTACAGGCAACATGATGACAAAAAATTCGTATCTTTCAATAATCACTCTCAACGTGAATGGCCTAAATGCTCCCATAAAACGGCACAAGCTTGCAGATTGGATAAAAAGACAGGACCCATCCATATGCTGTCTACAAGAGACTCATTTTGAACCTAAAGATACATCCAGACTGAAAGTGAAGGGATAGAGATCCATCTTCCATGCCAACGGACCTTGAAAGAAAGCTGGGGTAGCAATTCTTACATCAGACAATTTAGATTTTAAACTAAAGACAATAGTTAGAGACACAGAAGGACACTATATCATTCTTAAAGGGTCTATCCAACAAGAAGATCTAACAATTGTAAATATCTATGCTGCCAACATGGGAGCAGCCACCTATATAAGCCAACTGTTAACCAAAATAAAGAGGCATATTGATAACAATACATTAATTGAGGAGACCTCAATTCTCCACTCTCAGCAACAGACAGATCATCTAAGCAGAAAATCAACAATGAAACAAGAGCTTTGAGTGACACACTGGAACAGATGGACCTCAAAGATATATACAGAACATTCCATCCTAAAACAACAGAATACTCATTCTTCTTGAGCACACAGGGAACTTTTTCCAGAATAGACCACATACTGGGTCACAAATCCGGTCTCAACTGATACCAAAAGATTGAGATTATTCCCTGCATATTCTCAGGCCACAATGCTTTGAAACTGGAACTCAATCACAAGAAAAAATTTGGCAGAAGTTCAAACACTTGGAAGCTAAAGACTACTCTGCTCAAGAATGTTTGGGTCAACCAGGAAATCAAAGAAGAACTTCAACAATTGATGGAAACCAATGAGAACGAAAACACATCAGTCCAAAACCTATGGGATACTGCAAAGGTGGTCCTAAGGGGGAAATACATAGCCATCTAAGCCTCACTCAAAAAAATAGAAAAATCCCGAATACACAAATTAACTTTACACCTTAAAGATCTGGAGAAAGAACAACAAATAAAGCCTAAACCATGCATTAGAAGAGAAATAATTAAGATTAGAGCAGAGATCAATGAATCAGAAACCAGAAACACAGTAGATCAGATGAACAAAACTAGAAGGAAACTAGAAGCTGGTTCTTTCAAAGAATTAATAAGATTGATAAACCGCTGGCCAGACTTATCCAAAAGAAAAGAGAAAGGACCCAAATTAGTAAAATTATGAATGAAAGGGGAGAGATCACGACTAATACCAAAAAAATAGAAACAATTATTAAAAATTATTATCAACAACTATATGCCAATAAATTAAGCAACCTGGAAGAAATGGAGGCCTTCCTGGAAACCTATAAACTGCCAAGACTGAAACAGGAAGAAATTGACAACCTGAATAGGCCAATAACCAGTAACAAGATTGAAGCAGTGATCAAAAACATCCCAAAAAACAAGAGTCCAGGGCCTGATGGTTTCCCGGGGAATTCTACCAAACATTCAAAGAAGAAATAATACCTAATCTCCTGAAGCTGTTTCAAAAAATAGAAACAGAAGGGTAGCATCCAGACTCATTCTGTGAGGCCAGCATTACCTTAATCCCCAAACCAGGCAAAGGCCCTATCAAAAAGGATAATTTCAAACCAATATCCCTGATGAATATGGGTTCCAATGTCCTCAAAAAAATCCCGCTAATAGGATCCAACAATACATTAAAAGGATCATCCACCACGACCAAGTGGGATTTATCCCCAGGATGCAAGGGTGGTTCAACATTCGCAAATCAATCAATGTGATAGAACACATTAATAGGAGAGAAAGAACCATATGGTCCTCCCAATTGATGCAGAAAAAGCATTTGACAAAATACAACATCTTTTCCTGATTAAAACTCGTCAGAGTATAGGGATAGAGGGAACATTCCTCAAGTTCATAAAATCCATCTATGAAAAACCCACAGCGAATATCATCCTCAATGGGGAAAAGCTGAGAGACTTTCCCTTAAGATCAGGAACACATCAAGGATGCCCACTCTTGCCACTATTGTTCAACATAGTACTAGAAGTCCTAGCAACAGCAATCAGACAACAAAAAGAAATCAAAGGTATTCAAATTGGCAAGGAAGAAGTCAAACTCTCTCTTTTCGCAGATGACATGATACTTTATGTGGAAAACACAAAAGACTCCACCCCCAAATTACTAGAACTCATATGGCAATTCAGTAATGTGGCAGGATACAAAATCAATGCACAGAAATCAGTTACTATCTTATACACTAACAATGCAACTGTAGAAAGAGAAATTAGAGAAACGATTCCATTTACAATAGCACCAAAAACCATAAGATACCTCGGAATAAACCTAACCAAAGAGGTAAAGGATCTGTACTCTAGGAACTACAGAACACTCATGAAAGAAATTGAAGAAGACACAAAAAGATGGAAAAACATTCCATGCTCATGGATCGGAAGAATAAACATTGTTGAAATGTCTATGCTACCCAGAGCAATCTATACCTTCAATGCCATCCCGATCAAAATTCCAATGACATTTTTCAAAGTGCTGGAACAAACAATCCTCAAATTTGTATGGAATCAGAAAAGACCCCAAATCGCCAAGGAAATGTTGAAAAAGAAAAACAAAGTTGGGGGCATCAGTTGCCCAATTTCAAGCTGTATTACAAAGCTGTGATCACCAAGACAGCATAGTACTGGCACAAAAACAGACATATAGACCACTGGAACAGAATAGAGAGCCCAGAAATGGACCCTCAACTCTATGGTCAAATAATCTTCGACAAAGCAGGAAAAAATATGCAGTGGAAAAAGACCATCTTCAATAAATGGTGCTGGAAAAATTGGACAGCCACATGCAGAAGAATGAAACTAGACCATTCTCTAACACCATAAACAAAGATAAACTCTAAATGGATGAAAGACCCCAATGTGAGACAGGAATCCATCAAAATCCTAGAGGAGAACATAGGCAGTAACCTCTTCAACATTGGCACAGCAACTTCTTTCAAGACATGTCCCCAAAGACTAGTGAAACTAAAGCAAAAATGAACTTCTGGGACTTCATCAAGATAAAAACTTCCGCACAGCAAAGGAAACAATCAACAAAACAAAGAGGCAACCCACGGAATGGGAGAAGATATTTGCAAATGGTACTACAGATAAAGGGCTGGTATCCAAGATCTATAAAGAACTTCTCAAACTCAACACCCAAAAAACAAATAATCAAGTCAAAAAATGGGCAGAAGACATGAACAGATACTTCTCTGAAGAAGACATACAAATGGCTAACAGATACATGAAAAAATGTTCATCATTAGCCATCAGGGAAATTCAAATCAAAACCACATTGAGATATCACCTTACACAAGTTAGAATGGCAAAAATGGACAGGGAAAGAAACAACAAATGTTGGAGAGGTTGTGGAGAAAGGGGAACCCTCTTACACTGTTGGTGGGAATGCAAGTTGGTACAGCCACATTGGAAAACAGTGTGGAGGTGCCTCAAAAAATTAAAAATAGAGCTACCCTATGACCCAGCAATTGCACTCCTGGGTATTTACCCCAAGACACAGATGTAGTGAAAAGAAGGGCCATATGCCCCCCAATGTTCATAGCAGCAATGTCTGCAATAGCCAAACTGTGGAAAGAGCTGAGACGCCCTTCAACAGATGAATGGATAAAGAAGATGTGGTCCATATATACAATGGAATATTACTCAGCCATCAGAAGGGATGAATACCCAACTTTTACATCAACATGGATGGGACTGGAGGAGATTATGCTAAGTGAAATAAGTCAAGCAGAGAAAGTCAATTATCATATGGTTTCACTTATTTGTGGAACATAGGAGAAAGAAGGGAAAAATGAAGGGGGGGAATTCGGTGGGAGAGATGAACCATGAGAGACTATGGACTCTGAGAAACAAACAGGGTTTTAGAGGGGAGAGGGGAGGGGGGATGAGTTAGCCCGGTGATGGGTATTAAGGAGGGCACGTACTGCATGGAGCACTGGGTGTTATACAAAAACAACAGATCGTGGATCACCACATCCAAAACTAATGATATATTGTATGGTGATTAACATAACATAATAAAATTAAATTAAATTAAAAAATAATCATAAAATAAAAGATACCATATGATTCCATTTATATGAAGATCTAGAATAAGCAGTGTTAATGTATAGTGATAGAAATTAGATCAGTGGTTGCTTCTGGAGGAGATGGCTTGATTAGGAAGGAGCATGAGGGAACTTATGGAAATGTTCTGTCTTCATAGTGGTCTGAGTTGTGTGCATGTATTCATCAAAACTGATTGAACACTTAAGCTATATATGCATCTCACTGTATGTGGATTACATCTCAATTAAAAAATAATGTTTAAATGTGATGTGGAGAAAAGGGAAAGCTCTTTTTTACAAAATCATGCTAACTAAAAAATGTAGTAGATGTAATAGAAATAGAAAAATTACTATTTCATAACCACCATGGTAATAATTAAGAACCATGAATGAGGGGCACATAGGTGGCTCAGTCATTAAGCATCTGCCTTCAGCTCAGGTCATGATCCCAGGGTCCTGGATTGAGCCCCACATCGGGCTCCCTCCTCCGCAGGAAGCCTGCTTCTCCGTCTCGCACTCCCCCTGCTTGTGTTCCCTCTCTCACTGTGTCTCTCTCTGTCAAATAAATAAATAAAATCTTTTTTAAAAAAGCCTGCTTCTCCCTCTCCCACTCCACCTGCTTGTGTTCCCTCTCTCACTGTGTCTTTCTCTGTCAAAGAAATAAATAAAAATCTTAAAAAAAAAAAAAGAACCATGAAGGAATGCTAAAACTGTTGGCTGAAAATTTGTTTGGAGAACAGTATATTAACACAATCTCAAAAGCATCTCCCCAGCAATGACTAATTATTACTTTTAATTATTAATATTATTAAGTATTAATATTAATCACTAATTATTAATTACAAAGCTAATTACAATGGAGAGATCTGGCAGATACTACCTCAACTAAAGATTAAGCTAATATCAAAACCGGTTTCACTTATAATGGAATCTAAAAAAAAAAATGAGTAAGCAAACAAAAAGCAGAAATCAGACCTAGAAATACAGAGAACAAATTGATGGTTGCCAGAGGGGACGACGGTGGAAGGATGGGCAAATGGGTGAAGGGGAGTGGGCGGTACTGACTTCCAGTTGTGGAATGACTAAGTCACATGAATAAATGGTACAGCATACAGAAAAGAGTCAATGGTACTGTAACAGTGTTGGAGGATGACAGATGGTAGCTACACTTGTGGTGAGCACAGCATAAGGTATGGAGTTGCTGAATCATTGTGTTGTATACCTGAAACTAATGTAACAATGTATGTCACTATACTCTAATTAATTAATTAAAATTTTAAAGTACAAAAAAAACGGGACACACTGAAATCATGTGACTCGTGATAATAATGTTCTGAGAAGGACACATCATATGTAATGTTCCTGCAAATAATATTAGCCTGAATTCACACATCAGGAAACTATCAAGCAAAGTCAAACTGAAAATTATTTGGCAAAATAGTTGGCTTACACTCTTTTTAAATATCAATGTCATGAAAGAAAAAGAAGACTTAAAAGAAAGTAAAGAAACACAACAACTAAATTCAATGCATGATCCTTGGTTAAATCCTGGATCAATTTTTATAAAATCTATAAAGAGCATTATTGGGATGATTAAGAAATTGTGGCTATGGACTCATAATATTATATCAATGTGAAATTTTACAATTTCACTGGGTGATACATGAGGATGCAGACACATGAAAAATGGAGTATTTATGGTTGAAGTGTAATGATGTCTGCAAGAAACTCTCAAATGGTTTCCAAAATATACATATCACACACACATGTATATATCTGTATATATAGAAATATATATCAAGTGATTGTGTGTGTTTATGTATAATATATAATAGCAAGAGAAAAAAACATGCAAAATGTTAACAATTGATGAATAGTTGAGTGAAATGTTCATGGATTTGAGTGAAGGGTGTACGGTTGCTCATTGTACTGTTACAATTTTTCTGTGGGTTTGAATTTTTTAATAAAAAAGTGATTTTAAAAAGCAACATTCACTGAACCTTAAAAAAGGCCCAAACTTTAACTTTATAAAAAAGAATTAGGAGATGAAAAAGATGGTAATCTAATGTAGGAAGAACTTGATCATTTTATCAAACTGATAATTTATAAGTTAGAGCAAAACCCCATAAGAATACACCTCATGATAATGATATTTTTAATATAACATGATTGCCCAATCAGCTAAAAATATCCCTGACTACCACCCTTCTCTTCCTCTACATCACAATAATGTGAGACTTCATCTTACACAATTATATGCAGCTACACATTTATATTTTACATAATTACAATGCTATAATTTAGAGTATGATGCCATCTCAATAAGATGAAACCTAGAAAGTCCAGAAATGGAAATGTTTTGGTATTTTATCAGGGCCACACATGTTGAAATTGCCAAGAGATGAGAGATGGCTGAGTGATGTGGAAGGAGTTCAAGGCAAGAACAATTTGTCTCTGAGGTCCACACAGCCATGTGTAAAATGAAGTTTAAAATATTCAGTTGGACTAAAAGGTAGAGAAATTGAGCATTACCTAGGGGTGATAAACCTTAAGAACTTTTAAAACCTTACAAGTAAATCACACTGAACAGCCTCCTCATTCTCTCATCTCTCAAATGCCAGTATACCCAAGTGTCCACCAACTCACTGAAGGCAGACACCTGAGAGTTACCCTAGATTTCTCTCACCCTCCACCTCACATACAATCAGTTATGAAGTCCTATGTATTCTGCCTCCCTGAAATCACTGTAGATTCAAATCCTTGGCCATGTTCCCAGTGGGACTCCTGAAACAGAACAACAGATGCATTCCTATGGTACACAATCATTTGTTCAACAGGTGTAAATATGTTAATATTATTACAACTTTATTTGAGATATAGTGTCCTCTCTTGGATCCTTGAGTAACTAAAAGGACAAAAGTCAGCCTGGTTCACAGCTGTGGCAGACATTACTAGTCCATTCCCTAAGATCTGTTTTCCTTTCCTTCCAAAATAATAGAATCCCTGATTTTTAACTGTGCACTTAGCCTCTCAGAATACATTTCTCAGCCACCCTTGTGGCTACGTGTGGCCACATGACTGAGTTTTGGCCAATGAGGTATAAGTAGAAGTGTGACTAATTTCCTAGAAGAGTCCTTAAAGGAAAGTATGCTCTTTTTCCCTTTCCCTCTTCCTACTGACTAGAATATAGATGTGTTAGGTGCATCTTGGCTTATGCTGTAGAAACCATATATTGAGGATGGAAAATCAACAATATAGAAGGAGACAGAATTCCTGATGATCATAAGGTTGCCATTCCAGCTTTGCACTGTGTAAATTTACATGAGAGAAACAAAGTTCTGTCTCCTTTAAGTCACTGCTATTTGGAGAATCATGCATTCATAGACAACTTCATTCTACCAAATACAACAGCATCTTTTTAAAGTTTTGCTGTCATAATAATGCCTGTGGTCATTAAGTGAGTAGACAATTTGATGATGTAAGCCAGATGTCAGCAACCCCTTCTCTAAAGGGGCAGATAATAAATATTTTAGGCTCTGTGGGACATACAGTTCTCTGTTGCAATCACTCAACTCTCCCACAGTAGCACTAAAGCAGCCATAGAAAATACATTCATGAATGGGCAGGCTTGTATTCCTGTAAAACTTTATTTTCAAAAACATCCAGTAGATATCTTAAATATAGAGAACAAATTGGTGTTTGCCAGAGGGGAGGTGTGTGGGGAGATGGAGGAAGTAGGTGATGGGGATTAAGAGTACTGAGTAATGTATAGAATTGTTTGGTCTATATTGTAAACCTGAAACTAATATAACACTGTACACCAATTATACTGGAATTAATTTTTTTTAAAGCATTCAGTAGGCCAGATATAGCTTATAGGCTATAGTTTGCTGATCCCTAAACTGACCTTAATGGTATATTTGAATATACTGTTTATTCTATCAAAATCTCCTACTTTCACAGTATTTCATAATTTCACATACAACCCCTTATTAGTTTCCTAGGACTGACATAACAAACTAAGTAACTTAAAGCAACAGAAATGTATCCTCTGAGTTCTGGAGGCTAAAGTTCAAAATCAAGATTTCAGCAGGGCCATGTTCTCTCTGAAGACTATATGGAAAAATCTTTCCTCTTCCTAGATTCTACTGGCTCCCAGTAATCCTTGGCTTAACGCTGCATCACTTCAGTCTCTGCCTCTCTCTTTGCATGACCCTTTTCTCTGTGTATCTCTGTGTCCTCTCTTCTTATAAGGACATTGGCTTTAGGGCCTCCCTAAATCCAGTATGATATTATCTCAAGAGCCTTAGCTAAGTACATCTGCAAAGACCCTATTTCAAAATAAAGTCTCATTCTCAGGTTCCGGGCAGACATGAATTTTGGTCAGACATTATTCCACACATTACAAACCCCTCATCACAATAACAACTCACATCCCATGACAAATAGGGCAGGAGTATTATCAGGAGGAATGCAAGGAGTGAACCTGCAAATAGGCCCTTTGTCTGGAAATGTTTGCCCTTAGAGCAGTTTTATCATCTTATGATTTCTTGTAACACGGCATCAGCTAACATGCACCAAAATGTTCCAAATAGATCTGAACATTCCAATATCCTTAGAAAGAAAGCTATTTTACTGGGTCCATTTGTGTCACTCTAATATTCAGGATCAGATAGTTAGGTGAATACATTTGTTATATAAGTCTAATATTTCACCTAGGAGAAACATGAAGCCAAAATATTTTAATACAAAGGATAATGAAAGTTTTCACTGAAAGAAGGAAATGAACAGTGGCTAAGAAAGGCAAAAGACAGATCTAATACAGATCTAATAAAATCTCAGCTTGTTTTTTTCTTTTGCAAAAATTGACAAACGAATCCTAAAATTCATATAGAAATGCAAAGAACAAGAATAGACAAAATATTCTTGACAAAGAACAAGGGTAGAGGACTCACACTTATTGATTTCAAAAATTACTACAAAGCTATTATAATCTGGACACAATGGCACTGGCATAGGTTAGGCATATAGATCAATAGAACACAATTGAGGGTCCATAAATAATCCCTTACTTTATGAAGGTCGATTAATTTTTAATAAGGGTGTCAAGACAATTCAATAAGGAAAGAAGAGTCTTTTAAACGATACTGGAACAACTGGAATTCACATGCAAAAGATAAAGTTGGGCCCCTTCTTTATACCATACAAAAAATTAATTCATAAAGGATCACAGACCTACTAAATGTAAGATCTGTAACTATAAAGCTTTTCTTTTTAAAAAAAAATGGTAAACAGATGAAAAAAACCACTTAGTATTAAATCTTCATAACCTTGAATTAGGCAGTCTTCCAAGATGCAACACCACAGCCACAGTGACAAAAGAAAAAATAGACAAAGCAGACTTCATCAAAATGTAAAAAAAAAATTTGTGCAGCCAAGGAAATCATCAAGAAGGTAGAAAGACAAGCCATGGACTGGAAAAAAAAATATCTGCAAATCATATCTGATAAAGGACTTGTATATAGAATATGTAAAGATCTACTAGGCCACTGTGGAAAACTTACAATAAAAAGACAACCTAATTGGGACGCCTGAGTGGTTCAGTCAAAGGATCTGCCTTTGGTTCAGGTCATGATCCCAGAGTCCTGGGATCGAGCCCTGCATCAGGCTCCCTGCTCAGGGGGAAGTCTGCTTCTCCCTCTCCCTCTGCTCCTTCCCCGCCCCCCACCACTCATGCTCTCTGTCGTTATCTCTCTCTCTCAAATAAATAAAATGTTTTTAAAAAGACAACCTAATTGAAAATGGGCAAAAAATCTGAATGGACACTTCTCCAAAGAAGACATAAAAATGTCCAATAAACACATGAAAAGATACTCAACATCATTAACCATTGAGGAAATGCAAATCAAAAACACAATGAGATACCAATTCAAAACATCTTGTATGGCTACAATCAAACTAATAGCAAGTGTTGGGGAGGATAGTGGGAGGAACTGAAACCTTCAGGCACTGTTGTTGCAAATGTAAAATGGTGCAGCTACTTTGGAAGAGTCTGGCAATTCTTCAAAAGATAAACATGGAGTTACTATATGACCCAGCAATTCTCCTAGGCATATCCCCAAGAAAAATAAAAACATGCATCTATACAAAACTTATATTCATAGCATTATTCATAATAGGCCAAAAGCAGAAACAACCCAAATATTCATCAAATGATGAATGGATAAACAAAATATGCTATATTCATAAAGTGGAATATTATTCAACTATAAAAAGGAAATAAGTACTGATATATAGTACAATATGGATCTTGAGAACATTATGCTAATAAACACATAGACCAGTGGAGCAGACTAGAGATCTCAGAAGTATATGACACATAAGGCAACAAATTTTCAACAAAGTCGCCAGGAGTATACAATGGAGAAAGGATAACCTCTTCGATAAATGGTGTTGGGGAAACTGGATGAACATATGCACAAAAATAAAATTGGATGGTTATTTTACACCAGACCATAGGATGTAAAAACTGTCAACTCAAAGTGGGTTAGAAACTTAAGCATAAGACCCCAAACCATACAATTTCTAGAAGAAAACATAGCAGAAAAGCTCCTTGACATTGGTCTTGCCAACACTTTTTTGAAAGTGACACCAAAAACACAGGCAACAAAAGCAAAATTAAACAAGTGGGACTCCATGACCTTTGCAAAGGGAGAAATTAAAAAAAAATAATTAAAAAGTAACCTAGAAACAGGAGAAAATATTTGCAAATCATATATCCAATAATAGGTTAACATCTAAAATATATAAGAATCTCCTACAAATCAATATCAAAATAACAAATAACTCAAATTTAATGGGCAAAGAAAAACAGGAAGGAGAGGGTTCAAGATGGCAGCATAGAAAGATCCTGATTCACCTCCTTTCCTGGATAAAACAAATCTACAACTACACATGGAACAAAGGAAGCCTAAAGCCAGCAGAAGGAAGGAAATAATAAAAATTAGAGCAGAAATAAATGTTATAGAAACCAAAAATCAATAGAACAAATCAATGAAAACACAAGCTGGTTCTTTGGAAAAAAATAATAAAATTGATAAACCTCTAGACGGACTTATCAAAAAGAAAAGAGAGGGGCGCCTGAGTGTCTCAGTCGTTGGGTATCTGCCTTCGGCTCAGGTCATGATCCCAGGGTCCTGGGATCCAGGCCCGCAGCAGGCTCCCTGCTCAGCGGGAAGCCTGCTTCTCCCTCTCCCACTCCCCCTGCTGTGTTCCCTCTCTCACTGTCTCTCTGTCAAATAAACAAATAAAATCTTAAAAAAAAGAAAAGAAAAGAAAAGAGAAAGGACCCAAATAAATAAAATCACAAATGAGAGAGGAGAAATAACAACCGACACCACAGACATACAAACAATTATCAGAGAATATTATGAAAAACTATATGCCAACAAACTGGACAACTTGGAAGAAATGGATAAATTCCTAGAAACATATAAACTACCAAAATTGAGACAGGAAGAAACAGAAAATTTGAACAGACTGATAACCATTAAAGAAATTGAATCACTAATCAAAAACTCCCAACAAACAAAAGTCCAGGGCCATGTTATCCAACTGTATATTGTTTACTTTATTGTAAATACTGGTAAATATTTATCAATATCAATATCAATAAATAGTTCTATATTCCTTAAAAAAAAAAAAAGTCCAGGGCCAAATGACTTCATGGGCGAATTCTACCACACATTTAAAAAAGTAAATATCAGCGGAGGAGCAAGATGGCAGAGGAATATGAGACCTAAATTTTGTCTGGTCCCAGGAATTCAGCTAGATGGCTATCAAACTGATGAGGGAGCAGAAGGCAAGCTGAGGACAAAGCCGAAGCTGGCACTCTATACCCCTCCCCCCCACTTTGAGATGTATGTGACGTTCCTCAGGCACTCCTGACTGCCCTAAAGAAAAAACAAATGGTTAACTGATAGAGACAGTCCTGCAGGACAGGAGTAGCCCTCAATTTACAAATGTCCTAGTGATTTACAAGGAAGAAGGTTTCTTATCAATAGCCTCACTTCTAAGAGACCCATAACTCAGTTTCGTGAAGCCCTAACATCACCCTACCCTCCAAAAAATTAAGTGAGGCTGAGGCAGAAGGAAATGTAAATAAAATTGAATTTCTTTTGAACCTGAAGCCCATTGACAATGACGTGTGATAGGAGGAATGTAACATCCCTCCAGGAAACTCCCAACTGTCTTCATGTTAGTGACTCATTAGAGAGAAAAACAACCTTGGCTTGACAATAACCAGGCCTCCAGTATCCTGAGAGTCTTTAGCATATGACAGTCCTTCTGGACACCTCATTTGTCCTCACCTCCCCAACTCCTGAGTATATAATCAGCCACGCCTCAAGACCACAGGGCAGCCGCTCTTTCTGTCCATGGGTCCTGACCCCGCGCTTTACCAAACCACCATTTTGCACCAAAGACGCCTCAAGAATTCTTTCTTGATCGTCATCTCTGGACCTCACCCATATTCCAAAACTGCATAAAAACCATCCTAAACACCTACGAACTCAACAGGAGACCGAAGAAAAGAATAGCAGCAACTATCTGAACAGAAAAGCGACCACTTACTGGAAGGTAGGACACGCGGAGAAGTGAATCCGAGGCGATATTCGGGAGGATAGACGGCGGGGGAGGGGCCTCCGTCGGCCGCTTCTGGCAAGTGATAGAGCCGCGGAGCACAAAATCGGACCTGTTAGAAGCCGGCTCCGCTGAGGGACGTCGCTCCAGCGGCTAAGCGGGGAGTGGAACCCTCGCGGGACAGTGTGGTCTCAGGACCCTCGGGGTCGCAGAAAGACCGGGGGTGCCTGAGTGCGGCAGAGCTCCCAGGTATCGGAGCGGGGAAGCCGGCTGCAGAGTCGGAGCTGAGGCGCGGGCTCTCAGCTCGGGGTGGCCGTAAACTGTGATCTGCGGCCCAGTCGGGCCACTGCGCCTCCAGCAGGGACCCAACAAGCGGCAGATCCGGGGAGACTCCCCTTCCTCCGCCGGTAGGAGCGGCGCGGGAGCGCACCGCAGGGATCTGCTGGGTTTGGAGACTCCACACGGGGTCGGGTGCCAGAGACAGAAATGCTCGGTCACAGACCGGGTGAGCACTGAGTGCGGCCGGAGACCAGGGAGACGGGAGTGACTGCTTTTCTCTGGGGGCGCACTGAGGAGCGGGGCCCTGAGTTCTCAGCTCCTCCCGGGCAGAGATTGGGAGGCCACCATTTTCACTCTTGTCCTCCAAAGCTGTACAGAAAGCTTGCAGGGAACAAAAGCTCCCTAGAGCAAACCCCAGCGGATTACTTAGCCTGGACCAGCAAGGGTGGGGCACTTCCGCCTCTGGCAAAGAAGTTTGGGAACCATGGCAACAGGCCCCGCCCCCAGAAGATCAGCAAGAACAGCCAGCCAAGACCAAGTTTGCCGATCAATGAGAATGGGAGAACTCCAGCGCTAGGGGAATACTGCTCATAGAATCCATGGCTTTTTACAATGATTCTTTAGTCTTTCATAGTTAATTTTTTTAATTTTCTTTATTTTATTTTTTAAATTTTTCTTCTTTCCTTTTTCAACCAACATCTTATCTTATAAATTCCTTTTTTAAAATTTTTTTTAATTTACATCTTTACAGTCATATTCTCTCCCTTCATTGTATTTAACCTTATTTATATATATATATAAGTTTTGCTTTCTTTAAAATTTTGGGATACAGTTTCTTCTAACAGACAAAATATACCCTAAATCTAGTGTATGGCTTTATTCTAGTCTCCCTCCTGAACACATTCTCTCTCTCTTTTTTTTTCAATTTTTTTCTTTCCTTTTTCAACCAAATTCTTCTCAATTCCTTTTATAAAATCTTTTATAATTTTCATCTTTACAGTCATATTCCATCCCTTCATCCCCATATTTACCGTTATTTTTGTACATATATAAGTTTTTCTTTCTTTAAAATTTTGGGAGGCAGTTTCTTCTAACAGACCAAAATACACCCAAAATCTAGTGTGTGGCACTGATCTATTCACCAGCCTGATCACATTTGATCATATTCTTTTTTCTTTCCCTTTCTTTCCCCCCAGCCCCCCCAGGTTCGTGTCTCTTCTGAATTGTTTAGTGTATTTTTTTCTGGGGTCGTTGTTACCCTGTTAGCATTTTATTCTCTCATTCATCTATTCTCCTCTGGACAAAATGACAAGATGGAAAAACACACCTCAAAAAAAAAAGAACGAGAGGCAGTACCGACTGCCAGGGACCTAATCAACACGGACATTAGTAAGATGTCGGAACTAGAGTTCAGAATGACAATTATAAAGATACTAGCTGGGCTTGAAAAAAGCATGGAAGATACTAGAGAATCCCTTTCTGGAGAAATAAAAGAACTAAAATCTAACCAAGTCAAAATCAAAAAGGCTATTAATGAGGGGCAATAAAAAATGGAGGCTCTAACTGCTAGGATAAATGTGGCAGAAGAGAGACTTAGTGATATAGAAGACCAAATGATGGAAAATAAAGAAGCTGACAAAAAGAGAGATAAACAACTACTGGATCACAAGGGCAGAATTCGAGAGATAAGTGACACTATAAGACAAAACAATATTAGAATAATTGGGATCCCAGAAGAAGAAAGAGAGAAAGGGTCAGAAGGTATATTTGAAGGTATATTGGAGCAAGTTATAGCAGAGAACTTCCCTAATTTGGGAAAGAGAACAGGCATCAAAGTCCAGGAGGAACAGAGAACCCCCCCTCAAAATAAAAAAAATAGGTCAACATCCCGATATCTAATAGTAAAACTTACAAGTAACAGAGACAAAGAGAAAATCCTGAAGGCAGCTCAGACGAGAGATCTGTAACCTACAATGGCAGAAACATTAGATTGGAAACAGACCTATCCACAGAGACCTGGCAGGCCAGAAAGGACTGGCACGATATACTCAGAGCACTAAATGAGAAAAATATGCAGCCAAGAATACTATATCCAGCTAGGCTGTCATTGAAAATAGATGGACAGATAAAAAGCTTCCATGAAAAACACAAACTAAAAGAATTTGCAAACACCAAACCAGCCCTACAAGAAATATTGAAAGGAGTCCTCTAAGCAAAGAGAGAGCCTAAAATTGACACAGACCAGAAAGGAATAGAGACAAATACAGTAACAGTCACCTTCCAGGCAATTAAATGGCACTAAATTCATATCTCTCAATAGTTACCCTAAATGTAAATGGACTAAATGCCCCAATCAAAAGACACAGGGATTCAGATTGGATAAAAAAAACAAGACCCATCGATATGCCGCCTGCAAGAGACTCATTATGGACCCAAAGACACCTCCAGATTTAAAGTGAGGGGGTGGAAAACCATTTATCATGCTAATGGACATCAAAAGAAAGCTGGGGTGGCAATCCTTATATCAGACAAATTAGATTTTAAACCAAGGACTGTAATAAGAGATGAGGAAGGACACTGTATCCTACTTAAAGGGTCTATCCAACAAGAAAATCTAACAATTGTAAATATTTATGCCCCTAACATGGGAGCAGCCAATTATATAAGCCAATTGGTAACAAAATCAAAGAAGCACATCAACAATAATACAATAATAGTAGGGGACTTTAATACCCCCCTCACTGAAATGGACAGATCATCTAAGCAAAAGATCAACAAGGAAATAAGGGCTTTAAACGACACACTGGACCAAATGGACTTGACGGATATATTCAGAACATTCCATCCCCAAACAACAGAATACACATTCTTCTCTAGAGCCCATGGAACATTCTCCAGAACAGATCACATCCTAGGTCACAAATCAGGTCTCAACCCATACCAAAAGATTGGGATCATTCCCTGCATATTTTTAGACCACAGTGCTTTGAAACTAGAACTCAATCACAAGACGAAAGTCAGAAAGAACTCAAATACATGGAGGTTAAAGAGCATCCTACTAAAGAATGAATGGGTCAATCAAGAAATTAAAGAAGAATTTTTAAAAATCATGGAAACAAATGAAAATGAAAACACAACTGTTCAAAATCTTTGGGATGAAGCAGACACAGTCCTAAGAGGAAAGTATATAGCAATACAAGCCTTTCTCAAGAAACAAGAAAGGTCTCAAATACACAACCTAAACCTACACCTAAAGGAGCTAGGGAAAGAACAGCAAATAAAGCAGGAGAAGTGAAATTATAAAGATCAGAGCAGAATTCAATGAAATAGAAACCAAAAGACCTGTAGAACAGATCAACAAAGATAGGAACTGGTTCTTTGAAAGAATAAGATTGAAAACACCTAGCCAGACTTATCAAAAAGAAGAGAGAAAGGACCCAAATAAATAAAATCATGAATGAAAGAGAGATCACAACCAACACCAAGGAATTACAAACACATAGGGGCACCTGGGTGGCTCAGTCGTTAAGCGTCTGCCTTTGGCTCAGGTCATGATCCCAGGGTCCTGGGATCGAGCCCCACATGGGACTCCCTGCTTGACAGGAAGCCTGCTTCTCCCTCTCCCACTCCCCCTGCTTGTGTCCTCACTCTCGCTATGTCTCTCTCTGTCAAATAAATAAATAAAGTAAAGTAAAAAGAAATACAAACAGTTATAAGAACATATTATGAGCAACTATATGCCAGCAAATTAGACAATCTGGAAGAAATGGATGCATTCCTAGAGGCGTCTAAACTACCCAAACTGAACCAGGAAGAAATAGAAAACCTGAACAGACCCATAACCACTAAGGAAATTGGAGCAGTATCAAAAATCACCCAACAAACAAGAGCCCAGGGCCAGATGGCTTCCCAGGGGAATTCTACCAAACATTTAAAGAAGAATTAATACCTATTCTTCTGAAATTATTCCAAAAAATAGAAAGGGAAGGAAAACTCCCAAACTCATTTTATGAGGCCAGCATTACCTTGATCCCAAAACCAGACAAAGACCCCATCAAAAAGAGAATTATACACCAATATCCCTGATGAACATGGATGCAAAAATTCTCACCAAAATACTAGCCAATATCCAACAGTACATTAAAAGGATTATTCACCATGACCAAATGGGATTTATTCCTGGGATACAAGAGTGGTTCAACATTCAGAAATCAATCAATGTGATAGAGCACATTAATAAAGGAAAAGACAAGAACCATACAAACCTCTAAATTGATGCAGAAAAAGCATTTGACAAAGTACAACATCCTTTCTTGATCAAAACTCTTCACAGTGTAGGGATTGAAGATACATACTTCAATATCATAAAAGCCATCTATGAAAAACCCACAGCGAATATCATTCTCAGTGAGGAAACACTGAGAGCTTTCCCCCTAAGGTCAGGAACACGGCAGGGATGTCCACTATCACCACTGCTATTCAACATAGTACTAGAAGTCCTAGCCTCAGCAATCAGACAACAAAAAGAAATAAAAGCATCTGAATTGGCAAAGAAGTCAAACTCTCACTCTTTGCATATGATAGGATACTTCATGTGGAAAACCCAAAAGACTCCACCCCAAAACTGCTAGGGCTCATACAGGAATTCAGTAAAGTGGCAGGATATAAAATCAATCCACAGAAATCAGTGGCATTTCAATACACCAACAACAAGGCAGAAGAAAGAGAAATTAAGGACTCGATCCCATTTACAATTGCACCCAAAACCATAGATACCTGAATAAATCTAACCAAAGAGGTAAAGAATCTGTACTCAGAAAACTAGAGTACTCATGAAAGAAAGTGAGGAAGACTCAAAGAAATGGAAAAACGTTCCATGCTCATGGATTGGAAGAAAAAATATTGTGAAAATGTCTATGCTACCTAGAGCAATCTATACATTTAATGCAATCCCTATCAAAATGCCTACAACTTTTTTCAAAGAAATGGAACAAATAATCCTAAAATTTGTATGGAACCAGAAGACCCTGAACAGCCAAGGGAATGTTGAAAAAGAAAAGCAAAGCCGGTAGCATCACAGTTCCGGACTTCAAGCTCTATTACAAAGCTCTCATCATCAAGACAGTATGATACTGGCACAAAAACAGACACATAGATCAATGGAACAGAATAGAGAGCCCAGAAATGGACCCTCAACTCTATGGTCAACTAAACTTTGACAAGGCAGGAAAGAATGTCTAATGGAAAAAAGACAGTCTCTTCAACAAATGATGTTGGGAAAATTGGACAGCCACATGCAGAAGAAGGAAACTGGACCATTTCTTTACACCACACACAAAAATAGACTAAAATGGATGAAAGACCTAAATGTGAGAAAGGAATCCATCAAAATCCAAAGGAGAACACAGGCAGCAACCTCTTCGACCTCAGCTGCAGCAACTTCTTCCTAGAAACATCACCAAAGGCAAGGCAAGCAAGGGCAAAAATGAACTATTAGGACTTCATCAAGATAAAAAGCTTTTGCACAGCAAAGAAAACAGTCAACAAAACCAAAAGACAACTAAATGAATGGGATAAGATATTTGCAAATGACATATCAGATAAAGGGCTAGTATCCAAAATCTATAAAGAATTTATCAAACTCAACACCCAAAGAACAAATACCCAATCAAGAAATGGGCAGAAGACATGAACAGACATTTCTTCAAAGAATACATCCAATGGCCAACAGACACATGAAAAAGTGCTGAATTTCACTCGGCATCAGGAAAATCCAAATCAAAACCTCCATGAGATACCACCTCACACCAGTCAGAATGGCTAAAATTAACAAGTCAGGAAACAACAGATATTGGTGGGGATGTGGAGAAAGGGGAACCCTCCTACACTGTTGGTGGGAATGCAAGCTGATGCAGCCACTCTGGAAAACAGTATGGAGATTCCTCAAAAAGTTGAAAATAGAGCTACCCTACGACCTAGCAATTGCACTACTGGGTACTTACCACGAAGATATAAATGTAGTGATTCAAAGGGGTATGTGCACCCCTATGTTTATAGCAGCAATGTCCAAGATAGCCAAACTATGGAAAGAGCCAAGATGTCCATCGACAGATGAATGGATAAAGAAGATGTGGTATATATATATACATTGGAATATTATGCAGCCATCAAAAAAATGAAATTTTGCCATTTGCAATGACATGGAGAGAACTAGAGGGTATTATGTTAATTGAAATAAGTCAATCAGAGAAAGACAATTATCATATGATCTCACCGATATGAGGAATTTGAGAAACAAGACAGAGGATCATAGGGGAAGGGAGGGAAAAATGAAACAAAACAAAACCAGAGAGGGAGACAAACCATAAGAGACTCTTAATCTCAGGAAACAAGCTGAGGGTCGCTGGAGGGGAGGGGGCTGGGAAGGACGGGGTGGCTGGGTGATGGACATTGGGGAGGGTATGTGCTATGGCAAGCACTGTAAATTGTATAAGACTGATGAATCACAGACCTATACCCCTGAAACAAATTATACATTTTATGTAAATAAATAAATATATATAAAGGAGAGTTAATACCTATCTTTCTCAAACTATTCCAAAAAAGAGAAAAGGAAGCAAAATCCAAATTCATTCTGTGAGGCCAGCGTTACCCTGATAACAAAACCAGATAAAGTCACCACAAAAAAGAGAACTGCAGGGCAATATCCCAGATGAACATGAAGATAAAAATCCTCAACAAAATACTAGCAAATCAAATCCAACAATACATTTAAAAAAAAATCATTCACCATGATCAAGTGGGACTTATTCCTGGGCTACAAGCGTGGTTCAATTATTCACAAATCAACATGATACATCACATTAATAAAAGAAAGGATAAGAACCATATGATCCTCTCAGTAGATGCAGAAAAGGCATTTGACAAAGTACAACATCCATTTATGATAAAAAACCCTCAACGAAATAGATTTAGAGAGAACATACCTCCACATAATAAAGGCCATAGAGGAAAACCCATAGCTATTATCATCCTCAATGGGGAAAAACTGAGAGTTCTTCCTCTACAGTCAAGAAGAAGATAGAGATGTCCACTCTCACTGCGGTTATTTAACATAGTACTGGAAGTCCTAGCCACAGCAATCAGACGACAAAAAGAAATAAAAGGCATCCAAGTCAGCAAAGAAGTCAAACTTTCACTATTTGCAGATGACATCATACTCTATAAAAAACCTGAAAGAGGGACACCTGGGTGGCTCAATCGGTTAAGCATCTGCCTTGGGCTCAGGTCATAATCCCAGAGTCCTAGGATCAAGCCCCACATTTAGGTTCTCTGCTCAGTGGGGAGCCTCCTTCTCCCTCTCCCTCTGCTGCTCCCCCTGCTTGTGCTCTCCTGCACATGTTCTCTCTGTCAAATAAATAAAATTGAAATGATGGATGGATGGATGGATGGATGGATGGAAGGAAGGAAGGAAAGAAGGAAGGAAGGAAGGAAGAAAACAAACCTGGAAGACTCCACCAAAAACCTGCTAGAATGATAAATGAATTCAGTAAAGTCACAGGATACAAAATCAATGTTCAGAAATCTGTTGCATTTCTATACACCAATAATGAAGCAGCAGAAAGAGAAATTTTTTTAAAAATCCCATTTACAATTGCACCCAAAACAATAAGATACCTAGGAATAAACCTAACCAAAGAGAGTGGAAAGACCTGTACTCTGAAAACTATAAAAACACTGATGAAAGAAAATGAAGATGACACTGAGAAATGGAAAGACATTCCATGCTCATGGATTGGAAGAACAAATATTGTTAAAATATCTGTACCACCCAAAGCAATCTACAGATTTAATGAAATCCCTATCAAAATACCATTAACATTTTTCACAGAACTAGAACAAACAATCCTAAAACCTGTATGGATCCACAAAAGACCCTCAATTGCCAAAGCGACCTTGAAAAAGAAAAGCAAAGCTGGAGGAATCACAATTCCAGACTTCAAGTTACATTACAAAGTTGTAGTGATCAAGACAGTATGGTACTGGCACAAAAATAGACACATAGATCAATGGAACACAATAGAAAATTCCACACGAACCCATAACTATATGGTCAATTAATCTTTGACAAAGAATATCCAATGGGAAAAAGACAGCCTCTTCAATAAATGGTGTTGGGAAACCTGGAGAGCAACATACAAAAGAATGAAACTGGACCACTTTCTTACACCATACACAAAAGTAAATTCAAAATGGATGAAAGACCTAAATGTGAGATCTGAAACCATAAAAATCCTAGAAGAGAACACAGGCAGTAACTTCTTTGACATCAGCCGTAGCAACTTCTTTATAGATATGTCTCCTGAGGCAAAGAAAACAAAAGCAAAAATAAACTTCATCAAAATAAAAAGCTTCTGCACAGCAAAAGAAACAATCAACAAAACTAAAAGGCAACCAATGGAATGGGAGAAGATATTCTCAAATGACATATCTGATGAAGGGTTAGTATCCAAAATACGTAAAGAACTTATAAAGCCCAACATCCAAAAAATGCATAATCCAATTCAAAAATGGGCAGAAGACATGAACAGACATTTTTCCAAAGAAGACATACAGATGGCCAATAGTTACATGAAAAGATGTTCAACATCACTCACCATCAGGGAAATACAGATCAAAACTACAATGAGATATCACCTCCCTCCTGTCAGAATGCTAAAATCAACAACACAAAAAACAACAGGTTTTGGTCAGAATGGAAACTGATGCAGCCATTCTGGAAAACAGTGTGGAATTTCCTCAAAAAGTTAAAAATAGAACTGCCCTATGATCCAGCAATTGCACTACTAGGTATTTACCCAAAGAATACAAAAATACTAATTCAAAGGGATACATGCACCCCAATGTTTACAGCAGCATTATCTGCAATAGCCAAATCATGGAAACAGCCCAAGTGTCCATCAACTGACGAGTGGATAAAGAAGATGTGAGATATATATATATTTATGAGAAATGAGAAGATGTGATATATATAATATGGCTGAGTAAATATTACTCGGCCATAAAGAAGAATGAAATCTCACCATTCACAATGACATGGATAGAGCTCAAGAGTATAATGCTAAGCAAAATAAATCATTCAGAGAAAGACAAATACCCTATGATTTCTCTCCTATGTGGAATTTAAGAAACAAAGCAAATGAGCAAAGAAAAAAGAGAAAGGCTAACCAAGAAACAGACTCTGAACTATAGAGAACAAACTGATGTTTACCAGAAGGGAGGTGGGGAGATGAGTTAAATAAGTGATGGGGATTAAGGACTGTACTTGTGATGAGCACCAGGTGTTATATGGAAGTTTGGAATCACTATATTGTATACCTGAAACGAATGTTACAGTATATGTGAACTAGCTGGAATTTAGATAAGAATTTAAAAAAATAAAATGTGTACAACTTAATCTAATGATGATTCAGAGATATGAAGCAATTAGCATCCACTTCAGAGATATGATGGAAAATGGAGTGTGGCTGGCTTAATATAATATAAAATGATTGAATCACATAATCCTAAAATCAAATCTGTAAAACTATGTGATAAGAAAACCTACATACAGAAGTGATTTTCAAATACTGAAAAGGTTTTATAACTGTGCCAAAAAAATTTAACGTACATAATCCTGGATTGTCTAAAAAGGAAATGCCAGATAGAACACAGATATCTAAGGGGGGGGGTAGAAACAATGACATGTTCTAAATCTGTAAGAAATATACTTTTGCCAGGGATTAAAAAAATAATAGATTATAAATTACATTAATCATCTGAAAAATTCCTGTGCATTTCAAGGCCTTAAAAAGGTACAAATATATACATTTTCAACCTATTAAAAATCTAAATTCTTCAAGACTTTCCAGAAAGAAAGAATTACAAAGAAAAGAAGAGAAACTATAAAGGAGGGAAGGGGAAAATGGAGGAAGAGAAAGAAGAAAGGTAAGATAAAAGGAATTTCTCTGTAGTAAAGAAAGACTAGAATCTGAGGATAAAAGGATTCACTATACTTGGCTTATGCAAAAAACTAAGAGGCGGTATAATTGGAGCATAGTGGCGAACAGGGCGATGAATGTAAATTGAGTTGGAGAAGTAAACAAAAGACGTTTATGGCAGCTACTTTGCAATACCTAACCCAGCTTCCATTCCCAATCCCCTTTCTCATTTGTCTGCTTCCAACACAGAGGTAAAGATGCCATATACACATCTTCCCAGCCTGTCTTTAAACTGAGACTTTAGTAGGTGGCCATGTGGCATAGTTCTGGTGAAGCAGACATAAGCAGAAGTTTTTGCTTCCCAGACAAAAAATGGATGGGCTGATGCTCCTTTATGCCATGATATTAAATGTGCTTCCTGGTACTCTACTCCTGCAGCCATGAGGTAACAAGCCAAAGCACTGAGGATAGCAGATAAAAGATAGAAAGTACATGACTCCTTGATGACAGTGTTGAGCCCCACACTAACCCTGGACTGCCAACCTCTAGACATCCTGTTTCATGATGGGACACACCCCTAAGAACTTCTATTTGTTTAACTGACTGATAGGCAGACATTCACCAAAAGCACTCCTAAATGGTACAACCTTGTAGGCCCTATTAAGGAGCTTGAAATTTATTCAAGTGCAATGGGAAGCAGTTAGGGTTTTTATATTTTTTTAAAGATTTTATTTATTCATTAGAGAGACAGAGAGAGACAGAGCACAAGCAGGGGGAGGGGCAGAGGGAGAAGCAGACTCCCCGCTGAGCAGGGAGCCTGACACGGGACTCAATCCCAGGACCCCGAGATCATGACCTGAGCAGGCGCTTAACCATCTGAGCCCCCCAGGCACCCGGAGTTAGGGTTTTTAAACAAGGAAATGTCATGATCTAATGTGCCTATTCTGACTGCTATGTAGAGAAAAGCAAGAATGGAAGCAAATAATTGAAGGACAGCAATTGCATCTGTCTAGGTCAGAAATGATGGTGGCTTGGATTAGTGGAGATGGAGGGAAATAGATAGACAATAAATATTTGGGAAGTAGAAACGACAATACCCATAAAAGAAGAGAGAAGGAGAGTGTAATCAAGATGTGCCTAACTAATTGAGTGCATGATGATGCCTTTGAGAAAAGGAGGTGGAACGAAGTTGAGGGACAGGAGCTCAGTTGTGGACATGTTAAGGTTATGAGTAAATTTGAGAATCATCAGCATAGAAATGGGTTGATGTCACCTACAATAAGAGTATTAGGAGAGAAGAGGACTCGGGACAAGGCCCTAGAGCATCGCCAGATTTAGAGACTGGCCAGAAACATAGTAGAACTGTGAGGCAAGGGGTGCTTGGGTGGCTCAGTTGTTAAGTGTCTGCCTTCGGCTCAGGTCATGGTCCCAGGGTCCTGGGATAGAGCCCAGCATTGGGCTCCCTGCACCATGGGAAGCCTGCTTCTCCTTCTCACACTCCCCCTGCTTGTGTTCCTTCCCTTGCTTTGTCTCTCTCTGTCAAATAAATAAATAAAATCTTAAAAAAAAAAAAAAACTGTGAGGCAATACTCAGAATTAGAGGGTTATGAGATAAACTTACCGAAATCAGTCTGCCCACCTGTGTAGGTTTTTCCCACCAGCTATGTTCAGGTGCTTATGTGTAAACATGGAGATAGTGAGTGATTATTTTATCTCAAGTTGGAGTTTTACTAGTGTAACAGGATATTAGACTGGGACTCTCTGCCTCAGTTTTGACTGAGGAACCAATACAATAAATATAAAGATACCAAAGTGAGTATGAGATAGATTTTCCTCTTCAATATGTAGATATGATGTAAGAGCAGCTGACAAGTGGAGTGATGAACTGGGAAAGAATAAAATGGAAAAGGAGTATGGCCACTCCCCATACAGGCAGATCTGAGCTGAGAAAGGAAAGAAGAAAACAATCTTTTTCTTTTTTTTAAATTTTTTTAAGATTTTATTTATTTATTTGAGAAAGAGAGAATGAGAGATAGAGAGCACGAGAGGGAAGAGGGTCAGAGGGAGAAGCAGACTCCCTGCTGAGCAAGGAGCCCGATGTGGGACTCGATCCCGGGACTCCAGGATCATGACCTGAGCCGAAGGCAGCCACTTAACCAACTGAGCCACCCAGGCGCCCAAGAAGAAAACAATCTTTATATGATTAAATTTGTCCAAGAAGACCCAATATAAGTCTTGCCCAGCCAGACTTCAGACTGTTAAGATACATGCATAGTCTTCAACAGTAGCATACCAGTAGACTGGTACACCTGCCTGAGGAAATAAACTTCCTTTCCCCTACTCTCTTCTAAAAGGCTGCTTTAGGAAACTTTTTCTAGGAAAAACTTTTTTTGAGAAAAATAAATCATGAGTTCATACTGTATTTCCAAATCGATTTTAAGATTGCAAGGCTTTTATTTTGCTTCTTTGATTTTATTGTTATGGACTGAATTGTGTTCCCCCCGACAAAATTCATATGTACGTTGAAGCCCTAACCCCTGATGTGATGGCATTTGAAGACAAGACCTTTAGAAGGTATTTAAGATTAAATGAGGTCAGGGGCACCTGGGTGGCTCAGTTGGTTAGGTGTCTGCCTTCAGTCCAGGTCATGATCCCAGGGTCCTCTGATCGAAGCCCACATCGGCCTCCCTGCTCAGTGGGGAGCCTGCCTCTTCCGCTCCCCCAGCTTGTGTGTGCTCTCTCTCTCTGTCAAATAAATAAATTAAATATTTTTAAAAATTAAAATAAATAAATAAATGAGGTCGTAAGGGTGGGGCCAAATCCAATAAGATTAGCGTTATTGTAAAAAAAAAAAAAGACACCAGTCTGTCCGCCCTCTCTCTCCCTGTGCACGCATAGACAGAGGAAAGGCCACGTGAGGACATAGCAAGAAAGTGATCATCTGCAAGCCAGGAAAAGAGCCCTCACCAGAAACTACCCCTGACAGCTCCTTGATCTCAGTCTTCTAGCCTCCAGAACCATGAGAAAATAAATTTCTGTTGTTTATGCCATACTTACACACACTCTTACCACCTCTCTGTCCCCTTGCCTCACATGGCCAATTTCCCAATCACTTCTCCAACCCACTTTCTTTCTTTCATTCCCGCTGCCCCAGTTCAGGCTTTCACCATCCCCTGACAAAGCATCGAGCCTCAAATCTCTCCAATCTCTGTTCTGTCCTCCACACTCCTACCACAATGATGTTGAAGACTGGCAAAACTATTCTTATCTCTCAAAGGCTTCTCATCATTTAGAACAAAAAGTGAGGACAGGCCCTTAACAAGAAATGTTTCTCAGGTAGAGGCCTATCTCTGACCAACTTAGATCCCGGCCATTCTTTTCCTGACCGTATACGCTGGCAGTATCAGCCTCCTGCTCATCACACTGTCTCTCACAACCCAGCACCCCTGCACATGTTCTCCTTTCTGCCTCAAATGCCCTTCCCACATCCCACCTCCCTCTCCCCTCAAGCTACATAGCCCCTGGTCAAGGGCTATGTATTGATCAAGTCTCCTCTCTCCGCAAAATTATGCATTCCTTTCTCAAGGTTCCCATTACCTACAGTTGTTTTACACTTATTTCTTTACACCTGTCCCTACTAGACTGTGGCCTTTTTGAGAGAGGGAGTCTCCTTTGATTCATCTTTTTGCCTAGCACAGAGTCTAAGAAGTGTTCTATACCTGTTTGCTAAGAAAGAAAGGAGTGTTGGACAGACTGTGTGGGAGAATTCTTATTTTCCCAGTCTTCCCTCACCAGTTGCTAAGATGTTTCGATGGTTAAAGACAATGCACTATACCTGTATTTGGGCCCTCAAATTGTCTGTGCCAGTAGCCTATTGTTTTCTGTTTCTCTCGATTTCCTAATACATTCCCAGTCCTCCCTCTATCTGAGAAGGCGCCATCAAGCAGCCTGCTCATGGCCCATCGAACTCCTTCATAACTGTCACACATAAATACGTGCCAACACTGGACTTCTCTCCGTCTCGTAGATATTGAGAAATAACACCTAAAATCAAATTGGGCACAAAAACCTACAGAAGTTATCTTTAAAGGAGCTGTGGGGGTAGAATGCTTAAGTCTCGGGCGCCTGGGTGGCTCAGTTGGTTAAGCAACTGCCTTCGGCTCAGGTCATGATCCTGGAGTCCCGGGATCGAGTCCCACATCGGGCTCCCTGCTGAGCAGGGAGTCTGCTTCTCCCTCTGACCCTCTTCCCTTGTGCTCTCTATCTCTCATTCTCTCTCAAATAAATAATAAAATAAAATCTTTAAAAAAAAAAAAAAAAAGAATGCTTAAGTCTCATCATTTAGCAGTGTCCGATGTTCCCGTGTTTGATGAATGAATGAGGTTCCTCTGATTTGGAAGGCCTTGTCCAAGCCTGGGAGCTCGGCGGAAGAAAAGGAAACCGAATGGAATAGTTAAATGAAAGGCCGGAATCTTCCACGCTGCAGTGGCTCCACGCGTGGAGAAAGGGCAATACAAATCTCCCGTTTACCCTCGGTCCGCGGTTCCCTTTAAGGGGGAGTGGGCGGAGTCATGCCTTTACCTACCCACCCACCCAACCCCACCCCCGCCCATGGCTGATGGGACACGCGGCCAATGAGAGGAGCCGTCCTGGGCGGAGCGCCTTGTAAGGACGTGACGTCGCCACGCTCCGGCCGCCCATCCGGACTGCTCGCGCCGGGAAAACAGAGCCGGAAGGTGAGCGCGGGTCGAGCCCTGCAGTTGTGGAGGTGAATTCGGAAGAGCGAGACGACACCCCCGTGAGAACCTGGAGGCGAGGCGAGTGGCCTGATCCCAGGGTAGTGCGGGGCGGGAGAGTCAGTGATCCCATTCTACCCCAGGTCCGGCCGGATGGACTCAGCATTGACTGATCAAGAAAGCAGTCCCAAGTGAAGATGTCCTCCAGTGAGGACTCCCCCGGCCGTTCCGCCTAGGCGGTGAGCACGCGAGTAGCGGGGCTGGAGCCTTCAGGGACAGGCTCGCCCAGCGGAAGGAAAGAAGTAAGGAACACCAGTAAAGACCCACGTTTATTAGCGCTATTGAGCGCCTTCTAGGTTAAACCCTCAAAGCACTCCTGTGAGTAGATCCTGTTCTTATTCCCGTTTTGCACAGGGGGAAATAGAGGCTTAGATTAAAATGACAGCTCTGTAAACAGTATGAAGGTGAAAGGTTGGGTTAGGGGAAATAGTGAAACGTGTAAGCATCTCTAAAGTGATTCCGGAAGGCCAACAAAAACTGTTTCTGAACTTCAGCAGGTCTAGTAACAAAATTCAGCAGCATATTACACTTTGAAATTTGTTTTTCAGGTGACCAAAGCCACATAATGTCAGTAGTTCGTTCATCCGTCCATGCCAAATGGATCGTGGGAAAGGTGATTGGAACAGCAATGCAAAAAACAGCTAAAGTGAGAGTGACCAGGCTTGTTTTGGATCCCTATTTATTAAAGGTGAGGAGTGTCCCTTTTTCAGATGGCATTGATAAATCACAGCATATTATGGGTTCTAAGCAGAGAAACAGTTCCCTGTCAGTACAGATGCACTGAGCATCTGCTGTGAGGCAGACACTGCGCTGATCTGTGGGTATAACAAAGTGAATTGATCATGGTTTATTCTCAAATTCTGGGGACACATAGAGTTAATTTCAACTCAGTCTGATAACTGCTATAGTCATTCTATGTGCAAAGTACTGGGAGCAGTGAGCAGGATACCTGTTTCTTCCCACGTGGCTGAAGGAGAGCATCCTCAGTTAAGACACATTTGGGCTGAATCTCAGAAAGGCTTTTATCCAAAGGACGGGTTTAGGGGAGTCATTCTGGCCATGATGAGTTGTTTATGGAAGCTCTTTTAGCCATTAAAGGGCATGACACTGTGCAGGAACAAGTGGTTTGGCAAGGTCGAGCCCAGAGCTTGACCCTAAGTAGGCATTGACTGTTGCTGAGTGAATGCAAGAACACGGGGAGCTGGAGTGAGAGTGGTCTTGGATGTGGTATTTTTGGATTTCATCCTATAAGCAAATGAAGACAGACTTGGAGACATAGGATGAGAACTGGAGGTAAGGAAGTGGGTTAGAAGGCTATTGCAGAAATCTAGAACTGGACATAAGGACCTGAATCGTCCTTGGAGCAATGGGAATGGAGTGGGAAAAGTAGATTTCAGAAAGAAGAGTCAGAGTCCTTGATTTGTTCGATGTGCAAGGAAGGAAGAGGAAAGTGCCAGGGATGGCTCTGCGTTCCAGGTTGGGCACACAGGAAGGTAGAAATGCTCTTTGCTATCTAGGATCAAAAACACAGGAGCAGAGGTGACGGGGTTTTTTGGGGTTTTTTGTTTGTTTTTTTAAAGATTTTATTTATTTTTGAGAGAGGGGGAGCCCAAGCAGGGGGAGGGGCAGAGAAAAGCAGGCTCCCCGCTGAGCAGGGAGCCCAAAGCGGGACTCAGTCCGGATCATGACCTGAGTCAAAAGCAGACACTTAACCGACTGAGCCACCCAGGCGCCCCCAGAGGTGACAGAGTTGAGGGAAGGGGGCACCAGGTGCGTTAAGGAGCAAAATAAAGTGGTCTTATTGGGGAGGGTATATGCTATGGTGAGCGCTGTGAATTGTGCAAGACTCTTGAATCACAGATCTGTACCTCTGAAACAAATAATGCAATATATGTTAAGAAAAAAAAAAAAAACAGGAGGGGAAGAATGAAGGGGAGTAAATCGGAGGGGGAGACGAACCATGAGAGACGATGGACTCTGAAAAACAAACTGAGGGTTCTAGAGGGGAGGGGGTGGGGGGATGGGTTAGCCTGGTGATGGGTATTGAGGAGGGCACGTTCTGCGTGGAGCACTGGGTGTTATGCACAAACAATGAATCATGGAACACTGCATCAAAAACTAATGATGTCATGTATGGTGATTAACATAACAATAAAAATTTAAAGTATAAATAATAAAAAAATTAAGTCGTCTTTTATTAACAACACAGGAGCAAGCTGAAGAGTGACAGCATGATCATTGGCCTGAGAGTCAGAAGACCTTAGCTTGAATATTGACTGTTGTTTCCTAGCTGCGCCCATTACCTTACTCCAGAGCCTGTTTTCTCATATGTAGAATGAGAATACCTTCTGTAGCAAGGTTGTTTATGACCATCTGTGGCTTGTTTGCAGTACTTCGAGCCACCCATGGAGCTAAGTGTTTTATGTATATTACAACATTTGATTTTCTGGTTAACTTTAGAGATAAAGATATTGGAGCCTCATTTTACATTGGGGAAAAAAAAACTGCGCTTGGAATGATGGAAGTGACTTGTTCCAAATCATACAACTAGAAATGAAAGTAGCATGTTTATAGGCTGGAGAGAAGGCTCCACTAGGAAGGAAGAGTTTAAATAAGGGTAAAGAAGGATGATGACTGATAGACAAGGATACTGAAGGTAATAGGCTGGAGAGCTCAGGGACATGATCCACTCTAGAATATACTGTTTTCCAGAAATTAAGCAGCTAATTTTTGTATTAGAAGCCTCCTAAGTATATTATCTTTTTTCCCCAAGTCCCAGCTTGTTTTCTGTGCATTACTCACTGTATTGTCAGATCACAGATGGGAACTACTGATTTGTTCCTCCTTCTTTCAACAGTATTTTAATAAGCGTAAAACCTACTTTGCTCATGATGCTCTTCAGCAGTGCACAGTTGGGGATATTGTGCTTCTCAAAGCTCTACCTGTTCCACGAACAAAGCATGTGAAACATGAACTGGCCGAGATCATTTTCAAAGTTGGACAAGTTATAGATCCAGTGACTGGAAAACCCTGTGCAGGAACTACCTACCTCGAAAGCCCAGTCAGCTTGGAAACCACCTGCCTAACCAAAAATCTGGAAGAACTCAATAGCTCTTCAGCACAGTGAAGGAGGATTGGAAGAAGGAGCCAAAGGGAAAGATCTATATGTTTGCTTTATGGAAAAAGGAAATTTTTCTAAGTTTCATTACAAAGTGTCCAATTTCTCTTCCAGTATTTATGGAATAGCTAAAAGTTAATGAAGTAAAGGCCTTGTTAAATGCTCATAAAAGTTTAAGGTCATGTTTTCAATTTCCTTTTCATTGAACATACTTTCCTCTTACAGTAAGTGTGCCTAGCAATCCCCTGCATTGTTTTGTAGGCTGTTTTAGAAGGTGTATTTTTTTTTCATTCAAAGGAATCTTGAATTTATTTTAGAATCTTTATTTGAGGAGGAAAAATCTTTTGATATAAAACAGATAAGACTGCATTAAGTGAATATTTATTTTTGGTGGCGTATATTCGAAATTAAATTTTTTTCTCTGATTTAACCAGTTACAAATCGAAATAATCAACTGTCTGGGGTCAGACTTTATCAGATTAAAGTCTGTATTCTGAATGTTGACACATAGAAAATAAAGCTTGAAAATCACTTTTCTTTTATCCTGTATGCTAGCATAGATTAGATAGGACTGAATTCATACAATCCGATACATTGATGAAGTTTTAGAGCTTCTCACACTGTGCATTTGAGTTGGAGAGTTTCAGTTTTGTTGCTGCTTATTAATAAACTATGAACCTAGATTTTGACCTGAATACACACTGAATTACATATTTCAGTTTCCTGGCTCCTAGAAAGAGACCTGGATCATGTTTCAACCTCAACTAGTATGGGTATTGTGTAAGCACAGCGTTTCAACAATAACTGCAAGCACTACCCACCCACTGAAGGCTCATAATCTAGTGAGTGAGGTATGCATGGTTTCCTTCATAGCAAACAGAAGCATATGGGTGGGGAAGAAATTAGGGTAACTTCCCCGGAAGAGACTCATACATAGTGCTAGACTGAATCTTAAAGGAACAGTCTCCAGGCTAGTAGATGAGGGTTGTGGAAAGGGCATTCCAGGCAGAGGGAAGAGTGTAAAATCCTGAAAGTATGAGAGAAAGGAGCATAACCAAGGGCTTCTGTAAGCTGATGAGGACTGCTGGGACATTTTGGTTTTTTTTGTTTTGTTTTGTTTTGTTTTTTTGCTGGGACATTTTGAACACGAGTGGAGCTCAGGTAAAGAAGTAGGCGGAGGGCAACCCTGTCAGGACACCTCTCACTCCTGAGAGCTTTTTCTGTATCCTTGCTTAATAAACTTCTATTGTGTAAAAAAAAAAAAAAAAAAGTGGAAATTACACTTAAGTGGTTGTGGGTTGTTTGACATTTTTAAAGAGAACGACATAATTAGATTCACTCTCCTATAAAAGTAAGAGCATCATGTGGAGAATGGGACTGGAAGGGGAAAGATTAGAAGGAAGGAGACAGACTTATTCAAAGACTGGTCCTAAGACCTAAACTGAGCTGGATAAGGAAAGGGGAAAAGGGGTTGGATAGATGATGTTCCAACAAGCAAAAGGGTGTCCAGGTCTCCCACGGGTGAAGCTATATGGAACCCGTTATCCTGGAAGAGACAGGACACCTATACAAGCCATCTCAAAAACCTCAAATACTTAAAATGTTTACATACACTCTATTTTTTGTCTTAAGATACCTTTCTGAATAATCTTGGTGTGAAAATTATGCTCCAGGAATATGCCCAATATTTCTCCTATGGCACTGGGTAACCTAAGCTATACACCTGTGAAATAAGAGTACCTCGCCCAGTAAAAAGCGTTGGGTTAATGGAACTCCGCAGCAAGAGGACAGTGGAGAAAAAAATGCAGAATAAGCGGCCTAATACTAAATAGCACAAAAGCACGGGCAACCCAAGAAATATTTACCAGGTTTACATCTCGAAAATACATTTGAAAGCATTTGTCTCTTGATAAATAACTGAGAAGTTGGGAAACTATGTGAAAAAGTCACAAGGGTACAGTGACACTGGCTTGAAGAGGCTTGCCTTCTGCAGAGGAGGATTCGGACATGTCCTTTCTGCCCTGAGGAAAGCTCACTTCAGCCTCCCTTTGGGCCTCTCCAGTTTCTTCACAGGCTCACGGAGCATTGGCCAGTTGAGATCAGGAACCTGCTCAGCCACACAGCCTCTGGCCTCCTGGCCTGCGTCCCTTGGTCTTCTTTTCACTGGCCTCCAAGAAATCTTGTTGCCATTCCTCCATCCACAGGACCCCATTGTGCCCTCCCTGGTGGCTCCTTGATATATTAACATGTTCAAATATTCCCCCGGTCAGAAAACTGCACCCTTTAAGCTCCAATGCTTCCTTTGCCTCCAAGAAGCGCAGTTCCTGCCCCCACCCGTCTTACGCAGAGACCGGCCTGGGTAACAGAGACCTCTCAGCTACCCGGTCCCGAGGGTATTTTCCTCTTGGCCTCGGCAGACTCTTGCACTGTCCTTCAAATGCTCCCCTTGCTGGCTGGGGCCTCTACTCTTCCCTGTGCCTCCCCCTTCTCTCACTGTCTAGCTCCCTTTCTGCCTACCTCCTCTTGGTTGCAGTTTTCAAGGTTACACCTGTGGCTCCTTTGTTTTACCCAGGATACATCGCCCATCCTGACCCAGGCCTTTAAGTTGTTTTCTTGGCCGAGATGTCCTCCCTTCCACCGGTCAGCTCCTCTTCCTTTGGGACTGCGCTGTTGTGCCAGCAACTCGGACTCTATCCTCTGCTTCACAGCCACCGCCACTTACTCGATCTCCCGTCTTTGGGTTCGCCACTTACTCGATCTCCCGTCTGAAGAGGTTCCCGTCCCGGGAACCTCTTCATTTCAACACTTGACACGCTCCGCCAATCGTCATTTCACATCCAGCCGCCCTAGACTGGACCGGCTTGACGGTGGAGACCCGACCAGCGCCCGCCAGTGTTGAAATGAAACGGGAACAATGTAGTCCCGAGACCACGAGATAACTTGAGTATGTTTTCAACCAGAATGTTTTTATTAAAGCGTTGTTTGGATCTGGTTTTGGTTTGAAAAGACAATATATTTACATGGTGCAAAGTTCAAAAGGTATTGGGGGAGAAGCCTGGATTTAACACAGTGTTACTCTTTTCTTGTACAGTAAAGCCTTGCTCGCGTTCCTCTTGCGCACCCTGTTCAGGACACCCAGCTCCTCTCGCAGGGGATTACTGTCTCCTAGTGCAGTCCTCTCCCGCGTGGCGCGCCCTCCTCACAGCTGCGGGCCTCCCCGCGCGGGG
>NW_027397117.1:9032157-9153457 GCF_003265705.2 Callorhinus ursinus | reverse complement strand
GCCCTACTCCCCCGGGCGGCGGCGCCCGGCGCTGCAGCGGTCGCGCGCCCCGCCCCGCCCCGCCCCGCCCCAGCCTCGGCGGGCCCGGCCGGGGGAGGGGTCGCGGCGGCGGCGGCGGCGGCGGCGGCGTCAGCGGCGGCCGGGGTGGTGGGAGCCCAGGCGCCAGAGCAAGATGGCGGCGCGAGTACTGCACGCCCGCGGAGCGGCCTCGGCCGGCGGTGTCCTGCGGCGGGCCGCCCCCTGCAGCCTCCAGCCCGCGCTCCGGTGAGCAGCGCCGCCCTTTCCGGGAGCGGCCGGGGAGTGGCCGCCGCGGGGCGGAGGGCGCGGGGTCCCCCGGCGCGGGTCTCCGCCCCGGCCCGGCAGCGCTCCCTCGGGCAGGGCCGCCGGGGCTGCGGGGCGGCGGGTCCGAGGCCGCGGTCGGCCCGGCCGGGGCGGGCGGGAGCCTCGGCAGAGTCGGAGCGCGTTCCGGGCTTGCCGGGCTCAAGGTCACGACGGGGACGGCGCTCGGTGCCAAGGCCACGTCCGCGGGCCGTGCGGGCCCGGCCTGCGGGACCTTGACCCGGCGCCACCCGAGCGGTGGCCGAGGGCGCGCGCGCGGCTGGGGCCCCAGGCCCTGGCCTCGGCCTCCGGCTTCTCGCGGGCGCCCGGAGAAGGCTGTGCGTCCGCGCAAAGCCTCGATGTCTGCATCTGCAAATGGCAGTAGAGATACTACTTAACCTCGAAGGTGGTGAGGAAGAAATAAAATAACTCATCCGGGGTGAGCCCTCAGGGAAGCGCAGGGGAGTAGTGGGGAAGTCTCAGCACTACGAACAGTCTGACTTGCGTTGAAAAGTAGGTAACGGATCAAGAAGTATTTACAAGTTATCAACACTAAGTAGGCGTTGGGCTCAAGTTGAAACTTCTTCAAAACGCATTGGATTAAATATTCGGTTTAATTCATCCCTTTGACATCCATTCTTGTTTTCCATGTTCAAAAACCAACCTCATACTGACTTACACGTAGATTTGGCTTTCTTGTTTTCTTTACATTGGATAATTTAAACGTTATCTGTTTGTGGTTAAATAACGAGCCTCTAGAAAATTCACTTGTCACTTAACGAAAGAGTAAAGGGACTGCCTGTTTGTTAAACTCTTTACTATGAGCCAGAGAGTTTATTTAATCTAATCCTAGAAGCAGTCTTAGGTAACAGGATCTGCATTTTACAAACGAGATGGAACCTCAAAGAGGGTGAGACATCTAGCTAGAAAAGACATTTGAACTCAAGTTTATCAGGCCCAGCACCTTTCCTAGGACTGATGCCCAACTTGTATTTCCAAATTTGATGTGTATGTTTCCAAGTTGATTAACAAATCAACCTCCTTTTATTTTTATTCTGTTATTGAGCATCTACTGTGTCTTGTTTTTTTTCCCACACAGGTGATAAGAAACTGAAATTCATATTCTTTCCAAAGAGACAGCTGAGGCTGAAGGTGTTCACCCAACATAGTCACCTAAAGTACTCAAAGTCACAAAGCTAGTAAATTGGAGATTTGGACCAGGGTCTGCCCAGTACCCCCACTTCCTGCTGGGGCCAAATGCTCTTGAAACTGAAGCCCAACCTGTTGGCTCTTGGGATTACTCTCTCAGGCCCCCTGTATCTTTTGACTGCCTTAACTGTAGGAGTTTTTTGGGACTCAGTCTAGACCCAATTAATTCACTGATTCTACACATTTTGAATGTATACGATGTCTTTGAAGTCTTGTGGAACTCAGCATAATAGCCATGGTCACTATCCCCAGGAAGCCATGGCAGACGTAAAAATTCATATAGACTTAAAGATTGAGGTAGGTGGTAGGAGAGAAGATCAGGGAACCTACCCCGTGAGATCATGGAAGGCCTCTCCAAGAAGGTGCCATTAAGCTGAGACCTGAAGGGTCAGTGTGCAGGAAAGCCCTGACTGGGAAGGAATAAGGCATACCAGGAAACTCCAGAAAGGCCTAGGAAGATGGAACATAGGAGTGAAGGGAAGACGGGCCAGGTGGCAGGAAGCACGAGCCCCGTGATTCCAGGCCTTACAAGCCATTTTAGAGAGTTTGGATTTTATACTGAGCGCCGTGGAAGACATCCTTAAGGGTATACATTCTAGTGTGACATGATCTGATCTATGTCTTTAATTATCAGTCTGATTTTGGAAAGGAGACAGAATCAAGGGTAATGGCCAACTGGGCAGATGCTGGTGCCACTTACTGAAAGTCACTGGTTCCACAGGCATATGAGTGCCCACCATGTGCCAGGCGCTGTTGGGAAATATCAATGAATAAAGTTGTTGCCATCTGGGAGCTTGCTCGTAACTCAGAGGAGGAAGAACAGATACAGGGTGGGGAGAGGGGAATCCAGAGCACTTTTGAACCTGGTAAAATTTGAGATGGCTGTGAGCTATTCAGATGGAAAGGCATTTGGCCTGTTTGATCTATTTGACCCTCAAAGGAGATGTCTGGACTACAGGTTACATTTGGGAGTTGTTGGTATATAGAAATGCCAGATGTTGATAGATCCGTGAGTTTCATTATACTGTTTTGCCTTTAATTGAAATTTTTCTTAGTAAAACATTTTTTAAAACCATAGGAATGGAGAAGATTGCTTGAAGAGTGTGGATAGAGAAGGGGCTAAGAAACAGGCCCTGGGGTGTGTCAACATTCACAGGCTAGCCAAATTATGGAAAGAACCCAAATGCCCATCAACTGATGAATGGATAAAGAAGATGGATGGATGATAGATAGATAGATAGATACACATACACACAGTGGAATATTACTTAGGCTTCAAAAAGAATGAAATCTTGCCATTTGCAACAATATGGATAGAAGTAGAGGGTGTTATGCTAAGCAAATTAAGTCAGTCAGAGAAAGATACATAATTTCACTCGTATGTGGAATTTAAGACACACAACAGATGAACATAGGGGAAGGGAAGGAAAAATAAAGTGAGGTAAAAACAGAGGCAAACCATAAGAGAATCAAATACAGAGAACAAACAGGGCTGGGGGGTGGGCTAGATGGATGATGGACATTTAGGGGGGCACTTGTTGGGATGAGCACTGGGTGTTATATGTAAGTGATGAGTCAATAAATTCTGTTCCTGAAACCAATACTACACTGTATGTTAACTAGCTTGAATTTGAATTTAAAAAGAAAGAAGGGAAGGAAGAAAGAAGGAAGGAAGGAACATTCATTCATTCACAGGCTAGCTGTAGGAAGGAGAGGCAGCAAGGGAGACAGAAAGAGGAGCCAGCGAGGTCACTGTTTGTGGCAGTGCCCAAGGGGAGATATTTCAAGGAGGTGATGGTCAACTGTGCCAAATGCTGCTAAAAAGTTAGGATGACAGAAAACTGGATTTGCCAACAGGAGTCTGAGTGACCTTGTAAGAGGGATTTCGGAGGGGAAGGAGGACGCCTTCCCAGGAGACTTACTTGCCAGCTCTGCTCAGTGCCAGGCCTGGAGTTCCCTTTGCTTAGTGGACATTGCTCTAGTGTCCTACTGGTCCTTGAGATGCTTTTGTACCCAGAATTTAACTCATCTTCCTCCTACAGAACCTGCTTGTTCCTCCCGGGTTCTCTCCCCAGTAATGGTACATCTTCCATTTAGTGGCCCCAAACCCACCCCGTCTTGCTCTCTCCCAGCTAGCCAGCTGCCAGATCTGTCAGTTCTACCTCCAGCATGTCTTGACTCTATCTTCTCTCTCACCATTCCCCTACCTCAACTCTTGGCAACACTTGTCTGGAGTCCTATGAAGAGTAAGGACTTGAACCTGTTGGTGAAGGGGACAACTAAAGAATTCCGAGAAAGAATTTTTTCCTATTAGAAAGATCTCTATGACATGAACTTGGACTGGATGCTAATCCCATTTCTTTCCCACCCAACCCTACCCTTGCCAAGAAAAACTATAAAAGACATTTTGGGAACAACTGGGGACAGTTTTTGGTGTCTTTTTTTTTTTTTAAGATTTTCTTTATTTGACAGAGGGAGAGTGAGAGCACAAGCAGGGGGAGCGGCAGGCAGAGGGAGAGGGAGAAGCAGGCTCCCCGCTCAGCAGGCTCGATCCCAGGGCCCCAGGATCACGACCTGAGCGAAAGGCAGACGCTTAACCAGCTGAGCCACCCAGGCGCCCCTGGGGACAGTTTAATATATGAAATGGATATTAGATAGAATTATTTTCCTCAGATGTGAAAATCATATCATGGTTTTCTCTCTGTTCTTAGGAGGTGCATCCTGAAGCATTTAGGGATAAAGTATCATAGTGTCTATGCTCTGCCTTCAAACGGTTTGGTAAAAAGAAAAAAGCAAATATATATAGAAAGACTTAAAATGATAAAATGTTCATCATTTTTTCACCTACATGCAGGGTATAGAGGTCTTCATTATACTGTTCCTTCATCTCTTTGCAGTTTTTCTTTTATTTAAAGATTTTATTTATTTGAGAGAGTGTGAGGCACACAAGATTTGGGGAGGGACAGAGGGACAAGCAGGCTTCCCGCGGAGCAGGGAGCCCGATGCCGGGCTCGATCCCAGGACCCTGGGATCCTGACCTGAGCCGAAGGCAGACGCTCAACGACTGAGCCACCCAGGTGCTCCTCTGTGTAGTTTTTAAAAATGAAAAGTTAGGAGATAGCTCTCTGTGGCAGCAGGGTGGAAGACAGGTTTATTGGGGTGGCAGGGGGTTTGGTGGTGAGGAGGGGAGTCACCTAGTGACTACTTTCATACAAGACTCTTCTTTGGATCAGGCCCTTCAGCCTCCTCTGTCCCCCTCATGTCCTGCTATATTCACATACTCTTGGCTTTGGCAGGTTTGGTTCTGCTTCCTCTCTTGGGCGTCTGCCTGACAAGTGTTCCTCATCTTTCAAGTCTTCAGTTCAACAAGTGCTTCTTCAGAGAATTGGTTCATGTCTCCCCCCAGGCCAACTTAGACTCCATTTCCTCCGCCCCCACCGATGTCACAACCACTACCGTATGTGTCCATCGAGGACTTACCTCCCGTTGGGCTGTGATCATGGTTGTCCATCCGCTCTCACCAGCAGACAGCTCTGTGAAGTCAGGGCCGGGTGTACTCATCTTTATAGCCTCAGCCTGGCCCAGTGCTTGGCAGGTGCGATGCACAATCAGTAGATATTTGGTGCTCAAATGAATGAAATCCATTTTACCACTGCAGCCTCATCCTGTGGTCTCAGTGTTAAATGTATTTCCCATCTGTGGTTTGCTCCAACTAAATCACAACACTGTCTAGACACCTAGTCAGGGCCCATGTCTTCTGCATTTCACCTCAGGAATATCTTTTGAAGGTATTCCTTCCCTTTCATTCCTACCACCATAATCGTAACCCAAAGTCTTGGGTTACGGGGCTTGGGTCCATTCGTCCATCCAGTGAGTACTGAATGCGTCAGCCAGCAGGAAGCCCAGGAACCATGCCCCCTGCCTTTATTGTTGTCCACCCACCACACCGCTGCCAGGCTGCTTTTCACAAACTTGCTAGCATTGCACCACATACAGGATAAAATCTGGCTGATGGGCATGGTACGCAAGAGCCCAACCACTCTGCCCCCTTGCCTTCCCATTGTTCTCTCACCGTCCTCCCACACCCTGTTCTCCTGCCTTACTGAACTCTTTGCTGCTCCAGAAATATTCCATACGGTTTCACGACTCCATGCCCCTGGACATGTTGTTCCTTTCGACTGGGATTATCGCCTGCCTTGTCCACCAGTCTGTGTTGTCTTCCAAGACAGAGCCAGAATGTCAGCTGGAGTGCCTCTCCTCACAGGCCAAGCCAATGGTTCATTCCCTTGACCTGCCACAGTGTGCACGCGCGCGTGTGTGTGTGTGTGTGTAAGTCTATAGTATCTGAGACCACTCAATGTTTACTGTGTTTTTCCTATGAGACTGAATAGGCGAAGCATCTGGTTCACCTTTATATCCACAGAGCCTGGCACATAGTGCTTATTTCTTTTTTTTAAGATTATTTATTTTAGAGAGAAAGCATGCAGTGGGGAGAGGGAGACAGAGTCTCAAGCAGACTGTGCTCTGATTGGAGCCCACCGCGGGGCTCTGTCTCACCTGAGATCATGACCTGAGCCAAAACCAAGAGTCGGACACTTAACCCCCTGCACCACCCAGGCACTCCATGGCACATAATGCTTATTCTATTTAAAGTCTAATATTCTGTGGGGTGCCTGGCTGGCTCAGTTGGTAGAGCATGCAACTCTTGATCTCTCCAGCCCCCACGTTGGGTGTAGAGATTACTTAAAAATAAAATCTTGGGGAAAACACAATAAAAATAAAGTCAAATATTTTGTAGAGTGTACTGCCCCCCACCCCACCCTCTGTAAAGTGCCACGCAGCATATGTATAATGTTATAAAGACTGCTGATCGTGCTGTTTGTCACTCAAAAAAGAACCCCCGCCCGGATCTTATCACCCTGACAGCTGTTGGCATAGCTGCTTCTGCTGTCTTCTGTGATTCAGCTTGGACAGCTAGGTGGACTGGGCACATTAGTCAGCTCTGGTCACCTGACACTGAAAAGATTTCAGCTGTACTGGGGATTGAATGAGATGACATAGACATGCTACCTAATTCAGTGCGTAACAGGAAGTATGTATTTATTAATTTGTAATCCCCTAAAACTGCAAAGGAGGAAAAAAAATACCTTGGGATCTTTTCCCTTCCAAATTTAGTTTGCCAATATACCTATATGCCTTTCCTGTAAAGGACTCTCTAAATGTGCACTTTTATAGCTAATTTTAAGTATAATAATAATGTGTGTATATGGAAAATTTGTCAAATAGTCCAGAAGGCTATACAGTGAAAAGGAAAAACTCTACTCCCACCCCAAGCCCAGTCACATTCCCCAGATATCACTACTATTAACAGTTTACTTCGTGTATTTATGGCAGAGTTCTGTACCTGCTTTTTCCACATAATTTATTTTCAGAAATATCAACATATCAGTGCATGTAGATCTACTTCATTCTTTTTAATGGTTGCATTCTATTCCAATTTTGGATATTCCAAATTTATTTGACCAGTCCCTCCCTGTTAATGGATATCTAAATTGCCTATACCAGGAAAAAACTGGAAACAAGGTGCTAATAAAGGTTCTGTTTATAAAGTATTAAATGTAGAAATTAAATATCTGTATGTACACATGATGCATGTCTACGCATTTCTGGAATTAACTGTTAGTAGTGGTTGCTTTCGTGAATATTTGTTACTTTAAATGAAATTCCCTAATGCTGATATTTTTAGAAACTTTCATTGTACCCCTTTCTTAATTCATAATAGTTATTCCTAAGCTCTTACAATTTATTTAACCATCCCCCAAATTTTGAAACACAGTTTCTGTCTAGTGAACTTAAAATCTAAAATAAAAAACAGGAATTATATAGTCTTATTAAAAAATCTTAAAGCTTTCTACTTTGTATATCACTAATTTTATATGCTTGCCATTGTGCTTCATGATATTATTAAGCAGATATCCCAAAACGTGATATGTTTAAAACACTTAAACAAATTGGCAAAATGTTTTTATTGACATAAATTTTACTGTGGTCATTTGGAGAATTGCCGCCTTCAGAATTTATTTATATAATCAGAATAAATTGAAAACAGAAACAAACACTATATGGTTTTGGGTTTTGCTAAAAGGCTAATTTATGTATAATTCTTTTAATTTTAAAAGTTTGTTTTTATTGAAAAAGTTTTAAAAACAATTTTTTAAACTTTTACCATATGTCAGGTGCTGTCCTAAGTGCTTTAAGCGATTTTACTATGGGGCTAACTATGTCCTTAAAAAATACAAAAGAGGGGCACCTGGGTGGCTCAGTCGTTAAGCGTCTGCCTTCCGCTCAAGTCATGATGCCAGGGTCCTGGGATCGAGCCCCGCATCGGGCTCCTTGCTCAGCGGGAAGCCTGCTTTTCTCTCTCCCACTACACCCCCCCCCCACCCTGCTTGTGTTCCCTCTCTCGCTGTGTCTCTCTCCGTCAAATAAATAAATAAAATCTTAAAATATATATATATACACACAAAAGTAAAAGCAAAGCATAAAGAATATGGTCAATGGTACTATAAGATGTAACACATATGGACATACATGGTAGCTACACTTGGTGAAATAGCATAATGTATAAACTTGGAAACAAGGCGCTAATAAAATTTCTTGTGCATTCAACTTTGTGCACTTGTCTAAATACTGCCTGTAAGACAAAACTCCTAGTACAATTATTGGGCTGAAAGGCTTACACAGATTTAATTTTGATGCAGATAATGCTACACTGCCCTCTAGGGAGATTTGGAATCCGACTAGCAAGCGAATGGAACTTAAACGTGCACTTAAAAGTTCATAGTTAAAGTGTAGTTTGTTATATATATATATATATAGTTAAGTCAAATTTATCCTCGCTTTCTAACAGTTTGGTAGAAATTATAAAATGAAAATGAGAAAATGGTGTGTCGGGGGCGCCTGGGTGGCTCAGTCGTTAAGCGTCTGCCTTCGGCTCAGGTCATGATCCTGGGGTCCTGGGATTGAGCCCCGCATCAGGCTCCCTGCTCCGCGGGGAAGCCTGCTTCTCCCTCTCCTGCTCCCCCTGCTCGTGTTCCCTCTCTCGCTGTCTCTTTCTCTCTCTGTCGAATAAATAAATAAAATCTTTAAAAAAAAAAAAGTGTGTCAATGAAATTTATATTCTTAAATTTGGTGTATATATATATTTATTGGAGAGAGAGAGCCAGAGAGAGAGAGCACAAGCAGAGGGAGCAGCAGAAGGAGAGAGAGAAGCAGCTGTCCACCGAGCAGGGAGCCCAATGCGGGGCTCGATCCCAGGACCCCGAGATCATGACTTGAACCGAAGGCAGATGCTTAACCAACTGAGCCACCCAGGCGCCCCGATATAATTTTTTTAAAGAAAGAATTTATTTCTTTTTCCCTGTATATTTTCACACTTATTTATTGTGCTAGAGGATACATAACATAAAACTTGCCATTTTAATCATATTTGTGTACAGTTCAGTAGTAACATTAAGTAAATTCACACTGTTCCGCAACTATTACCACCATCTATCTCCAGAACTTTTTCATCTTCCCAAACTCTGTACCAGGTAAACAATAACTCCCCGTTCTCCTCTCGCCTTATCTTCTAGCGACCACTATACTACTTTCTTTCTCTGTGAACCTGACTACTCCAGGTTACCGTATATATTTTTTCTGTATCAGAAATTGTTTTGGAGGAGGGAAAAACACATAGCAGAAATGGCAAAGATAAATATGTACTCTCTGTGAAAAGATGTTCAAACTCACTCATCAAGGAAATGCAAATCAAAACCACAATGAGATATCACCTTACACCTGTCAAAATGTCTAGCATCAAAAAGATAAGCAATAACAAGTGTTGGCAAGGATGTGGAGAAAAGGGAACCCTCATGCGCTGATGGTGGGAATGTAAATTGGTTCCGCCATTGTGAAAAACAATATGGAGGGTCCTCAAAAAATTAAAAATAGAAATGCCAAGGGGAGTAGGAGGTTTAAGGCTTGCAGTTATGGAATGAATACATCACAAGGATGAAGGGTACAGCATAAGGAACATAGGGAAAAAGAAAAATACCATACAATCTAGTAATTCCGCTACTGGGTATTTAACCAAAGAAAATGAAAACACTAATTTAAAAAGATACATGCACCCATATGTTTATTGCAGCATTATTTACCATAGCCAAGATAGGGAAGCAACCCAAATGTTTATCAATAGGTGAATGAATAAAGAAGATGTGATATGTATAGATATACATATGTATACACAATGGAATGTTATCCAGCCACAAGAAAAGAATGAGATGTGACAACATGGTGGAACTGAAGGGTATTGTGCTAAGTAAAATAAGTCAGAGAAAGACAAATACCATACAATTTCACTTATATGTGGAATCTGAAAAACATAACAAATGAACAAAGAAATAAACTCTTAACTATAGAGAACAAACAGGTAATTACCAAAGAGGACGTGGGTGGAAGGGGGGATGGGCAAAATAGGTGAAAGGAATTAAGAGGTACAAACTTCCAGGGGCACCTGAGTGGCTCAGTTGGTTAAGCGTCCGATTTTGGTTCAAGTCATGATCTCAGGGTCATGAGATCAAGCCCCATGTCGGGCTCTGCACTCAGCACACAGCCTGCTCGGGATTCTCTCTCCCTTTGCCCCCTCCCCACACTCAGTCTCTCTCTCAAATAAATGAATAAAATCTTTAAAAAAGAGGTACAAACTTTCAGTTATAAAATAAGTCACAGGGATGCAAACTACAACATGGGGAATATAGTCAATAATATTGTAGTAATGCTGAATGATGACAGATGGTAACTGCACTTATATAGCTTAATGTATAGAATTGTTGAATCAATATGTTGTATGCCTAAAACTCGTATGCCTGAAACTCATGCCAACTATACTTATAACTTAAAAAAAAAAAAAAATAACTCTCTTAGGAGAACCACAGGTTACATCTCTGACACTTTACTCCTGCTGTTTAGATTGCATGCTATCATAATGGAGAGTGGACACTTTGTGGTATCCCAGGTTCTGTAACAGTGCCTAGAACAGGTGCTCAAGGTATGTTTGCTGAGTGGATTGATTTTATGAAAACAATGTACTGTGTGACATTATCTAAAGATGCTGAAATCTTGGGCGCCTGGGTGGCTCAGTTGGTTAAGCGACTGCCTTCGGCTCAGGTCATGATCCCAGGCTCCTGGGATTGAGTCCTGCATCGGGCTCCCTGCTCAGCAGGGAGTCTGCTTCTCCCTCTGACCCTACCCCCTCTCATGCTCTATCTCATTCTCTCTCTCAAAATAAATAAATAAAATCTTTAAAAAAAAAGAATATATCTAATAAGATAGGTGTAGGATTTTTTAAAAAAAATAAAGATGCTGAAATCTTCATACTGCTCACGGGACTGAAATTTTTATATTTGTTATTCCATAGGAGATTGACGTCCTCCAATAATAGACCTCGAGAAGACAGCTGGTTAAAATCCTTATTTGTCCGGAAAGTTGATCCAAGAAAAGATGCTCACTCTAATCTCCTAGCCAAAAAGGAAACAAGCAGTCTATACAAATTGCAGTGTGAGTGATAGGTTTGCTATCTTCATAGTTGACTTTTTTCCCTTTGTTCGTAAGTTTATCGTTGAATTTTCTTTTGTTTCAGTTCACAATGTTAAACCGGAATGCCTAGAAGCATACAACAAAATTTGGTGTGTATACCAAACTATCCTTTACTTGGGGAAAATTAACAATTTGAATATGTGTTGGTTCAACTAACACTTGATAGCAGAGTGAGATCTTTGATCCCTCTTCTTGAAGCTGAATGTTCAGAGGCTCTTAAGTTGAGCTCTGTGTGGGATTGCCAAAGGCATCTTGATTTTTAGGACTCACATGGCTAACTCATCACATAAGCTCTCAGACATTAAAATGTTCTAGACTCTTAAGGTTGGAAGGCACCTTATAAGTCTGTCTAGTCCATCTACTCATCCGTGCTTGAGTCCTTTCTGCAGACCTTCCTGACTGGTGTGTTTAAGTACATTCATACATTCCATCTCTGGATAGCTTTGCATGTTAGGAATTAGAACTCACATCCCTGTGATCTCTGTTGTTTCCAGTTTTACCTCTTAGTAAAATTGCCACATCAAAGTCCTGTATGTATTTGAATATAGCCACCATTTCTTCTCAAGTCTTCATTTGCCAGGATTTAAGTCCCTTTGGCAGATTTTCATATGATAATGAGATCCATATGCTTTTATAGAATTTGTAAACTTTACGACCAAAGAGAAAAGTGTATTCGGTCTTAATTAAGCTAACAAATTGTATTTTAACGATCAGTTGTGAGCAAACATCATTAAGAAGCATTTTTTTACCTTTCATATCTGCTACTTTCATGAGAAAGCAAATGATTTTGTCATCAGAATCAGCATAATTATCAGATGCAAAAATCTTTTGTTGTTTTATTTTGGGAGGTGATTTATGAAATATAACATTAGCATAGAGTTTCTTAATCACCTCAGCACAGTTCTCTTTATTAAAAAATGTCCTAAAACAAAGCAGATGCTTATTTCTAAATCTTTGTTCATAAAATGAAATTTCCTGTCTGTGCTAATGTTTCCCTGGATTATCTTTCCTGTCCTGTTTGTATCACTTCATCGCCTGTCTCAGATTTTCATTTCCTATCTATTCATATTTCCATTTGGATGTCTTCCTCCCCCTTCAAATTCAACATGTAGAATCACCTGGCCCTTCCTGCTCCCACATGTGTCAGTCACCATGGTTTTATTTAACTTTTCCTTAGTTCTTTGCATTTGGTTGCTAAGAGCTGTGCATTCCTCATTTGACTTGCATTTTGGTTCTGTTTCATTTCCTTCTCCATCTCCCTCTCCCAGCCTGTTGAGCCCCATTTCTGAGTAACCTCCTTGCTGACTGCCGTCCTGGCCTCAAGGTTATACCCGTACGTTACCCCACACCCAGTCCGTTACGTATAAGTTTGTCAAAATGATCTCCCTGAAGTTCTCCTTTTTCCTTCATCATGTTTTTTTCTTTTCTCTGAAACTTTCAGCAGCTCTCTGTTTTCAGTGCATCAAGACTTAACTCCTGCCTGGTTTTTAGGGGCCCCAGTGATGAGGTTCTGCCCAACCCAGCCAGTTCTGGGTACAAGGACTACCTGCCTTACAGCCTTCATTCATGTAAGGAAAGCCAGGGCTTCCAAGAGCAGCTTTGGAGTCCCCAACAAAGAAGATACGACTTTGTATTGGTGAATAACCTAGGCCTCACCGTCAGGCCCCAGCCCCTTTCTGGACCCCACATGGGTCATCCGTACAGATTTTCTTCTACATTGGCTCTCATTCAGGGTTGTTTATGTCATGACAAAAAAGGAAAGCCAGGGGCGCCTAGGTGGCTCAGTTGGTTGGGCGACTGCTTTCGGCTCGGGTCGTGATCCCGGAGTCCTGGGATCGAGTCGATCGAGTCCCACATCGGGCTCCCGGCTCAGCGGGGAGCCTACTTCTCCCTCTGACCCTCTCCCCTCTCATGCTGTTTCTCTCTCTCTCTCTCTCAAATAAATAAATAAAATCTTTTAAAAAAGAAAAAAAAAGCCATTTCCAATAACTTCACATAATCCATCTTTCCCCACCCCTGATTTCCATCAGTCCCATGTTATTTCTAACATAAATCTTTTTTGACCTGTACAATGATCACACCGTGTGTATGGCATTTCAAAAAATACACATGGTGTGGTCATTGTACAAGGTCATGAAAATGTACAGGTTTTCATTTAGTTAGACATAAGACCATTCTGAGCTTTTCTCTGTTAACTGCATATACACTCAGTTCTAGTGCCCCAGCCTCTGGTGGTGATCACGAACTTAATTTTCACTCAGTGTCAGCAGATAGTTCGATCAGGTTCCATTTCTGACCCTTGATATCCTTTTGCATTTATTGTTGAATCTGTATTGTACTTTTTCATTATAATTTTTCTATTCAAAAAGTGTGCAGGTTTTAGCTTTTATTTTGGGATGGCACAGTTCTGTCTCTTCCTTTTGCCTTGCTCTGTACACTAGAATCTGTACCATAGGAAGGTTTCCCTGGAGCCAAGCTCTGGCACGTCTGTGAAATTAATACACAGCCATGACTGTCACAGTTCTGCCGCTAGTGCTGCACAATCACTGGTAATGAACTTGGGGGTGTGCGACATGGGACTGTATGATCCTTCTCAAGTCCCGTCAGCTGGTTGACTTGAATAGAACCTAATTTAGGCTCCATGCTAAATCTTTAATTTGGGTTCCTCTGCCATGTTGATGCCCTTGGGGACTGTTAGAGCTGGGCTGCTTCCAGACTGTGTTGGGTTCTAGCTCTGTCTTCTTCTTCCCTCCTGCAGCCAGTTTGTTCTCTGCCCCTGCCACCTCTGCCTGCTCATGCCACTTCTGTGGCCCCCTGTCTTAAACATCACTTCCTGCTCTTACTTCTTCTTCCATGCTCTTTTTCTACTTTTCCTGTTTCTCCCCTTTCCATTTTGGGAACGAGCAGAGCTTAGCTCTTAGAAACTTCACCATTCCTAGGTACTTCTTTTTTTTTTTTTCCTGAAATAGCAAACAGTAGACCCATGTAGTTCCTGGAATCCTGGGACCTTTGGCTCTTCTTTATCCATTTTTATCACTATACTTGAGTTGTTTACTTTCTTCTAGGTAGTTGGGGTAACAGAAACCTAAGCCTCTGATAAGTGGGGTATTAGAGTGCAGTTGAATTCAGCTAAAAGGTTAACTCTGCACGTATTTTTATCACAAATATTTCTGAGGTCAGTTGTCAGAAGAGAGTAGATGGCCTTTTTCCTATTGTTGATCATGTGTTGGACCTGCTGTAATCTTGTCAGTTGTTTAATTAGTGTTGCTGTTTCTTCTCTTTAAGTCAAGAGGTGTTGCCAAAGATTCATGAAGATAAGCATTACCCCTGTACTTTGGTGGGGACTTGGAACACGTGGTATGGCGAGCAGGATCAAGCTGGTAGGAAGCAGAAGTCTTTGGAATAAACACTTGTTCCCTAAGCCTTTGCTGTTAACAACTTAAATAATATTCAATTTAATGCTTGTTTTTATAATCAAAGCTTTCCAAGTCTCAGTCTAGTTTTGTGGTTAAAGTAGTTTCTCCAGTAATTCAAAAACTACTTTTTTGTTGTTGTTTTAACATTTGAATCCATTATTGAAACTTTATGGTGTAACTCATATGCCAACACATGGCACATTACAATTTTGTATTAACATTATGTGTATTAGACTATTTTCAAGGTAGGAGTATCGTGAAACTCTAAATGTATGTTATTTTTCAAAATATATTTCAGTCCACCTCTGGAGGTATGAAGGAGGCTATCCAGCCCTCACAGAGGTCATGAGTAAACTCAGAGAAAATCAGGTAATGATTTTGAAAAATGTTTATTTATTCAGACTAATGATATAATAAATGATAGTACAGAATTAAATGACTCTTTTCTGTCCTTGTTTTTTTAACAGTAATAAACTTCTTTGTAGTAAAAGTTTTATTATTTGGATTCTTGAAGCTGTATTGAAACATAATTAACCAGTTGTAGTACTATTAACATAACAATTCTTATTGTAAAAGTCAGTTGTACTTTGAAACTGCTGAGCTGGTACTTTGATGCCAGTAAATCAGCATGGTAGACACAGTCCGCCCTGGGTTACCTAAACGCACATCAGCTTCGGGAACCGCCAACCACATAGTCTCTCCCTGGGGCTGACTTCCATCTCCTCCCCCTCCCTTCAGTAATAGGTGCAGGTCAGGGAAGAGAATTTTAACAGCCATATGTTATTAGGAAAGAAAACCTTTTGTGTAGATTCCCAGTCCAAATATAAGTGGCTTTTGGACCATCTGGTATTTTGTAGTCTCTATGTCACTTCTATTAAAATGTTGTCAGACACCATTAGGAGAACTTAAAAATGTAGGAAATTAAATTTGCCTACATTGTTACTGAAATAATTAGGATGGCCATGAAGTTTGTCATCTAAATCTGGACACTTTTGAGAGTGAAAGTGAGTGCTTATAGTTATTATGTTGGTTCAACAAAATGTAAACCAGGGCTATCTCGGGCCACCTGGGACCCTTTTTTATGATAGTATTCTATTATAGGAGGAACATAAATGATACTAAAATGGGTTTATATGTAAATATTAGCGGATATCATGAGCACTTTTTTTTCCCCCTCTAAGGAATTTGTGGAATTCCGCAAGGCAAGAAGCAACATGCTTCTCTCTAGGAGGAATCAGCTGCTGTTGGAGTTCAGTTTCTGGAATGAGCCTGTCCCACGGTCAGGACCTAATATATATGAACTCAGATCTTACCAGCTCCGAGTAAGTACTGAAATATGGGATAATGGCCCTCTCATTCTTCTGTGAGGAGGCGTGAGCACCCCTTAGTGCCAGCAACAAAAGTTGAGTTTACATTTTTTTTTTAAAGATTTTATTTATTTATTTGAGAGAGAGAGAGAATGAGAGACAGAGAGCACGAGAGGGAAGAGGGTCAGAGGAAGAAGCAGACTCCCTGCCGAGCAGGGAGCCGTCCCGCGACTCCAGGATCATGACCTGAGCCGAAGGCAGTCGCTTAACCAACTGAGCCACCCAGGCGCCCTGAGTTTACATTTTGTGATGTGTGTTTGGCATAATATTTTAATCGGTTTGTTTTCTTTTCTGTCCAGTCCCTCTCTTCTTTCCTTTTTTTTTTTTTTATCTTCTTCGCTCTCATTCCTTCTCTTCTGCTAAGCTCTTTTGTTTTTTATAATCTTCCATATAATGTTTATTATTTGACATTTTCCATGTAGAATTGCTGTTTTTAAGAGGAGAGACCTAACATGCAGGACTAGCTGTAACATGTGGCATTTGCTGTAATTGAACTAGAGCAACTAATAAATGTGAGACTGTGGAATAAATTACACGGCACTGTAAGAGTCGAAGGGAATGATATTTTGTAAGACTTTCATGTTTCCCCACTAAGTGACTACTAGAAAGAAAGCCCCAGATAGCAACATAACAACATTATTAAAAGGAGTACATTGCAGTGGTAGGTCTTAGTAGTCTAAGATTCACCATTATATGGGAAAAAATAGGGATTCAGTTAAATTGGATTTTTTAAAAACTTCACGATAAAGTCTGAATGGATACCAACAATTTAATCATAAGTTCAGTACGTCTGGAGGATGGGCCTAACTATGGTTTTGATAACCATAATTGGATGACTTACTGTAAATATTGCCTTCTTATATGAATTAGAGTAGAATATTACTCCTACTATGGGATAGAAATGAGCATGGTAAATAATATTAATTTGTTTCCTTTTTTATTTGTTACACTTCCCATTATTAAAAGTAATTTTTAAGTTAGTTTTGTCATTTGATATTTTTATACTATTTCCAAATTTCTTCACAGAAGAACTAACAAACCAAAATCCAAATCTCTTTTCAGCCAGGAACTATGATTGAATGGGGCAATTACTGGTGAGTATATTCCCAAATGATGAGTTTGCAATCTTATTAATAGATTATTTTAGGTCATAGTGTTAATTCTAGAAATAAAATCTGGGGATAAAGCTATGACTTGATACTAGACTGCTTTATTTGATGTTTCTATTATCAAATTTTTTGAACATACACAAAACTAGAGAGAATAATACTGTGGATCTCTCCACCTTCCATACCCACTACTTAGCTTCAGACATTACCAGCACATGGCCAACCTTGCTTAGGTCTAACTCTCCCAACCCAGATTATTTGAAGGTAAATCCTGAATAATATGTCATTAAATTGAATTTTTTAAGAATTTCACAATAAAATAATATGTCATTTCATCCATAAATATTATATATATATATATATATGAGAGGTAAGGATTCTGGGTTTTTTTAAAATAAAACCCCAATGTTGTATTAGGTTATTTCATATTCTTCTTGGATATTACCTTTTTTGGAATGTTGGGGGCTTTTTTGTTGTTGTTTTTTTTTTAAGATTTTATTTATTTATTTGACAGAGACACAGCGAGAGAGGGAACACAAGCAGGGGGAGTGGGAGAGAAAGAAGCAGGCTCCCCATGGAGCAGGGAGCCCGATGCGGGGCTCAATCCCAGGACCCTGGGATCATGACCTGAGCCGAAGGCAGACGCTTAACGACTGAGCCACCCAGGCGCCCCTGAGTGTTGTTTTTGTCATATAAACAGCACCACAGTGACACAGTTGCTTGTTTTTTTCTTCATTTAAGTAGCAAAGTACCAATTTTTCCCCAGACTGATCTATAAATTCACCACAATCCCAGTCAAAACCCCAGAAGGCTTCAGAAATGCAAAGGACCCAAAAGAGCTAAAACCACCTTGAAAAAGAAGAACAAAGTTGAAGGACTCACACTTCTCAATTTCAAAACTGACTACAAAGCTAGAGTAATCAAGACAGTGTGGTACTGCATAAGAACAGGCATACAGATCAATGGAACAGAAGTGCAAGTCCAGAAATAAGCTCACATATATGAGCCATTAGTTTTCAATCCATGCACCAAGTCAATTCAATGGGGACAGACAGTCTTTTCAGCAAAGGTGCTGAAACAACTAGGGATCTTTGCAAAAGGATGAATTTAGACCTCTACCTTACATATATACCAAAATTAGCCATAACAGAGCTTTTAGAAGAAAACATAGGAGACAATCTTTGTGACCTAGGGCTAAGCAAAGAGTTCTTAGATAAAACACCAAAACCACAGCCCACGAAAGAAAATGATAAATTACGGTTTTTCAAAATTAAAAACTTTTATAATTCAAAGGGCATCATTTATTTTTATTTTTATTTTTTTAAAGGTTAGGTAATTTTTTTTTTAAAGATTTTATTTATTTGTTTATTTGAGAGAGAGAGAGAAACAGCACGAGAGGGGATAGGGTCAGAGGGAGAAGCAGGCTCCCCACTGAGCCGGGAGCCCGATGCGGGACTCGATCCCAGGACCCTGGGATCATGACCTGAGCTGAAGGCAGATGCTTAACCATCTGAGCCACCCAGGCATCCAAGTACTGATGTTTTAAAAATCTAGGTGGCCAGAGTGTTTTAATGGGCACAAATTAACAATATAAAAATCATCTTAATATATGTTCAGAAGGCATTTGATAAGATTCAATACCAGTTTTATTTTATTCATGACACGAATTTCTAATAAGAAGCACTTTAAAAATTAGGAATAGAGAATATTCTTTTAAATTTTTTTGAAAGATTTTATTTATTTATTTGAGAGAGAGAGAGAGAGAGAGAGAGCGTTGGGTCAGAGAGAGAAGCAGACTCCCCGCTGAGCAGGGAGCCCGATGCGGGACTCCATCCCGGGACTCCAGGATCATGACCTGAGCCCAAGGCAGTCGCTTAACCAACTGAGCCACCCAGGTGCCCAAGAATAGAGAATATTTTATTTAAATCACGGGTTGGCAAACTTTTCTGTAAAGCACCAGTTAGTAAATATTTTAGGCTTTGTGGACCATTCTGTGTCTAAAACAATTAACTTTGCTGTTTTAGTGTGAAAGCAGCCAAGAATGATTTGTAAATGGATGAGCATGGTTGTGTTCCAACAAAACTTTATTTATGGATGCTGAAATTTGAATGTCATGATTTTCATGTGTCATGAAATATTCTTTTTTTTTTTTTTAAATTTTTTTTTTTTTTTAATTGGAACAAAAAAAAAAAAGAGAGAGAATGAGCAGGGGGAGAAGCACAGGGAGGGGGAGGAGCAGACTGCCCGCTGAGCAGGGACCCCGACACAGGGCTTGATCCCAGGACCCCGGGATCATGACCCGAGCCGAAGGCAGACACCCAACCATCTGAGCCACCCAGGCGCCCCTGAAATATTTTTCTTTTGATGAGATTTTTTCCAAGCATTTAAAAAGGTAGAAATCATTCTTAGGTTCTGGGCCATGAAAACAAGCTACAGAAGGTGGGATTTAGTCTGAGGGTCTGTTTTGCGAGCCCTGATCTATAAATGATAAAACTTTCCATTTCTTCCATCTTAACAGCTACATTAAACTTAATGGTGAAATGCAAGAAGCATACTCATTAGCATTATCACAGAACACCAACTTTTACAATCATAATTTTATATAGTTTTTGAAAATCCTATTGTGAGAAAAAAAACAGAAGTTATAATAATATAAAGCCTCAGTAATTAAGAGGGATACAAGAGTAGGTTATTGGCCATTAGATATTAACCCTTTGGTTTCCTTATCTTTAAATGAGAATCTGTGACTTTTTACTTACTTTCAACTTCGATGTGTTCTCCTTTTTCAGTTATGAAATATCTTGCTTTGAACTGTATAATTTCTAAGATCTCTTCTAGCTCCAAAAAACGGTCTGGATTTTTTTTTTTTTTTAAGATTTTATTTTTAAGTAGTCTCTGTACCCAACGTGAGGCTTGAACCCACAACCCGGAGATCAAGAGTCGCATACTCTACCCACTGAGCCAGCCAGGCACCCCTGTGATTCTTATTTCTAATAAATCTTTTCTTTTTGGGTCATCAGAGGTTACATAATGCAAGTTAGATTTTTTTTTTTTTTAATTTGAAAACTAAGACATACCTATTTAATTGGATACCACTGTTTTATAGGCACCACTTTAATAAGAGACCTTTTTTCGGGAGGGGCCTTATAAATGTAATAATTTAGTTGCCCACAGAATAGGATCATTCATTAGTTCTATTTTTGCACGTTACTATTAAGACTTGCCCACTGTGAACTTCGCAAGGAAGTACTGAGGTTATTCTTAGTTATTTAAACAAGTATTTATAAAGCCAGTTCAGCATTCAATTTATATTTTGGCACATAGGTAACTATTTAAGATGGTGATCTCCTCTTCAGTACATGCTTCTGATTATTACCAGGCTAAGGCAAGTATGTTTTCTTTGCCTACTGTAACTGAGTTAGAAAAATTCATAATGGAATGAATAATCCTGAATATTTATCACTATCAATGAAAGACAGTTTTTCCCTGAGTTAGAGTGCACGTTAAAGTGATTTGCTCAATTTCAATAATTTACCAATCAGATTTGTAATTTTTGTGAAGTTATTGATCACTTAATTCTAACTAGAAGCGTTAAAGACTTTAATATCATTTGGGGGTAACCCATGGGGGCAATAGCAAGAGATCCCTCCTTCACCACAGAAGAACCTGAAAGCTTGGGTCCCAGAGTTGAGCTCTTGGGGATGAGAGCCGAGATGCATAAATCGATCTTGAGGACTCTGGCTTTATCACTCCCACTCTGGTTGCCCTTGCTCTGATCCTGTGCCCCACCACTGCCTTGAGATGTGCCAGTTCAGTTGCTATGAAGTTTGCCTCCAGGACAAGAATGTACTGGTCAAGCCAACTCGAATCTCTTGTCCCTCAAGAGTTATGTCTCACTGTAAATATTAGTAGATTAGAATCTTTGTTCATATGCCTCCAGCTCCTTTAAGTTAATGAGAATGAATCCATCTTCCTAAGTCCTGTCAATTCTGGTACCTTGATGTGACAGACGAGGCCCAAACCCAGGCAGTGTTGATGTAAATACACTGGTGGTCTGTGGTGTGGAGTCTCTGACGGACTCCAGCTATGCTTTCCCAGGTGACCTCCTTGTATCACTTCAAGCCACTTCCTTCATTTTCAAGTTTGATTCTTGAAAGAAAACTGCTTTTGGAAAACATACACATTTTTTAAAAAGATGTTATTTGCGAGAGAAAGCGCGGATGCACACACCCGAGCTGGGGGAGGGGCAGAGAGAGAAAAGCCGACTCCCCGCTGTGTGTGGAGCCTGATGAGGGGCTCGATCCCAGGACCCTGAGACTGTGACCTGAGCCCATATCAAGAGTGGGATGGTTAACCGACTGAGCCACCCAGGTGCCCCTGTACATTTTTTTTAAAACCATTTTAGGATTTCAGATGCATCACTAGATATAAAAATAAAGTGCGTGGTGCAAATAAGAGAGAAGGTGTTTAAGGAGCTGATACCTTTTGCAGTAGGAAATGTTGAAAGTTTAAGACGTGCCATTTTTTAGCCAACTTAATCGCAATTTCATGTTAGACACATAGACACATATATATACACACATTCTTCCACACATAGGAATGCCATTTGGTATTCATTATCCTGATGGTTTGTTCTGGTAAGGAAAAAAACAAGAAGCAGGGGTTCTTTGTTTCATTTTTTATTAAGTATAGTTGACACACATTGTGAAATTAGTTTCAGGTGTAGAGCAGTGATTTGACAAGTCTGTATATTATGCTGTGCTCACCCCAAGTGTGGATGCCATCTGTCACCACACAACACTATGACAATACCATGAGGCAGCTTCCATTTTGATAGTGATGGTGTATTGCCAGGAAGCTCCACGTTCATGGTTCTTCAGTGTGTTTTCCAGAATTCATGGTCTGCAGGTGCTTTGAAGGTGTGCTCCCTTCATCCCTGTCTTAAACCCCATTCTCCAGGGGTGGTCCCTGTCTCCGTAAGACACAGTAACTTCTGGCATCTTGAGTGGTCTAGCATCCACGTTTCCCTCACTCCCTATCAGCACGTTCTTAGAGAAGCAGTTCTTTTTAAGTTGATGGGTCCTATCCTCAGCCAATTTTCTCGACTATGTATTCTCGAGCACTGATTTTAAGAGTCATTAATTACTATCTGCTTCCCCCAAAAATGACTTACAGCTACAGAAAAGTACATTTACATCTTATATATGTTATCTACATTAAAATAATTTTCAACTGCATTTGATAGTTAAAAAACACTTCGTCTTCATATCGTACAACTTGCTCTGAGGGCAGACGAAATCGGATTCTTTTCGACATACCTAGTTCAGTATCCGAACATTGTCATTTTTCCTTACAGGGCTCGTGCGATTCGCTTCAGACAGGACGGTAATGAAGCAGTGGGAGGATTCTTCTCTCAGATTGGGCAGCTATATATGGTACATCATCTTTGGGGTATGTATTTTTTCCTTCATTTTTGTGTTACTAGGATTTCAGAGTTCATTACCAAATAAGCTATACTAGGGCAATAAAGCACATCGCAAGTCAGTAACTTTAAACAACGTAGCAGGGGCGCCTGGGTGGCTCAGTCGTTCAGTGTCTGCCTTCGGCTCAGGTCGTGATCCCAGGGTCCTGGGATCGAGCCCCGCATCGGGCTCCCTGCTTGGCGGGAAGCCTGCTTCTCCCTCTCCCACTCCCCCTGCTTGTGTCCCCTCTCTTGCTCTCTCTCTCTGTCAAATAAATATTTTTTTTATTTTTTGGGGGGCCTCGATCAGAAGGACTTGGGCCCCCCACAAGCGGCGCAGGGGAAAATAAATAAAATATTTTAAAAAATAAACACTGTAGCAAATCTAAACATCACAGATAGAAAGTAAGTGCTGGGCTATCTAGAAGGAAAGAGTCACCAGCGAAAGGCCCATAGCCTCGGGGCACGTAAGTAGGCTGGTGCGAGAGTAGGGGTACCGGTGAAAGGAACAAGAGAAGTGAAGCACACAGCCATGGGAGAGAGACGATGCTACAGCTGCTGTCCCTTTCTAGACACTTCCCATGGCTCTTCAGAAATTATCCTGCATTTTATCCAGAGAGGCAGCTCCCCGCATGTTCACTCACGGCCTGCCTTGTGTCTGATTCCATCGTTCTGGAGGCCCTTCTGTCACCTTTTCCATCCCCACCCACTCTTGTCTGGCACCGTCTTTGGTGTCTCTCAGGTCCTGACTCGGGCATGCCCCCTCGCCCCCCAGTGAATGTCTCTCCCCTCCTGAGCCCCCAGAGCCCGGTATCATGTAGGTTGTCACGCTGTGGCTATCTGTGTCTGTCTCCCTGCTAGAACAGGAACTGGGTCTGAGTAATAGCTTGGTACATTTTGGGCACATCTGTATATGTTTATTAAAGTTAAAAAAAAAATGGACAAACCATGAGAGACGATGGACTCCGAGAAACAAACTGAGGGTTCTAGAGGGGAGGGGGGGAGGGGGATGGGTTGGGCTAGTGATGGGTATTAAAGAGGGCACGTCCTGCGTGGAGCACTGGGTGTTACACGCAAACGATGAATCATGGAACACGACATCAGAAACTAATGATGTCATGTAAGGTGATTAACATAACATAATAAAATTTTTTTAAAAAGTTAAAAAAAAATGAAGGGACTCAGTTAAGTGTCTGACTCTTGATCTCAGCTCAGGTCTTAATCTCAGGGTCATGAGTTCAAGCCCTACATTGGGTTCCACATTGGGTATGGAGCCTACTTTTTTAAGAAATGAAAAGCATAACTCATTTCTAGACCATATTAATTAACCGACGTATTGGTTTGGCCTATCCAGTCGCACGCAGTGCTGCACCGTCTGCCTGCTGTGTGGGCATGGCAGGCGTACAGAGACTGGTGACGGGTCTGAGAGGGGAAAGCCAACACGAGGGACTTGCCACGAGGCAGTGTGTGTGATCAGTAACATAGGGGTTTATATTCGGGGCACCCCCAGCACTTACGGGGATATAAACTTACACGTAATTGGGGGAAATCAGTAAAAGGTGAATACGATCTAAATGGGTTGGCAGGTCAATGCAGGAAGGAAGGGGCAGAACAGTGATGGGAAAACGGGAGATTATAAAAAATGGTCAGAAAATGAAATCATGCAGACTGGCTAAATGGTAGGAGAGCTGCCGGGGACCTAAGTCTGAATGGGAACCCCTTTCCCCCCCAAATCTTCAGGGTCTGGGGAGGAGACCCCCATCAATCACTGCTTCGACCAGATGCTCAGCTCAGCTGCACACACGGGGTTTCCCTGGCGTGTGAGCAGTTGAAGACCCTGCACCAAGGGGCACCCAGTGGCTCCGTCGGTTAAGCGTCCAACTCTTGGTTTCAGCTCAGATCATGATCTCAGGGTCGTGAGATCGAGCCCCGGGTCCAGCTCCGTGCCCAGCAAGGAGTCTGCTTGAGATTCTTTTCCAGTCCCTCTCCCCCCACCCTGCTCTTCCCCCTACTTGTGCTCTCTCTCTCCTTCTCTCTCCCAAAATAAAAAAAATAAAATCTCGAAAGAAGGAAGGGAGGGAGGGAGGGAAGGGGGGAAGAAGGAAGGAAGGAAGGAAGGAAAAGTTTTCACATGTAACATTTGGAGACACATCTTTAAAATCTGCCTTTGGAGATTGTGCTAAACATAATTTAAACTTTCTGGGTTTGACATCGTTTTTATTATTATTATTTTTAAATAGTATGTGTTCTGTCCGGAGAATATAAACTGAAAAGTCAGGCCTGTTCCCTTTGCACACTTTCCTCTCCCGCTTGGCGCCTGCACACCTTCCCAGACGTCCTCTGTACACGAGCACAGGGACTGCACTCATGTCAGGGCTTACAGTGTGTCTGGATGGGAGCTCCCAGGTGAAGGAGGAGACAGGCAGGCACCAGGGGGTCCCAGGCCCTTAACTCTGTCCCGCGGGAAGGACTTGAGGTTTCACACATCAACAGCAAGATGAGGAGTCCACCAAGATCATCCTCCGTGCGCAGACGCAGAAGCTAGGAACAATGTGGTGCTTCAGCTTTGGAAAGTGGCCAGATTGCAGCTCGTGTCTTTTCTGAGGCCGTGCCTTTCTCTGCCTTCCTTTGTTGTCCCAGTTAAGTGTCCCAAATGTTCACTGCCTGCTTCCTCCTTTATAGGAAAAAGTATTGAGATATGCAGAAATGAATTTTCAGTTGCCTGCCCCAAAAACTTACCCTCACTTTTCCATACTTTTTAGAGACATTGGTCAGGCACCTCCAGTGTGTTGGTTATTTTAAGCATCATTCTTTTTAATCCCTACAACCACAAACCACAATGAGGTACCTGTGACTCATGGATGATAAATAAATCACTTAGAATCCACAGCTGTTGAGTCACTGGACCAGGCTCAGACTTGGGCACGTCTGGCTTCAAAGCAGGCCTTCCTACCAGGTAGCACCTCTCCTTCTACCCTTGCACTTGATGCCACTCCCCCCCCCACTTCTGCAAGGCCTTGCTCCATCCATTTGCTCTAGCACCACCCCATTTAGGGGTTCCCTCCCCAGTAATATGTATATGCTCAAGTGCCTCCCACCTTCAAAAGCCTCGCTAACAGAAAATAATAACAAAAGCCTCCCCAAATCCAAATGCCCATTGACGGATGAACAGATAAAACAAAATGTGGTACGTACGCACATTCATCCATAAAAAGGAGCGAAATGCCAGTACATACTACGACATAGATAAGCCTTGAAAACATTAGATTCCACTTATATGAGGTGCCTAGAATAGGCAAATTCATAGAGACAATGCCAAGTAGCGGTTACCAGGGGCTGGGGGTGGGGGCAGGGAGAATGGGGAGTTAGGGTTCAGTGGATAGAGTTTTAATTTGTGATGGTAAAAAGTTTTAGAGATGGATAATAATGAAGGGGACAATTGTGAATGTACTTAATGCCACTGAACTGTACATTTTAAAATGGTTAAAAGTAAATTTTGCTGGGGCGCCTGGGTGGCTCAGTCCGTTAAGCATCTGGCTTCGGCTCAGGTCATGATCCCAGGGTCCTGGGATCGAGTCCCACGTTGGGCTCCGTGCTCAGCGGGGAGCCTGCTTCTCCCTCTGCCTGCCCCGCTCCCCCTGCTTGTGCTCGCTCTTTCTGACAAATAAATAAAATCTTTAAAAAAAATGAAAAATAAAAAATAAAGTTAATTTGGCTGTGCATGTTTTACCATAATAATAAATTTTTAATTAAGAAAATTAAAATTTGAAATGAAAAAAATAAGAACACAGCCCTCCCCAACCTGTGTTCCCTGCAAGGGGTCAGCACACAGTGCACCGGCCATGCACCTGACCTCAGTTGGAAGGCTGCTCCTTGTCACGTTAATGCTAACTGTTTTGCTCTGGGTGGTGAGAGGTACAAGATTTGTTTTCCTTCTATTTTTCAGCATCTTCAAAATTGCATGTAATAAATGTATACTCCTTTACTACTTGAGGGAAACCTTAGATGGTTAAACTCCTAGGCCTACGAGGGTAGGTCTTCTCATCAGGGAAAGGAAGTCTTGTGGAGAACAGGTGTGTGTCCCAGAATAGAAACTAGAAGCCCTGATTCTTGTCCTTGTCTTGACTGAGCCCCTGTCAAGATGCCTAGGAGGTAGTTCCCTGGTGAGTACTTGGAAGCAGGTTGCCTAGGCTGGGAATCAGAAACCCAAGGCCCCCAGATGAGGTACCTGAATTGCACCACATGACACCGAAGATTCTGATGCCTTTGACCACGCTCTTCTCTCCACCTGGAGCAGCTTTCTCTTCTGTTCCTGTCGACGTTCTTTTCAACCTTCGAGACCCACGTGATCAAATCACACCCTCCAGACAGCCCTCTCGTCCCCTCCGTGCCCTTGTGGGCTTTGTTCTGAAGCATACCCCAGAGCTCAGCAGGGGCTGACCTTGCCTTTACTTGTCCTTCTCTCCTCCACTGCGTTGAACACAGCCTGTCCAGCACATCATCGTAGTGCTTGGAAATGTTGAGCAAAATGGAATCGAATATTGCTTACCTGTAGCCTGACGGTTTCTGATTATAAATTTAACGTGTTATTGAAGAAATTCACTTGGTTTGAAAGGTAGGTCTTGGATCCACTGGATTTTCAAATTTAAAGAGTCGTTTATTTTGCTTCTCTCACAAGGCCTAACATAATTTTGCTCAGAGTAACCAGCTCACAGTGATCTCAGCTTATTGTTAAATCCCCAGAGTGGTCTCTTTGAGAAAACTAGCTGAGCAGCTGACTTGATGGGACATACTAGTGGAATGCAGGACATTTTGTTTGGTTTAAGCCTGCTTCTTCTGTGTGGTTCTTTTTCAGCTTACAAGGATCTTCAAACCAGGGAAGATATACGGAATGCAGCATGGCATAAACATGGCTGGGAAGAATTGGTATATTATACAGGTAATACTTTCATAAACATAAAACTTGTCATTCTTCTCATCTTACTGTTTTATGTTCTTAACCCCCCAAGGCTAATATGTGTTTTGGTTTGTTTTTTGTTGTTGTTAAATAGTATGTTGCTCTAGGATGGTGAACAAGGTTGGGGGGTGGGTGGAGAATAGTCAGATTTTTCCTTAATAGTTACATGCCTTCTTTTCAATAAGGAAATTTCATTCTTTCAAGTATGTGGGGGGGGCACCTGGTGGACTTGGTCAGTGGAGTGTGCAACTCTTGATCTCATAAGGTTGTGAGTTCAAGCCCCACGTTGGGTGTAGAGATTATTTAAAAATAAAATCTTAAAAAAAAATAGCAAGTGTGTATATTGTCTGGTACAGTTTTCAGACACTTGTATGTTGGAAATTTTACATCATTACTTTTTTTTGTACTTTTCTATATTCTCTGAATATTTATTACACAATTTTTTTCTAAGCTTTCCCTTTCTCATCAAAATTATCTAGTCCCAAAAACATTGTAATACAGCAATTAAAAAGTAATTTTGAAAATTAATTCGACATTTTGACTTTGTGTGTATACACGTGTATGCATGGGCATGTCCATGTATACTATGAAGTCCTGGTGGCTTGATTTTTTAAGAACAATTGGGCTGAATACAACCCAGTAATACTGACCCAGGTAGTAAGTACCAATCATGTTGCTTGTCAGGTACATTTAAGCCCGTATACTACTAAGAAGATCAAAGAGTACTTTGTTCCAGAAAATAAGTATTATCTTGTCTTTTAGGTCAAAACATCATACAATTGTATGTGACTGGTTGCTTATTCTTACATGTTCATTAGCTCCCAGAGGCGTATTTGACTCAGCAGTGAGTTTTACAAGTGCTGGTTATACAGTCACAGGCAGTATGATTTGATTTTATATGACTTTGTTTTAGCTCAGAGTTCTCAACCTTTTGAGAAAGCACCACTTTTCTTACAACATGGACTTTCCTAAGTTCCGACAAATGAAACAGATCTCCAGATAGAATCTGCTTTAATTTTCAAAAACATCTCCCGGGATGTTAACTGATCTACCCTTAGCTCGTATATTTCTGTCCCTGAGATCAGTTCTCTACTTTCCAGTACTCTGTTCTGATTCCAAGCGGCATGTCTTCTGAACATTCTCAGCAACCTGTTTGTTACTGTACATTTACCATAATCTGTTTAGAAAAGAACAAGCACAATAATCTTGATCCTTGTTTTCAGTCCCACTTATTCAGGAAATGGAATCCAGAATCATGATCCCACTGAAGACCTCACCCCTCCAGTAAACAGATTTTAGATGTGCCTACATAAATTTATGTGACAAGTATTTGTCATAAATTAATTTTAACTGTATATCAAGTGAAAAAGAAACACTGAAGTGTAAACTGCTGTATATAGCTTATGAGAGGCCTCTTTTCTTTAAAATTTACATAATCACAAGAAAGGAAACGATTAGAGTTGGATTGTAACAGTGCTCTGTAGTCCTCTTTGAAACATCCCTGTGTTTGTTGAATACACCTTATACTACCAGCTACCCTTCTCCACCCTCTGGGAAAAGAGGGCCCAAATTAAAATTTGAATCCTCTCCAAATAGGAACCTAACCATGAAAAAAAAGTTAGCCATTTCTTTATAAAAAGCAAATCTGTTTTATAGTTACAGATTTTTAGACAAATTTCTTGTATCAGGAAGAAATATAAATTTTGTCATGTTACTCTAGCAATTTTTCTGAGCCTCAGACTCGGAACAAATTAAGAGCGTACCCAATACCTGAAAATGTTTTACTTCACTCTCATTTTTAATCAGTTGGCATAGTAAACGACATGTCATTACTAAGCTGGTAGTGGTTGCTAAGGTACCCTTAATCAGTAATTCAGTCTTTACATAGTGTATTGTGATAGCTCGGTATGAGGGGAAATAATGGCTTGACCCTGTGTATCATATGTGATTTTGAAATGAACACCTTGAATAGCACTAATTTTTATTTGTAATATTTTTCTATAATAAAACGAGTAGCATTAGGAAAAGAGGTTTTATTTTGTAAACAATCATTTGTGACCTCAGACATTCTGTAGTTAATGTTTTAGTAAGCTCATAGCAGATACTTCAAGATCATGTATGAGGGGTGGTGCATGTTGAGATTTAAGCTAGAATAAAGTGCATACTTTGTCTAGCTCTGTTTGATTTAGTTTTTTTTAACATAGTGTGCCTATTTTGTGACTGTCATCATGTGAAAGTCCCACTGAAGTGAAAAATTATGTCTGACCCCCAAATTAAAGAATTTTTGTGTAAAATAAAGTGTGAATAAATCTCAGAGCAAATGTCAAACTTTTACATGTGAATGGTTTTCTCCAAGAACCTATAAAAATCAATAAAATCCTCTTGATTTTCACATATTACTTGTTTGTAGTCTTTTTTTTTACTGAACTTGTGCTGAAAATGACCCTGTCCCTCTTGAAAAACAGCTTGTCCCTGCTGAGTGGGCATATGTGAGTCTACGGAGCAAAATATTAAGAAAGCTCCTCAGCGTCCCCCTAGCCGTTTAGCAAAGTGTTGTGTGTGTTTTTTTAATATTTTATTTATTTATTTATTTATTTGAGAGAGAGAATGAGATAGACCATGAGAGGGGGGAGGGTCAGAGGGAGAAGCAGACTCCCTGCTGAGCAGGGAGCCTGATGCGGGACTCGATCCCGGGACTCCAGGATCATGACCCAAGCCGAAGGCAGTCGCTTAACCAACTGAGCCACCCAGGCGCCCTAGCGAAGTGTTTTGAGGACCGGGTGTTTGTACCAGGGCTTGGGGCCTGGGGGACTGGGTCAGCTGGTAGAAGAACAGGCACTTCCAAGTCCAGGCTCTGCTCCTTGACGAGGTACTTCCCGTCTTTGGTGTTCAGTTCCCTGAATCCGTAAAATGGGGAGGTGGAATCCGATGGCATTTAACATCCCTTCAGCTCTGAATCTTTGTAACTTCTTAATGCCATGGGAAGCAGGAGGAGAGAGAAGGGATGGGGAGCTCCAGCACTGAAGACCTGCATTTTAGCAGTTGTACTAATTGGGTGCTCAGAGCACGTTTGTAGGATGTGAATGAAAGAATTATTTATATGAAACTGCTTTCTACACTATATAAAGAAAAATGGTAGAATTAGTATTACTGGTGAATTAGCTTTACTGGTGATCTAGCTATTCGGAACTGGGAAAAAAAACTGCTAGGAACGGAGGGAATTTTCACTTACAAGTTGTGTGGACTTGAACCCTGCAGAAGTCCGGAATTTTCTATCATTCACTAGGGCATTAAGGTTCTCCAGAGAAACAGAACCAACAGGATATCTAGATGAGATACGCGTAAGAAGAGACAGGAATTGGCTCATGGTTATGGAAGCCAAGAAGTCCCAGAATCTGCCATCTGCCAGCTACAGAACCAAGAAAACCAATGGTACAATTCTGTCCCAAGTCCAAAGGCCTGAGAATCAGGACAGCTGATGGTTTAACTCCTAGTCCAAGGTCAGAGGCCCAGGAACCAGGAGCTCCAGTATCTGAGAGCAGAAGATGAACACCCCATCTCACGCAGAGAGCCTACATCTGCCCTTCCTTTGCCTTGTTCCACTTGGGCCGCCAATGGATCAGATGCCCCCCTACATCGATGAGGAGGATCTGTATACTCATTCTGTTGAATCAAATGCTAATCCTCCAGGAACACCCTCACAGGCACACCCAGAGATAATGTTTTAGCAGCTACCTGGACATCCCTTAGGCCGTCAAGTTGACCTATAAAATTAACCCTCACAACTGAGCTCACAGTTGGTGAATGAGTTAGATGAGGCTCTCTAAACTGCATCATCCACCCAACTCCCTATCCAGGGGCCATTCGGTATCTGGTGAGCACCATGATGTCCAGATGCCAAATAGAATATGCAAGAATGAGGTTTTCTTTTAGAAGCTTTGCTTTTCTTTTTGTGTTGCTTTCTTAAAGGAGCTTTCTGTTCAGAAAAGCACAGAGCAACAAACTGTAAAATGGAGCTCTTTCAGAATATACCCTACTCTAGGAAGAGGAATTTCTGTCCTAATTAGGTCATTGGATTTCACAAAGCAGCCTGCCTCACGCTAGGCTTTAGTCTTCCTTCAAGTCAACAAATACTGAGTTTCTGTTATGTGCCAAGCATCAGACGCAGGGAAGAACATCATGAACAAAACATGATCCCTGCCTTTGTGAAGCTTACAGTCCAGTGAGAAGAGACTGGCAATTAAAATATAAAATACTCTTAAGTTACATGATATGGTAGAAGTTGATACGTGCTCTAGTGGGGGAAGGTAGAACAGGGTAATGGAGATCAGGAATCTAAGGGTGGGCTGTGAGAGGCGGTATGCAGTATTGTCAGTTGGCCTCGCTGAAAAGCTGAGATCTAAGCAAAAACTTGAAGGAGGTGACAAAGTTAGCCAGCATTTGGAAGGGAATCCCACCATGCTGAGGGAATGGCTACAGCAGAGGCCCTAAGGCAGGGTCACGCCTGGCATGCACTAGAGCGGTGGAGACCAGTGGCTGAAGCAGGAGAGGGAGGACTTGGTGGGAGAAGCCAGAGGTCATGGGGCTGGATCAGTAGAGTGTTGGGAGCCCCTGGAGGGACCTTGACTTTTACTCCGAGATGGGATCCACCGGAAGGTATTGAGCAGAGGAAGGGCATGATCTGACTTAACATTTTAAATGGTGGCTTGGACTAGGGGTAGCAGTGGAAGTAGGGAGAATGGTGAAATTTGATTTTATCTTGACAGCAGAGCCAAGATGATTGCCTGAACGAATGATTGTGGAGTGTGAATGAAAGAAAAAAAGATCAAGTGACCGAAGCCTTGTCCTCCACAACTGGAAGGATGGAAGGCTATATGTAGGTGGTTAGGTGCAACAGATTTGGGGAAGTGAAGATCAGGAACTGTTTTGCTCGTACTGAGTTTGAGATGGTCTATGCAGATACCCAGGTGGAGATATCAGGTAGGCACGTGTGAATTCTGCAGTTTAGGAGAGCAGTCTCACCTGGAGATAGGCATTTGCGAATTGTCTGCATAGAGAATTTAAAGTCTTATGGGGAGTGCGTGTAGACAGAGAAGACAACCAGGGTAAGGAGGAACCAGGAAGAGAGTGAAAACCCATCAGGGAAAGAGGAAAAAACTCAAGGAAGTGGGATGTCATGAAAGCTAAGTGAGCAAAGTCCGTCAAGGTTGAGATCACCCGTGCCAAATGCTGCTGCGAGACTGGGTTAGAAGAGGTCTGAAAACTGACCGCTAACTAAGTAACATGGTGGTCACTCGGTGACTTACAAGAACGTTCTCTCATTATGCTAATTTATCAAATAATCACTATTTTACCAATTCCTGCCCAATCTGTCACATCCTTTTATTAAATGCCCATAGAAGAATGAATTGTATTATTTTGTGCCACTACAAATTTTCATTAGGAATATTCAAAACTTCCAAACTCATTTTCCATTCGTTGGGTGTAAGCCTGGTGAATATTACTTGCACAAGCCCACTCATTTTTTTTTTAAGATTTTATTTATTTATTTGAGAGAGAGAGAATGAGAGATAGAGAGCATGAGAGGGAAGAGGGTCAGAGGGAGAAGCAGACTCCCCGCTCAGCAGGGAGCCGATGTGGGACTCGATCCCGGGATTCCAGGATCATGACCTGAGCCGAAGGCAGTCGCTTAACCAACTGAGCCACCCAGGCGCCCACAAGCCCACTCATTTTTAATTATCATTTATGTGGTATCATCCCTACTTCTTTTCAAAAGCCCTCTAGGACCCACACTTTGCTCTCCTAAAACCAGCATTTGACAGAACGTATTTCTTTCCCCCTTATTCATACCATGGCTGCCTGTGAAAGAGCCTTTCTTCAGTTCTGCATTATATTTATTAAATTGATACCTTCAGTTTCTGGCTGGGACACAGTAGATGTTCAATAATGTGCTTGATGAATGGACAGAAGGAAGGGAGGTGGAAAGTAAATGGAGAAAGGGAAGATAAGAAAAGAGAAAGTATGGAGGGCGCCCGGGTGGCTCAGTTGGTTGGGTGACTGCCTTCGGCTCAGGTCATGATCCTGGAGTCCTGGGATCAAGTCCCATATCTGGCTCCCTGCTCTGCGGGGAGTTTGCTTCTCCCTCTGACCCAACCCCCTCTCATATGCTCTCTCTCTCTCTCTCTCTCTCTCATTCTCTCTCTCTCAAATAAGTAAATAAAATCTTAAAAGAGAAAGTATGGAGACTGTCAGCTCCAACTGACATGAGGCTCTCAGAAAGCAGGGCAGTGTCTTCATTCATACTATTTTTGATGCAAGTTCTGGCGATCCTTGGAAATTAAGATACATGCCCAGGTAAACTCAGTAAAAACAATTCAAAAGGAAAATAATAACATACATCAAAATATGTTCAGAGGTGGAAACTGATCAGCAAAGTACTGAATGGTCCTCTATTAACTAGTGCTAAAACTAGGACTTTTTGCAGAGTTCAATGACCATTGAAAATGAAACCACTTGAATATTTTGTAAAATAGGTCTTCCAACCTAGGGAATAAAATCTCATCTACTGCATTAATATACATTAACACCTGTGATCACAGTGTTAAGTGTTAGCTTACGGTAGATTCTCCTGGCCCCAGTAAATTAACTCTCCAGCAACGCACACGATAAAGAACGCTGTGGAAATCATTGGCCCGAGCTCCAGCTCTGAAAGTCATTAACTTTTGTGAGCTTGCTGCCGTCTGTTAAAAAGACAGCGGTATCTATGCTGCTGACCTCAGGGTTGTGAGAATCACATGAGGACATGTGAAAACACCTTGGAAATGTGAAAGTAAGCAGTGTGACATGTGGTCAGATCACTGCCCAGGTTTTCTGAACCTGATCATAACAATCCTGAGGGTCACAGAGGCCAAAGCCATTATGCTTGTGCCAACATTTACTGAGGCCGACCACTTGAATCTCTGGAATCCTCTAGAATCCTCCTAGGCTCCTGCCCCAGGTCTGGAACGCTCTGCCCAGCTCTTGGGAGTGACAGCCCAGCGGGCCGCCCCAGGAGTCATGGAGAAACACTTTTGTCTCCAGGAGAAGAGAGAGAAGAATCGTAACAGCAAACCACAGAAGGGGGCTGGCGTAGGAGATAAATGCCATGGGGTTGTCTCTTTTTTTAAAGCAGATAAAAGCTTTGAGGGACTTCCACCGTTTCAATTTAATTTAATTTAATACCACGAAAACCCTCAATTCTTAACTTTACCGTCTTTTTTTTTTTTAAAGATTTTATTTTTATTTATTTGAGAGAGAGAATGAGAGGGAAGAGGGTCAGAGAGAGAAGCAGACTCCCCGCTGAGCAGGGAGCCCGATGCGGGACTCGATCCCGGGACTCCAGGATCATGACCTGAGCCGAAGGCAGTCGCTTAACCAACTGAGCCACCCAGGCGCCCTAACTTTACCGTCTTAAAAGGGTCCTGTTCAGGCCGCTGCGCTGGGGAAGGCCGGCCTTGGAAGCGTTAGGGGCCAAAAGCTCCTGGGTCCTCCGCCCACCGCCCGCGGCTCCCGCTCCCGCGCGCTGGGTCCCCGGGGGACGGCAGTACGCAGCCCTCCGCGGAGCCGGCCCGCCCGGGCCTGCCCCAGAGCTCGGCGGGGCTCAAAGTGCCCAAGCCCCGGAGCGGCCGGCGGGCGAGCTGCCGGCAAGCACCCTCACCGCCTCGTCGTGTGGGGTCTCATTTAAACGTTGCCCACACCTATGTGACGGCTCTCCGCCCGCAACTCGGATTTGGAAGGAAATCTGATTCATCTGATTTGGTTATTTGGCTACATAATAACCTGATTATTTGACCAAATTTGATTATTTGGTTAAATTATAAGTTTTTCAAGTAATTTCCTATATTCAACCCTTCCGGGCCTTTCTACTTAATTGTCGACTGCATGCCTCTCCCTATAGAGCTGTGCTTTATCCTTCCTCATTTTTCTGCCAGGGAGGGTATATGACCGCATACTTTCAAAGCATGTTCTGAAATCTTGGCACCGCACAGAATAAACACAAACCTGGCTTTCAGGTCGTTCCAAGTCCTCTGTTAAGAAAGAATGGTTCATATAGGCTATTAGGAGGGACTTCTTAATTCATTTAAGGCGAAACTCATTTGGGATGAGTAAAATGTGTTCTTAGTTCTTTTACTTCATGTGATTATCAAATGCCCCCCCCTTTTTTTTTAAAAGAGTTTATTTATTTGACAGAGAGAGACACAGCAAGAGAGGGAATGCAAGCAGGGGGAGTGGGGGAGGGAGAAGTAGGCTTCCTGTAGAGCAGGGAGCCCGATGCGGGGCTCGATCCCAGGACCCTGGGACCATGACCTGAGCCGAAGGCAGACGCTTAACCACTGAGCCACCCAGGCGCCCCTCAAATGCCCATTTTTTAAGGTCACTACTTTTGTCTAAGGCTCCATTTTCTTTTAAAAGCCTTTGTAACAGTCCCAATATGACAAATTCCAAGAGCTAAGAAAGCACCTCCAGCTCTCTGGCCCAGTGTGAGGGTTGGTGGGGGCTGCCCTGTGACCAGCACGGTGCCCTGTGATCAGGGTGGGGTCTCCAACTCCTTCGTTCCTTGCCTGGAGGTTGTTTCTACTCAAACACTGAAAGTACTTGAAATATTTGATATTGGAATACATGATAGGCAGAAAGTGACAATGCCACCAATCTGTACTGATATATGGATAAACTTTTATTTACCTACCAAAGGGAAAACCAACATTTACTTAAAGCTACCTAACCCATATCTCCAATAGGGAAGGTGTTTCATTTACTATCCACCTTTAAAAGGTTTCAAATAAAATATCGCTAGGAAAATACATAAAGAATTCAGATTATAAAACTCTCCAGCTAATTAATGGTCATAATAATGCTGGGATTGCCGTTAAAAAAGAGCAATTTTCCATAGTTTACTTGGAAGTACAGATAATCAGTACCACATCTATACATTAAGTTGTAATAGGCAATTGTAAGCAAACGGTATCAAACTGTAACTTTAAAAAATTAATCTGAAGTTGTTATGAACCGTATAAAAATTGATATTATTCTTCCAGTTCTCCCAAAAGCTCTACAAAATCAGTGATGTACCATTGTGCATTGTCTTTTACTTGTTGTCTGATCACATTTCCTCCAAATCCAATGAAAACATCCTAAGAGGGAAAAAAAAGAGGAAAGAGTTAAAAAAAAAAAAGATACAGCAACACCCTGGGGCAGTAAGTGTTATTTGAAAGAATAAACTGTTTGTGTAAAGACAGGTAAAGCCCAGCCTCGAGGGGGTGCCTCCCCAGCTCCCTGGGCCTCCTTGCCTCCCCTGTCCCAAGAATGAAGGAGTCAGGGCACCACAGCTGCAAATCCATTCAGGCTGGGGTCATTGCAGGCTTCAAGGAGAAAACAAGCCCCTTTAAAACCAGTAAAATTGCTTACAAAGATAAAATCCCATCAGGTGGTAAATGTCTTTAGTTCTCAACTGGATGCAGGCACAGCCAGGCCAGGCAATCGCAAAGAGGGAAGATGAAAGAGAAGCCTGGGGTGCAGCTGCAGTCCCACTGGGCCTAGAACCAGGGCCAGAGCAGGTATCTCCTGACAGGTGCTCTGTGTGAACCTGACGGACCTCCCTCCCCGGGAGGGTGTTGTTCTGGGCCAAAGGAGATGACAGCCCCACCATCTGCCGGCAGCACTCCACTTTCCATCATTAAAATTATTTAAATGTTACGTCTATGTTGTTTCCTTAATTTCTACCGAGTGATGCCTTCTTTTAAATGGTATTTTCTCTTTTTGATCTTTTAAATGGTACTTTCTCTTTTTCTGCCAGGATAGAGGCACATTATACCTAATTTGGACATTCAAATTTCTTTTACTTGCCTTTTCTCTTCATTTTTGTTTTCAGACCACACAAGGGGGCAAAAATAACGAGATTCTGACCTTCCAGCTAAATTTAGCCTCCCAACTGAGCTTCCTGCCCCGGTGGCAGCCCTTACTGCATGCACCACCAACTCAGCTGTCCTAACACACTGATGCATTCCTTCTCTGTCCAGAAGCCTTCCAGGGTTCCCCACGACCTAATGGTAACACCCAAGAGCCTGATACATAAAGTCTTCAGCAGTTGCTGAAGAGAAAGCCCAGTCCTGCCGGGTCTTGCCCCCTGACCGGCCCAGGTCCGTGCCTAGTACATGCCCACTCTGCTCTGCTGCCCCCTCCCTCAGTCCTGCCAGGCCTTCACGCGGTGGCCGCTAACCTTCCTCCAGATCACTCATTCCTCTGACCACTTCTGAGGGCTACACACCTGCATGCGCACACTCGCGCTTGGTTCAGTCAGGCCATGTCATCTTCTGATGACTGCTAGGGTCCTCTGGAATTTATAGTTTTGTCATTTCTTGACATCAGGATGAGCAGCTCCCTGACAGAACTAGGCACCGTTTCCTTCCACACACTCCTCATAAAACTAGCCCAGCTTTTGTGACTTAGTCAACCCCAATGTGGGTTGTAAATCATCTCAAGATGTCTTATCTTGAATTGACTCAAGTCAGTTAAAAGGATCCAAAGATTCTTTAACCACTCTGGGTTAATCATTTACAGAGACAACTATTTTTAGATCTCAGGAAACTAATAAAAAGTTCACCACTATATTTTTGGTTCAGTTTTTCTTTAGGATGAGATGATAAGGGCAAAGTCCTACGTGAAAGGGACACATCTGATATTCAGGAACACTTGCTATACAGGCTGTTTCCTGCTAGTCTCAGAAAACAGCATTCATTCAGAAAAACAAAATGCTTTAACACAGGCACATTATCAAACCTCATGAGCCTCAGTTCCCTAACCAGTAACAAGGAGAAGATAATGTATGAAGAAATACTTTATCAAATATAAAAAAGAAAGGGGCGCCTGGGTGGCTCAGTCGTTAAGCGTCTGCCTTCAGCTCAGGTCATGATCCCAGGGTCCTGGGATCAAGACCCACATCAGGCTCCCTGCTCAGCGGGAAGCCTGCTTCTCCCCCCCCCCCTCCCCACCCCCCCCCCCCGCTCCTGCACGCTCCCTCTCTCTCTCTCACATGCACGTGCATGCTCTCTCTCTCAAATAATGAAATCTTATATATATAAAGACATTAAGATTTTGATTACAGTTGTAAGAGCTGTCTTATTATTTGTGGTATTGTTTGGGGAAGTAAAGCCGAACCTGGAGCACACACCTGGGCTGAGAGGTGGCAGGAACGGGGTCGTAAAGTTCTAAGTGGTTTTCTTCCTTAGGTTTGCAAAAAGTCGGCTGACATGCTGAGATTGAAGTTGTTTTATTTGTTTTGGTTTTTTTACAATGATACCTAGAAGTTCTCGTTTAACTGTCACCGATCTTACGGAGTTCTAAATCAGCCATCTAAAACAAAAATACAACCAGAAAAGGCCAGCACACTCGATACATACAGCGGGAGGGCAGGCTTCCATGTCTGTGGCTCCATCTCCAATCATGACTATTTTCTTAAATTGAAATTTTTCCTTTAAAAGTTTAATAACTTTTCCTTTCCCACCAGATTCGGCTGTTGGCTGCATCTCATCAAAACCTGCATATTCACCTTAAAAGAGCAGTTAAAACAGTGTCAGTGATCCACAGAATTATACCAGTAGGGCCAGCTTTGTGCACAGATGATACCCTCACTTAAATGTCACGGAGAAAGCTAAAAATGGCCCTCAGTAAAGTAACACAGCCTGGATTTCCACACCTACTTCCCCGCATAAACCACCTCTGCCTTTAAACTGCAGATCCCTCTTGTTGAGGTTACTCCTTTAGGTCATAAACACCTTGGGGTCAATCGGTTTTATCCTCTAAGCTGTCAGAGTTGTAACTCTCAAACCTCGCTGAGGTGGCAGAACACCATGAAACAATAATATATTGACGTTTTTTAAAAAGTTAATATATAATTTCATCAAAGAGGAGATTCCAACTTATATTTGATGGATTTTCTTTCTTACAGTAATTACCACACTCCCTGTCTACATTTTTTTTTAATGATCTGTGCCTGTAGACCCTTCAAAAATGTTCCACCAACACATTTAACATTTTAAAATTAACATTATTTGGTTTTGGGGCGCCTGGGTGGCTCAGTCGGTTGGGCGTCTGCCTTCAGCTCAGGTCATGATCCCAGGGTCTGGGGATCGAGTCCCACATCGGGCTCCCTGCTTGGCAGGGAGCCTGCTTCTCCCTCTGCCTCTGCCTCTGCAGCTCCTCTTGCTTGTGCTCTCTCTCTCATTCTTTCTCTATGTCAAATAAATAAATAAAATCTTAAAAAAAAACAAAAACATTATTTGGTTTTAAGGACGTCAGCCACCCGTTGCCTTAACTAGAGACCTCCTGAGATGGTAGTAAGCACAGCTGCAGCTCTGCGATGGTCCAGAGAAGGGCCAGGAGGCACTTCAAACCCAGTGACAGAGCAGTGACTCGCTGCTAACAAACTCTCCCTCCTGGGCCTAAACTGGTTCAAATACATAAGAGCTCTCAAAAAAACTGAAATATAAAACATAACAAAATGAGTCACGTGGGTACACAGGACTCAAGTGCAGACGTTTATATTCTGAGAGAGATTAGATGGACACACTAAAGCCAGAAGAGGTGATGGCCTAAGTCTATTTCACAGAACAAAGGATACCAAGAAGCAAAAGACATCAGTCGAGAGAATCCTTCATCTCAGAAAAAAAAAAAAAAAAAAAATAGAGGGTATTATGCTAAGTGAGATAACTCAGTCAGAGAAAGACAATTATCATAAGATTTCACTCATATGTAGAAGTAAAGACACATAACAGAGGATCATAGGGGAAGGGAGGAAAAAATAAAATAAGACAAAATCAGAGAGGGAGACAAACCATGAGACTCTTAACTCTAGGAAACAAAACTGAGGGTTGCTGGAGGGGCGAGGGGTGGGGGGACGGGGTAACTGGGTGACGGGCATTACATAGGGCGCGTGATGTGATGAGCCCTGGGTGTTCTATGCAATTGATGAATCACTGAACTCTACCTCTGAAACTAATAATACACTATTTTAATTAATTGAATTAAAATAAATTAAATTAAAAAAAAGAATCCTTCATCTCAATATTTAACTCTGAGGCTGCCTTAAGTTGCATTCCAACAGACATTATATAAGATATTGAACAATAAAACTGACAAGAAAGGGAAAATGGTACCATTAAAGTCTTACCATTAAAGTAGAATTTCAGCCTATTGGCAAAAACATTGGTTGACGGGATATTGAGCTTTGAAGCAACGTGCTCTACAATGCTCCTAAAGCCACCAGATATTAGGAAAACCTGAACATTTCGCTCTTGGAGGCGACTTACTAGCTCCCTGCAAAAAAGAAATATAAAACACCAAAATGATTAATATAAAAGAAAAAACATGAAACATGAATAGGAAACTGAAATACATTTTTTTCTTCTCAAAGCATTTGCCCAAATATATTGGATAGGTATATTGCCTGGTTAATCATAATGTTTTATGTATTTTTTTAAAAGATTTTTTTTTAATTTATTTGAGAGAGAGAGCTAGAGAGAGAGAGAGAGAGCACACAGAGAGGGAGAGGGATAGAAGCAGACTCCCCGCTGAGCGGGGAGCCCAACACAGGGCTTGATCCCAGGCCGCTGGGATCATGACCTGAGCCGAAGGCAGACGCTTAACCACTGAGCCACCCAGGTGCCCCATGTATGTTTTTCTAAATGCACCTAGAAATTAACAGGTGGGGCTGGACTGCTTAGGAAACCATCCCACAACTCTATTCTGCCCATGAACCTAGAAACACAAAATGAAAGGGAAGCTTAGGCTCTCCCTCAGGAGAGATGACTTGGGCAGGGCCAACCACTCAGGACCACACGTAAGAGCTGAAAGAAGCAGGAAGAAGGGAGGACTAGAGCAATGATGAGAGACTCTCGAGGACATTCCCCCAAATGCAGGTGCTGACAGAGAGACAGTACCCAGACCGGGGCTTCTCTTACCTTATGCCCGGGGTCAGGTGTGGGGGGTGCTCTGCTATGAGCCTTTGCACCTGTTCCCTGGAGGGCTGGATCAGAGCTAAGCGCTCCGTGAGGGCAGCCTTGAAAGGCACTGCCCCACCCATGGCTCGCCGCGTCCTAGGAGGAAGACCCAACCATCAGGCTAGCCATGTCAGATGTCCCTGAAGTCTACACCTTACCTCCCTAGCTCGTCCAACGTCCACCCGTGAGGAAGGGGCTACCTAGAGCCCCACCATACGGCAGACATGCTACAATGCCATGGGAGCAAGGCCTGGTAATAAACTTCCTGAAAATTTGCTTGAGAATCATATTAATATTTTGTGGCCACATCTTGGTTTTATTTTTTTATTGTTATGTTAATCACCACACATTACATCATTAGTTTGTGATGTAGTGTTCCATGATTCATTGTTTGTGCATCACACCCAGTGCTCCACGCAGAACGTGCCCTCTTTAATACCCATCACCAGGCTAACCCATCCCCCCACCCCCCTCCCCTCTAGAACCCTCACTTTGTTTCTCAGAGTCCATAGTCTCTCATGGTTTATCTCCCCCTCTGATTCCCCCCCTTTGTTTTTCCCTTTCTACTATCTTTTTTTTTTCTTAACATACAGTGTATTATTTGTTTCAGAGGTACATGTCTATGATTCATCAATCTTACACAATTCACAGCACTCACCATAGCACATACCTTCCCCAATGTCTATCACCCAGCCACCCCATCCCTCCCACCCCCACCACTCCAGCAACCCTCAGTTTGTTTCCTGAGATTAAGAATTCCTCATATCAGTGAGGTCATATGATACATGTCTTTCTCTGATGGACTTATTTCACTCAGCATAACACCCTCCAGTTCCATCCACGTCGTTGCAAATGGCAAGATCTCATTCCTTTCGATGGCTGCATAATTGTGGCCACGTCTTGCATCAAATGCAGCTGAACATGAAATGGTCCGTGACCTGGTGACTGCAGGCAGCAATGCGGAGGGTAGGAAGGAGGGAAGACTCTCACCCAGGCATAAGCTGAGAGACTCTGAACCAAAACTAGCTTTCTAGCAAACCACTAAGGCCACACATTCAACCGCGACACAAAGCACTGGACGCTTGGTGACCCCCTACCCTGTCATCTTCTTTGGTTAGTTACAGCCATCGTTTCCCTGACTGAGCTAAAAGCATGTCATCCATATTTATTTGTAAGAGGCAACAATTTTTTTTTGTGGTCCTAAGAATTTGTATAAATGGATGACTGGATGATGTACACTAGCTAATTCAGCTCTGAGTGAAGGAAGAAGCTTACTGCCCATGATTTGCAGTCAGGGACTAAAAATCGGGGAGTTGTGGCCCTGGTCCCGCATGTCATCCAAAAGTCACTCTCTTTTGCAATTCTTTATCATTTCATAAAGTGAATAAATACTGTTCCTACATTTCTGACACAGCATCCTCAACTCCACAGAATTTGGCTAGCTCATCAATTCCTTCTTCTCTGATGACAGTGCTATCAACATCAAAGCAGACTGCATCCGCTGAACAGAAAAGTTTCCTCAACTCTGAATGGGAGACCATCCTTGGAAGAATCCTCCTCCTACAACACAAAAAGATAAATATATTTAAAGACCCATCATCATAAAAAGATCCAATTTTGCTTACTAATGCCAATATACTTTGATCCGTGTCTAAGTCAGCATATCCCACATAAACATGGACTCATGGGCTCATTCGTTTCTAACACAAAGTCAGCACCTTCTAAATGTCAGGTTCTGGGGATACAAAGATGAGCAGGACCAAACTCTTCTCTACTGAAGGTACCAACTTATAAATATATTTGATGTTCAACCAATATTCAGCTATTTTTGACCTGACAATTATTGCAATAAGGCAAGTTCTGAAGTGGAAACAGGCATAAGATACTAAAGATATTATGGGCACACAGAGAAAAATGCTTAACCTCGCCTATGAGACAGGGCTTCCAGGGGCATAGAAATTCGAACCGAATCTTGAAGGGTAAGTGGCCTGAGTGGGTTATTAAAGGACAGGGCATCAGTTTGGTGGGTGCTGGGAGTAGGGGGCAGGGAGATGGAGGAAAGAAGAGAGGGTAATGATGGCAGAGAGAAGAGCAGGGGCAAAGGCAAGGAGCAAGAATGATGGATGACATGCTGGAAGCTGCCCAGTGGAGTCCAACTGCCAGGCGGGGCACCAGGGGGGCCCTGGGCCGGGCTGATGAGTTTGGATTTTAACATCTAGGTAATGGAAAACCTTGAAAGGCTTTTTGCCACAGAAGAGAGGTCAGAGCTGAACGGCACATCTGTTAGTCACCAGTGTAGAGGCGGTAATTGAGGGTATGGCCTGATGAAAGTCACCAGAGAGTGGAGAGAGAGGGGAAAGAACGGGGCTGAGAACAGAGCCCGCAGGAACAGATCAGGAGCCTGCGAAGGAAAAGGAAAAGGAAGTCAAGACTCACAGGAAGAGGCTGAGAGACCACAGTGCTGCAGAAACTATGGAGGACAGAGTTTCAAAAGGAATCGTGTGGGGTTTTTGTTTATTTTTTAAGAAAATCGCTGGACTAGAATCTTGGGGGTAAATGGGATCCTAGAAGTTGCCTAGACCCATCTCTCATCAAACATGTCATGTACAAGGCCACACAGATGATGCAAATAACCTATATTTAGAATAGACACTGGCTAAAAACAGACTCGAAGGAGCTGGCCAACACACTTCATAACTGATTTCTAACCAATGCATCTGGCAGAATGATCCAGGTCAAAGTTGACCTGGGGAAAAAAAGACATTTTATGCCAGGGACTGGCAAACTATAGCCAGTAGGCCAAATCAGCCTGTTTTTGTATAGCCTGTGAAGTAAGACTCATTTTTAAAAATTTTTTTTCAAATGGGCTCCAGCCAGCATGGAGCCCAACTCAGGGTTTGAACTCACAACCCTGAGATCAAGACCTGAGCCGAGATTAACAGCTGGACACTTACTTAAGCAACTGAGCCACCCAGGCACCTCTATATTTCAAATAATTGAAAAAAAATCAATAGAATAAAACTTTGTGACACACGGAAACCGCATGAACTTCAAACTTCAGTGTCCATAACTAAAGTTTCAGTAGAATACTGCCACGTTCACTTGCTTATGTGTCCACAGCTGCTTTCATACAACAGAGGAGATTAGTAGCTGCAACAGAGCCTGAAAGGCCTGCAAAGCCTAAAATATTTACCACCTGGCCTTTGACAGAAAAATTGCTGACCCCTGTGTGGAACCCTTACAAAAGAGTGCTCCTAATGGGAAACAGGAGTTTCACAGGAGACCCACTAAAAAAAGGGGAAAGAGAAGGCAATTCATGAATCCAATAAGATAATAGAGTATTAAACTCTAAACTAGTATCAGCCTCAATGTAAATGAAGTTTCCATTAAACAGAGACTCAGCTCCTTTGCTCGTTGCTTCTCTTGCCTTCTCTTAATGTTGCAATGACCACGGTCCACCTCTGGTCTTCTCTAACCACACTCACTCCCTTGATGAATTCATCCGGGCCCGCGGCTTGAAATGTCATCTCTAGGACAGGAACTCCCAAATCTGTACCTAGAGCCCAGTCCTCTCTCCCAAACTCTCAACTCAAACCACCTACCTGACCTCCACTCAGGTGCTGGGAAACACCCCAAACTTCGCATGCCTAAAACTGAATTCCTGATCTTCCTGTCCCGCCGAAACTGCCATTTTTGCACCTTCCTTCTCTCCCTTGATGGCCCATATCCAATCATTCAGGAAACTATGTTGGTTCTACCAACCAAAATCTGACCACTTCTTACCACTGCTATCTCTCTAGCCTGAGTTACCAGTGTTTCTTGCCAAGACTGTACCAAGAGCCTCCTAAAAGGTCTCCCACCCCAGTTTTTGTTCTCAACAGAACAGCCAAAGTAATCATGGTAAGCGAAAGCCAAATCATGTCACACTTCTAGCTCAAAATCCTTCAATGGCTCCTCATTTTATTAAGAGTAAAAGCCAAAGTTCTTACAATTACCTGTAAGGTCTGCCCCCTACCCTCACACCACTACCACCACCACACCCTGCCCATTACACTTCTGACCTCATTTCCTACTCATCTCCCCCTGCTCACTCTGCTCCAACCACACTGGTCCTCCTGTTGTCCTGGAAAATGCACAGACCGGGCTTCCCACTCAGCGCCTTTGGTCCAGCTGTGCCCCTGGTGGGAATGCTCTTCACTTGGATACCCACTTGGCCAATCCCTTATCAAGAGTTTGCCCAAACAACATTGTGTGTCAACTATGCTTCATTAAAAAAAAAAATGAAATTTTAAAAAACGAGTTTGCCCAAGTATCACCTTTTTCCATGAGCCAACCCTGACCACCCTATTTACGACTGCAACCTCTCCCTCCTTATCCTTAACCCAACTTTACTAATATCCCTCACTATGCCTTACTTTTTCTTTTTTCCATAACATCTGTCATCTTCTAACATATGATAAGATACACTTATTATGTTTATTATGTACTATCTGTCCTCATTAGGATGTAAATTTCACAAGCGTAGGATCTTTATCACCTTTGTTCACAGCTGGATCCTTAGGACTGAGAACAGTACCCAGCATATAGTAGGGCTTCATAATATTTGTTGAATTAAGTGAATGAATAAAGCTCACATGCCATCTTCACTACAAAGTCTCCCCTGATTCTCTGGGGCTGGAAAAAATTTCTCCCCAGAATTTCCACAGTACTTTATGTAGACCTGTCTTCAATATATGAAATTCATAATATTCCTACTTATCTTAAACTTATTTACGTGCATGTCACCTCCACTCCTGGATCACAAGCTCTTTATACTAAGATCCAAAATTTTCCAAAATACTTATTTTGCGCCTCTTTTGAGCAGATGATTAATTAATTTCTGAAGGCTGAATGAATAAATGAAAGGATATAACTGTGAATTACATACCCACAACTATTTTTTTTAACTTTTTATTGTAGAGAATTCCAAATACATACAAAAACAGAAATAATGGGGCGCCTGGGTGGCTCAGTTGGTTAAGCAACTGCCTTCGGCTCAGGTCATGATCCTGGAGTCCCGGGATCGAGTCCCGCATCGGGCTCCCTGCTCGGCGGGGAGTCTGCTTCTCCCTCTGACCCTCTTCCCTCTTGTGCTCTCTAACTCTCATTCTATCTCTCTCAAATAAATAAATAAAATCTTTAAAAAAAAAACAGAAATAATGAATACATGAATTCCATATATGCATCATCCTACTTCAACAATCATAGTAAATCATGCTTTATCAACAACCCCACTAAAAAGGGTTCTGTACCCCAATTCCAACATGGAGGGATTCCTATATATCTGAGCAATTCTTAGACACCAGCACAGTGTCCCCTATAAGTCAATTCAGTTCTGACACTATCTACCCAGATAGCACCAAATTCCACAGGTCAAGGGTTCAGTTCCACAAGACTAGACAGCCCCCCCACCACACACACACACACACACACACACACACACACACACACACACACAACTTATGCTCAAGGTATACAGAGGATGTCTTGTTCCTTAAATATGTCATGGTTTTTGAAACCTCTATGCCTTTGCAAATGCTGTTCCCTCTGCCTCAAATCACCTAATCCCTCATACCCAGTGGGCAAATTCCTATTTATTCCTCAAGATGAAGATTAAATAACCTTCCCTATACTACACTATCTCCTTCCTACTCCTTCAGAGAATTAATCAATCACTCCCATTCCTCTCCTTGACTGAAGTATCTTTCATCTCTGTTTCCAGGACCCAGCAGGTGTAAAGTAAATGTTTCATAAATTAAATAGAGTTGAATCTAAGAAGTTATTGAGAACTCAGCAAGAATTGAGATTATTGTTCTCAATAAAACTATTCCAACTTAGAGTGCTATCAGCCTAAAATTAAAATCCTTAACCGCAATGACGACTATCGCCAATGAAACAGAACTGACATCATAAATTCTGAAGTTGGAAGAAACCTCAAAGCCATCATCTGGGTCTGGGGCCCCATGCCCTTCTGCAGGAACGATATTAATGTGTCCATTTCACAGATTAAAGACTAGAGGTATAAGGAAGTTAAATGATCCAAGGTCACACAGCTCCTAAGCACTGGCTAAAAAACTAAAACTTGGATCTCAAATATACAGAGACAACATAAAAGGTGGTGGATAAATTAAGAGGTGGATAAATTGAGAGGTAGATAAATTAAGCAGAACTAAATAAGGTTAAACATTTCATAATAACCTATGTGGACTAAGGAAATGTCAAAGATTTTCATGAAGAATTCAGCCCAGGGTGCCTAGGTGGCTCAGTCAGTTAAGCATCTGCCTTTGGCTCAGGTCATGATCCCAGGGTCCTGGAACTGAGCAGGGAGCCTGCTCTCCCTCTCTCTGTGTCCCTCTCTCTGCTCATTCTCTCTCTCTCTCTCATAAATAAAATCTTAAAGAAAAAAAAAAAGAATTCAGACCAAAGTTCTGCTAGCTGGGCAACACAATGGGTGATGATTCATTAACAGTGAAAGAAGAAAGTCTGCACATTCTTTGGGAGACCAGCAGATAGAAACGGGTTTCATAAATCGTCAAATTTCCACCAAGCCGGGGAACACCAAGGAGCTTCATATCCCACTTTCTCTGTGGCTCAGTAACCACCCATGTGGCTCTGGTCCAGAGGGAATCGACACAATTCATACCACACGGCTAGGCGGGCTCGCTAACCCAGCCTAGCAGACAGCAGTCTGTCAGCGGAAAAGCAGTGCTTAGTGCAATGCAACCCCACTGAGCACAGAGAACGAGTCACATGTAAGTGGAGGGAAAGCCAGGAACAGACAAATAACATAAGAGCTCAAATGAGATCAATGGGACACAGGCTAAAGACTGTGCATGAGGCAATACAATGTACCTAAGAATGGGCAATACTCCTGAGAAGGACCGACAGGCTTCTGAAGCTTTACAATTCCTAACAGCAAAGCCAGTCCACACTGGCCCCGTGCCTCGCCAAAGACCTGGGAAGTACAGACCGGGCACCATCTCCAAGAGGTCACCAGGCTCCCTGAGATGACCAGACAAATCATTACTGCTCATGTCTGAAAAGCCAGTGGCTTGAGCCTGTCCCCAACCACTGACAATAGAAATAGCTTCAACCAGACCATCAGCCTCAAATATGAAAGGAAAGACACACCTCCTCAAACAAAGTGAGGACTGATTTCCAGATCCCCAGATGAACACAAGTCCTGACTTAGGACTCCAAAATGCTGATCCCTGCCTTCTGGGGTGCACGGTGGCACCAAGGGCAGAGAAAGGAGGATGTCTGAGACGAAAGTTGCACTGAATTTACTTGGAAGGCTGATTCTGTCTCCACACCCTCCCTAGGAGACAGAGCTGGATTATATAACCTTAACTTTGCCCACAAAATGCTCACATCAGGGGATACGACCTCCACCACTGGGGTTACACAGGTTTCAGCTCCCTGCTCGGACTTCAGACGGCCTCAGCCTCCTTCAGCCTTTCCCAGCCTGCACTGTAAAATGCCCTGCCTCCTGGCTCACTTCGGTTGCCTCATTTTTCAGGTCTCAAATGGGAGCCACTCATAATTCATAGTCAAAATTCTCACGGCTACCGGGGCGGAGGGGGTGGGTGGGGGGGAATCTGCTAAGTTCAGGTGCTTCCAAGTAAACTGTACATTAGAATTTCACACACACAAAAATCATTGCTAGAGAATGGACTCTGGATCCCTCACATGTGGCCCTGGGAGGGGGACAGGACTAGGGGTGGAAAAAATTCTGGTGGAAGGGTATGTGCTTTGACATGGCAGCTCCCGGGCCCAGTCCTGACCGCTGAGCCACTGCCCTTCTGTGGGCAGAACAGGTCTCCCACCCGCCCGGCGCCCAGCTGGTCCATCTGGGGGAAAGAGAGCCTCTTCTAAATGTTAAAGAAGCCGGGCGCCTGGGTGGCTCAGTTGGTTAAGCGACTGCTTTCGGCTCAGGTCATGATCCTGGAGTCCTGGGATCAAGTCCCACATCGGGCTCCCTGCTCGGCGGGGAGTCTGCTTCTCCCTCTGACCCTCCCCCCTCTCATGCTCTCTATCTCTCTCTCTATCTCATTCTCTCTCTCAAATAAATAAATAAAATCTTTAAAAAAAATAATAAAAAAATAAATGTTAAAGAAGCCTCCTCCGACGACTCCTTCTCACCCCCAGCTCCGAAAGTACAAAAGCAAGGGTTCCTTCAGAGCCAGCCTTAGGAGGTCCGATTTTAGGTGAGAGGAAAAACCTCTTCCCCCAAGCTCTCTTTGAACTTCTTCATCTATGTATTTCAGGAGAGGCATCTGAAATTGCCTTCACCAACTTACTCTTTTATTAGGACTAGCCTCTTACCTTCACTCATGTAAGAACAAATACAAGCTGGTACAGAGGCTGTGGAGATTGTGGAGATGAAGCACACCCAAGAGAACAAAACTTACTAGGCTTAGATGGACGTCACCTTGGGTAGGAGGGCTGAGTCTGTTTCAGGTCCTCTGGGCATTGCAACAATGCACAAATGCAGCCAGGGAAGCTTCTGGATCAAAGGAGAGTCAAAGAGCCTCCGGTAACTAGGCCTAGGGTTCCTGGTCAATGCATTTATAGTACATTTTATGATTTAAAAAAAGAACAGCTGTTCTGGGGAACCTGAGATTTTATGGATCCCACATACATTATAGCAGACAATTTTTTTTTTAAGATTTTATTTATGTATTCACGAGAGACAGAGAGAGAGAGAGAGAGAGAGAGGCAGAGGGAGAAGCAGGCTCCCCTCTGAGCAGGGAGCCCGATGCGGGACGCGATCCCAGGACTCTGGGGTCATGACCCGAGCTGAAGGCAGACGCTTAACCAAATCTGAGCCACCCAGGCGCCCATAGCAGACAATTTTATTCAGGTGAAGAGGATACTGATAACTGATAAATAACAACAACAAAAGACCAATCGGACTCACGTTTCTCCAGTGCCGGATTCCTAGGAAATGACACGCTTCTCTTCCTGCTTCTTTCCTGAATAAAAATGTAGCACAAAGTTCTGACTACAAATTTCTTTACGAGAGATCTTGTGAGCTCTGCAAGAGGAAGAGCCTAGAAGGAGAGGAGGAAACGAACATCAAGGTCCAGACACAAGAGAAGAAAGAGAAACAGTCAAGCTTTCCTCTCCCCGCTGGTAGGACTGGTATGAAAGGTCAGATGCCAAGTGCCCTAAGACTGCTTCCCTTGCGAAACGCTTGACTTCTGCCTCCTTTCAGCACTGCAGAGGGGTAAACACATTATTTTCTGTGGCTTCGATTCTGTAAAAGCATCAGGTCTGACAGGAAACCCCCCACAGCTGATTAGCAGAACGCCAAGGAGAGGGAAGGGAGAGGACCTACTGAGAGAACAACATGCAGACACAGAGGAGCTGACTCAGGTGTATCACAGACTCTGCAAAACAGATCCTGCTATCTTCAAAATGAGTACACAAAGTCGCCAACATGCCAAGAACAGTCACAGCAGAGTCCCGTTGCCCAATATCAGGGGAACACAGCCAACAATTTTGAATTAATATCCTCATAATTAAAACTGTAAATAGTAGGTAAAAGTGCCAAAACTCAGAAGAAGAAAAGATAAAAGAAATAATTAAGAAGATGAGGCAAGAAAAAGCAAAGAGATTGGAAAGGAGGGGAACCGTAATGGGAATAAATAATTCAGAGGGTTCAAAATCCAGTCTTTGCATAGCCTTTCTCTCATCCGATTTCTGAGTTAATCTCAAAAGCAAAAAAAGGAATGTGGCTTCCATCTTGGCCCAGCCTCCCTCCCTGCTCTAAGGAAAGGCAGTTGCCATGTTGGTAGCTGCCCTATGGTGAGGCCCATCTAGCAGAACTGGAAGGGGCCCCCAGGAAACAGAAAGGAAATGAGGCCCTCAGTCCAACAACCCTCAAGGAACTGAATCCTGCCAAGGAGCTAGGCAACAGATCTTCTCCAATAAAGCATTCAGGTAAGTTGACCTTGGCCAACGACCTCTTAAAAGACCCCTAACCGAAACCACCCAACTAAGCTGCTCCCAGATTTTTAACTCAAAGAAACTGTGAGAAAAATAAATGCTTGTTGTTTTAAGCTGCTAAGTTTGGGGGTAATTTGTCATACAGCAATAGACAGCTAGAATAACAGCTTTGAGGTAGGCAAAACTTTCTTAAATAAAACCCCAAAAGCATGAACAATAAAAGGAAAACATGATAGAATGGACTTCATCAAAAATAAAAACTTCTGTTCTTCAGAAGATACCATGATGGGGCACATGGGAGGCGCAGTGAGTTAAGCATTTGACTCTTGATTTCAGCTCAGAATCATGACTTAGGGTGGTGAGATCGAGCCCCACGTTGAGCTCCACGCTGGGCATGGAGCCTACTTAAGATTCTCTCTCTCCCTCTGCCTCTGCCCCTCCCCACCTCTCTAAAAAACAAACAAAAACAAAACAACAAAAGATACCATTATGGAAAAAGCAAAAAAAAAGAAAAGACAAGCCATAGAACAGGAGAAGATATTTACAATACACATATTTGACAAAGAACTTGTATCCAGAATAAAGAACTCTTACAACTCAGTAATAACACAAACAACTTATTAAAATATGAGCAAAATATTGGGATAGACATCCCAAAAAAAGAAGATATGAAAATAAACTGAAAAGAAAAATGACTACAATAAAAAAGAGTACCGAACTCTTTGAACCCTCTGAGTTATTTATTCCCATTACAAGTATTGGTGAGGACATGGAACACCTGGAGCTGCCGGGATAGAAAATGGTATGACCATTTTGGAAAACATTTTAGCAGTTTCTTATAAACATATACGGTAGGGTAGCAATCCCACCCTGGAGGTTTATCCAAGAGCAATCCAAGAGCGCTTTATTTGTGACAGCCCCAAACTAGAATGTCCATCAACAGATAAATGGATGAACAAATGGCAGTATATCCTCACAATGGAATACTACTCAGCAATAGAAAGGAAGGAATTAGTAGTACATGCCAAAACAGGGATAAATACAAAAAACATTATACTGAAAGAAGCCAGACACAAAAGAGTACATACAACATGCTTCCATTTATATGGAACATTAGAAAATACAAACAAATGCTGTAATGATAAAAATCAGGTCATTAGGGCTAGGGGTGGGGCGACCTGGCTGCAACAAGACTTTAGGAAATTTTCAGGGGTGATGGAAGTGTTATATTGTGCTGCTGATTATAAGTGTGTATACAATTGTCAAAATTCATCCAAATGTACACTTAAAATGGGTGCATATTATTGCATTAAATTATATATCAAGAAAACATCAGCTTTGGGGCGCCTGGGTGGCTCAGTCATTAGGCGTCTGCCTTCGGCTCGGGTCATGATCCCAGGGTCCTGGGATCGAGCCCCACCTTGGGCTCCCTGCTCGGCAGGAAGCCTGCTTCTCCCTCTCCCACTCCCCCTGCTTGTGTTCCCTCTCTCGCTGTGTCTCTCTCTGTCAAATAAATAAAATCTTTAAAAAAAAAATCAGCCTTAAAAAAGTTATTAGGCATGTATCACATTATCTGAAAACTTAAAACGTCCTGACTACTTTATTTCACCAACATATAAATGACAGCACTATTATTATACTGAAAACCTACCAGGTAGTTGTAATAAAATTTAGAAATCCTGGATTTTATCATTTTCTTCCCTGATCCTCATTCCAATACCAGTCAGTCAAATATTTAAAGAGTAACCACAATGTGCAAGTTGCTTATAAAAAAATATAGTAAATAACTTTTATGAATGAAAGAATATTTTAATTCCCACCTTGAAGTTGTCGCTTTACAACAATATATCTGGTAAGTGCTTATTTAAAATTCTAATTCGGACGGGAAAGAAGATGACAAAGTCAGACAGACACGGCCACTCTAAATTCCCGAGATTTTCCCAATCTTGTACTGATGACTCCCCTATGCAGGATTGCATCATTCATTCATGCTGTTTGGTAACAGGCACCAGTGGGATAAAACAAGGGAAAACCACTCAAAAGTAAATTGATGAAAAGAAAGCCTTGAAATCCCATGAAATTTTTTACCTATCCCGATTAAGAAAAATACACGTAGATTCAGAGCTCTGGATGTGGAAAAGGCAGACTGGTAAACAAGAAAGCTGGGCACCCGGAGAGAGAAACACATGCCCAGACTCACCTGGGTGCTGCTGTTCCTTCCTGGGCCGCCGCCACCGCCTCCCGGGCTCCCGCGGCTCTAACCTTCCGACTGCGGGGGGCCGAGGGCTGGCTCCCACCTTCAGTCGCGGAGATCCGAGGAGGTGACCTGTGCAGACCCGCAGAGCTTTTACCAAGCAGTCAAATGAGATCTGCTGATAGTGCGGTGGATTCTGGTAGGTTTTGCACGTGCTTTTCTAAACTGCGGACTGCACATTCACACTCCACAGAGCGGAGCTGGGCAGAAGCGCCGAGCCCCGCCCCTGGGTGGGGCTCCCTGAGCCCGCCCCTCCGCCCGGCTGGGGCTCCGGGCCCGCCGCCCAAGACTAGCTCCGCGGCGGAGCCCGGAGCCTCACCGCCCCGACTTTGCCGAAGCGCTCCCCGCCCGCACCACTAGGGATGAGGGTAAGAGAGAGAAGCCAGGGACCTCTGTGCTGATTTTGCAATTGACGAAAGCTCCTTAGGGACCTTTTTTGAATCCGCGTTTGACCTGTTCTTCTAGGAATGTAGGTCTCCAAGAGAATTTCAGTAACTACTTATATTGATATTATATGCCAACTATACTTCAGTTTAAAAATATATATTATCAAAAGCAAAACTACTTATATTCGCAACTAAAATGCAGAAAGCCATGAATGACAAAATGAGTATGCAGCCTTTTTCTTTTCTTTTTTCTTATCTTATTTTCTTCTAGGTGTCATTTGCCTAGCTACTTTTAAGTTGACTATAATACATGGGGTGAGCACCTCCAAACATTTACCTTTGGCTCAGCTGGCTGGATCTGGGCAGCGAGGCCCCGCCCTAAAACCCAACCTGAAACCTCACATGCTAACAGTTCAGCTTCCCTACAAGTGGACACTCCGGCAGGAGGATGCAACTGCTGGAGCAGGACATTTGGTCACCGTATCCCTGCCCTCTGCTACAGAACTTCCCCAAAACACAATTCTATCCGGAAACAGGAGCGCTGCTGCTCTTTAGTCAGGCGTGCCCTTGACGTTCAGCAAGAAAATGGCGGCAGGTTTGGGGCACACCTGGTTTAGTTTCTCCCAGATCGGTCAAAGAGGGTTCTGATTTGAAGAGTGGAGAGGAGGAATTTTGCTGTTTTGAAATAGGAGCTAAAAAATGATACCACGAATGGGGGAGGGCAAAATAAGGGGGTCTAAAGCAAGAATCTAGTCAAGAACCTGTTTATATTTTGTAGTAATTTAGAAATAAGTATAATAAAAGAACAAGATGTTAAACACCAAATACTTGTATATAGATGTTATATAAGTATATATGTATATAAATATATAAGTATAAATGGTAATTATTTCTAGGGGGAAAGAAACCCAAGTACAATAATGTGAAAAAGCAGTATTAATTTCTGCTATGTTCATATTTCACATACGTTTAATAATTTCAAATAAAATATTTGTACTGAATAAAATCTGTCAGCTATTCATGGTCTCCGTATCACACCTGTACTAACACTTGTGGTCATGAGGTGGCAGTGTTGTAGACACAAACCACATTAAAGACAAAAAAAAAAAATGTCCAGAGGAAGCTAATGGGTGGTCACAGATACATGTAAGAATCACAAAGTAATCTTGCCTGACAATCCATAACTATACAAGCAGATTAGAATATGCTTCGTTGTTGTTCTTCTGGAATAATGTTAAATAACACATGTGAGCCAAATACAATGCAGTATAATAAAAACATTAGCAAATTATTTGCAAAGTTTTAATCATAATTGGTTAGTAAGAAGTAATACAGGTAATACTAGTAGTGTTCCTGAAAAATTTCCTATAGATCACAGTTTTATAAGCTAACATATTGACTGATGATTAACTGTGTTAGGATCATGTACTTTTTATTTTTTTAAAGATTTTATTTATTTATCTGAGAGAGAATGAGAGAGAGAGAGAGCACGAGAGGGGGGAGGGTCAGAGGGAGAAGCTGACTTCCCCACTGAGCAGGAAGCCTGATGCAGGACTCGATCCCAGAACTCCAGGATCATGACCCGAGCTGAAGGCAGTCACCTAACCAACTGAGCCACCCAGGCGCCCTAGAATCATGTACTTTTAAAAAATTATTCAGTGCTAGGGGCGCCTGGATGGCTCAGATGGTTAAGCGTCTGCCTTCGGCTAAGGTCGTGATCCTGGGGTCCTGGGATGGAGCCCCACATTGGGCTCCTGGCTCAGTGGGGAGCCTGCTTCTCCCTCTCCCTCTGCCTCTCTCCCTGCTCATGCTTTCTCTCTCTCTCTCTCTCTATCTCTGTGTCTCAAATGAATAAATAAAATCTTTAAAAAAAAATAAAAAAATAAAAATTATTCAGTGCTAATAAAATAGGCTTCTAAAATATAGTAAGCTGGAACAATCACTCCAGAAAACAATATGATATCATTTAGTAACACTGAACATGCACATTTTCTATGACCCAGCAATTCCACCTCTGGAATGCACTCAGAAGAAACTTTTTTTTTTTAATTTTTTATTGTTATGTTAATCACCATATATTACATCATTAGTTTTTGATGCAGTGTTCCATGATTCATTGTTTGTTCATAACACCCAGTGCACCATGCAAAACGTGCCCTCCTCAATACCCATCACCAGGCTAACCCATCCCCCCACCCCCCTACCCTCTAGAACCCTCAGTTTGTTTTTCAGAGTCCATCATCTCTCATGGTTCGTCCCCCCTCTGACATACTCCCCTTTTCTTCCTCTCCTGTTATCTTCTTCTTTTCCTTTTTTCAGAAGAAACTTTTGCCCATGAGTAGCAAGAGTCACATATAAGAATGTTCACAACAATACTGTATACATATAAATAGTCATTGACCAGAAACTTAAAAGAGAGAGTATCATTTAATATCATAAATGATAACTTACAACATAAAATTCAGGATGGTAGTTATCTCTGGATACAGGAAAGAAAATGAGATTGGGAAGAAATTATAGATTTCTTTAATGGCAGTGAGTATATAGTTTTTTTTAAACCTGTGAGTATATACAAAATATTTTATGATACATGTGATACTTGTATATCAATACACGTAAATACCAATATACTGAAATATCATAAATGTTTTAAAAAGAAAAGAAAAATACAACTTAATGTAAACATTGACATTCAAAATAAGTCACACCATGGAAATATGTCCATGATGTGTCCTGTGAGGGAGGCAGACTGCAGAACAATATATATTGGTCAATTCCCATTTCTGAAAGAAGAAAACTTGGTGTATGTCAATAGTAATTCTGGCAAGCAATTAATTCTGGGTAGTAAAAGGAATGAAGAATTTACCTTTCTAATTAATTTGGTTTCATATTGGTTGAGATTAGTTTAAAAACATTTTTTACTTTTGTAATGATTTGTGAATCAGTTAAAACTAAATGCTTTAGGAGTAGGGGGAGGGTGAAATAGGTAAAGGTGGCCAAAAGGTACAAATTTCCAGCTATAAATAAGTAAGTTACGGGTATATAATTAAAATGAGAAAAACTCAGTTTTTTCCTTCCCATGTAGGAAGCAAAACCCAATTCTTTCCTCCTGTGTTGTCTTTTACTGCTGACACAAAACACTTTACTTCTGTGGAATTTTACCCCATATCAAATAATTCTCTGCAACACCAGCTGTATATCCTATTATCCTGTAATTTAACTCAGTTCTGACACTATCTTCTCAAAGCATAATATCCCACAGGTTAAGGGCTCAGTCCCACAAGACTGCCCGCCTCCACACACACACTTCAGATACCAGTTATCATCTGTGCTTCTGACCAACTGAATATAGATCAGAGGTTCCGGTGACCCCCTCCTTAGGTTTAATTGATTTGCTAGAGTGGCTCACAGAACTCAAGAAATACTTACATTCACCAGCTTACTACAGGATACAGATGGGCAACCAAATGAGATACACATAGGGTGAAGTCTGGGAGAGTCCCAAGTGCAGGAGCTTCAGTCCCCATGAAGTTGGGGTGTATCGCCCTCCCCACGTGGATGTGTTCACCAACCTGGAAGCTCTGTGAACCCCATACTTTTGGGATCTTATGGAGTGTTCATCACATAGGCATGACTGATCATTAACTCCATTTTCAGCCCGTCTCTCTTCTCAAAAAAATGGGGGGCAGGGTTAAAATTTCCAAGCTTCTAATCATGGACTGGTCTTTCTGGTGACTAGGTCTCATCCAGAAGCCCACCCAGAGTTGCTCTGTTAGGAACAAAAGACGCTGAGTCAGTTGAGCATCTGCCTTCGGCTCAGGTCATGAGCCCGGGGTCCTGGGATTGAGCCCCCGGAGGGCACCCTGCTCGGCGGAGAGTCTGCTTCTCCTTCTCCCTCTGCCTACTGCTCCCCCTGCTTGTGCTCTCTCTCACTCTCTCTCACCCATGAATAAATAAAAAATGTGGGTTTTTTTTAAGATTTTATTTATTTATTTTCTGACAGACAGACAGACAGCGAGAGAGGGAACACAAGCAGGGGGAGTGGGAGAGGGAGAAGCAGGCTTCCCGCCGAGCAGGGGGCCCCCAGAATCCCGGGATCATGACCCAAGCCAAAGGCAGACACTTAACAACTGAGCCACCCAGGCGCCCCTACATAAAAAATCTTAAGAAAAGAAAAGAACAAAAGACACTCTTCTTACCCAGGAAATTATAAGGGTTTTAGGAACTCTGTGTCAGAAAGAGAAGTCAAAGACCAATATTAAAACAAGAGATGCTTCGGGCATTCTTATCACTTAGGAAATAACAAGAGTTCTGGAGCTCTGTGCCAGGAACCAGGGGCAAACCAATATATATTTTCTATTATTTCACTGTAATATACAACATGGTTGCAGAGTTAATGATACTGTATTGCATATTTGACAGCTGCTAAAAGAGTAGGTCTTGGACACCAGATGGCTCAGTCTGGTTAAGTGTATGCCTTTGGCTCCAGGCATAATCCCAGGGCCCTGGGATCGAGTCCCACATTGGGCTCCCTGCTCAACAGGGATCCGCTTCTCTCTCTACCCCTCCCCCCCTGCTCATGATCTTTCTCTCTCTCACTCTTTCTCAAATAAATAAACAAAATTTTTAAAAAAGAGTAGATCTTAAAAGTTCTCATCATAAGAAAAAAATTGTAACTAAGTATGGTGACGGATATTAACTCGACTTATTGTGATCGTTTCACCACACATGCAAATATCAAATCATTATGTTGTACACTTGAAACTAATACAAGGTTGTATGTCAACTATACCACAGTAAAAAATAAATAATAAAACAAATTCTAAAATAAACGAATGAATAAATAAATGCCTCAAATCGCTAAGTCAAATGATTACGTATCCAAAAAGTTATCTAAAGTTGCTAACTGATCTCAGCCAATTGTGAAATCCTGTAATCCACATTCCCAGCTCTCCTTCAACTTAGGGTGACCACGCATTCCTGATTTGATTAGTGAGATTCATACAGAAACATGCTGAGGAGTTTGCTGGGCAATATGAAGAGAATAACATCTCTGGCCTACTCCCTTTCTATTTCCTCCAGCCTCTAATATTAACGAGATGAATGGAGGTACAGCAGTCATCTTGCAACCATGAAGAAAGACCAAAAGAACGACAGCAACCCAACTCTGAAATGATTGCACCATGGTTCCCAATACCAGCAGCCACCCATCTTTAGATTTCCTTTTTTTTAAAAAGAAAATCCTATTTGTTTAAGCCAGTGCAGGTGAGCCCTCTGTCATCTGTAGGTGGAAGGCGAAAGGAAGCTGAAGAGAGATTTCAGCTGCTGTCCACTACAGAGTAACAGAGTTTGTCATTTGAATCTTGTCAAAGTAGAGGGGTTTGGTACACATCTTTGGCTTTCCACTACAACCCCAGAAGGACCACAGTTTAGGAGTAAATATTATGTCCCAGAACGGAGTATTTGCTCTAAAACTGAGAGCTAAGGATGAAACTAAGGGACCCAGTCTTCAAAGGGTTTGCTTGAGAGGTCAAGAGGGGACAGTCGGACAGACAAAGGTGCTGGGCTCAGCGAGGGGAGTTTAGCCCGGAGTGGCTGAGCTTCCACAGTGTCTCCCAGATGCTTTGTGAAGCCCTCTCAGGGCCAGCTGCTGACCTAACAAAGTATAATATCAAGAGACCACAAGTACAAAGCAATCAACTAGTATTTTAACTTCCTGGTAGAACAAATGCAAGCATTCTTTAGAAAAAGACAGTGGAAACTAAGTCCTGAAAATATTCAATCCAAAACATCCAAAATGTCCAATATGCAATCAAAAATTAAGACTTTCTAAGAAACAGGAAAATGTAACTCACAATCAAGGGGGGAAGGCAATCACTATAATAGACCCCAAGATAACAGAGATGTTACAATTCCCATACAAGATTTTAAAGCAATGAAGCTAAAGCTAAATATATTCAAAGACCTAAAGGAAAAAATTGTCACATTGATTGCCCAGATGAGAAATCTCAGGAGGAAATGGAAGCTTTTTAAATGAAAAATATAGAACTAAAAATTAAACATACTAAATAAAAATTTACTGGATTGATTTAACAGCATATAGAAGACTACAAAGGAAAAGGTTCAGTCAACTTGCAGATACATCAATAAAGAACCAAGGTGGGGGGGCGGGGGGAGGGTACAGAAAAAGAAGAGCAAAGTAAACCCAAAGCAAGCAGAGGAAAGAAATAATAGATATTAGAGCAAAAATGAATGAAATTGAAAACAAAAAATACAGAAAATCTATAAAACCAAAAGCCGGTTCTTTGAAAAGATCAATAAAATTGACAAGCCTCTGGCAATATTGACCAAAAAAAGACACAAATTTCCAGTGTAGGAATGAAAGAGGAGATATCACTGTAGACCTTACAGATACTAAAAGGATAGTAAGGAAATACTCAGAACACATTATATACATAAATTCAACTTTGATGAAATGGACCGATTCCTTTGAAAACCACAAACTACCAAACTCAACCAATAGGAAAAATATATAATCTGGATATTCCTATATTAATTAAAGAAATTTAATCTGCATGGTTTTTAAAGAAACTTTTGAAAAAAATTTCCAGGCCAAGATGGTTTCACTGGAGAATTCTATCAAACATTTAAGGAAGAATTAACATCTATTTTACACACTCTCTTCTAGAAAATAAAAAAGGAGGAAATACTTTCCAATTCATTTCATGAGGCCTATATTACTTGATACTTAAAGTAGACAAAGGTAGTACCAAAAAAAGGAAAGAGTGAAGCAACGCAAGGCAAGGCAAGGAAAAAGGAAAAGAAAGAAAAGAAAGGCATAGATTGGTATCTCAGGAACTGAGGCACAAAAGTTCTCAAAAAAATATTAGCAAATCAAATCCAGCAATGAATAAAAAGAACTATATACCATGACCGAGTGGTATTTATTTCAAATATGCAAGACTGGTTCAACATTAGAAAACCAATCAATATAACACACTATATTAACAATATAAAAAAGAAAAAACACATCTTATTAACCAATGCAGAAAAATTACTTGACAAAATTCAACATTAATTCATGATAAAAGCTCTCAGCAAACTAGGCATAGAAGGAAACTTCCTCATTCTGATGAAAGGCATCTACATAAAACCTAGAGATATCCTCATTCTTAATTAAGAAAATCTGAATGCTTTCTCCCTAAGATGGGGAATAAGGCAAAGATATCCACTCTCACCACCATTCCTATTCAACATTATATTACACTAGGCAGTGCAATAAGGCAAGAAAAAGAATAAAACTGTCCTTTTTTTCAAATGACGTGATTATCTACATAGAAAATCCCAAGGGATTAAAAAAAATCTCCTACAACTAAAAAGATAATAGGATACATGGTCAACACACAAAAGTCAACATACTAGCAATGAAGAATTTGAAAAAAAAAAAACCTAAAAAACAAGACCAATTATAATAGCTTTTTAAAAAGGAAATACTGAGGTATAAATTGAATAAAGTTAATAAAACATGTCCAGAACTGTAGGCTGAAAATTTTTAAATACTGATGAAAAATTTGAAGACCTAAATAGATAGACATGCCATATCCACAAATTGGAATATTCAATACACTAAAGAAATCAACTCTCTTCAAATTGATCTATAGATTCCTTGCAATTCCAATCAAATCCCCAGCATATTCTTACAGATATAGACAAGCTGATTCTAAGTTTAAATAAATAGGGGGGAAAAAAAAAGGCTAGATTACCTGTAACAATTTTGAAGGAAAGGGATAAATTTGAAGGAATCACAATACCTGATTTTAAGATTTATTATAAAGCTACAGTAAGGCATTAGAAAGGATAGGCACATACATCAAGGGTGCAGAATAGAATCCAGAAACAGACCCAAACAAATATCACCAACTGATTTTTTTACAAAGGTGTTAAGGCAAGTCAGTGGAGAAAGGATATCTTTTTCAAAGAATGGTTTTGGAACAATCGGAATTTAATATGCTCAGAAAAAAAAAAAAAAAAGCAAATGAACCTCCATGATCTAAAGTTCACACTTCCTTTAAAAATTAACTCAGATGGGCACCTGGGTGGCTCAGTCATTAAGCATCTGCCTTCGGCTCAGGGAGCCCCACATCGGGCTCTCTGCTCCGCAGGACGGCTGCTTCTCCCTCTCCCACTCCCCCTGCTTGTGTTCCCTCTCTTGCTGTGTGTCTCTGTCAAATAAATAAATTAGATCTTTAAAAAAATTTTTTTTAATTTAAAAAAATTTTTTAAAAATTAATTCAGTATGTACCATAAATCTAAACAAAAACACTGAACTATAAAACTTTTAGTGAAAAAATGTAGGAGAGAATCTTATGACCTGGGGTTAGGCAAGTAGTTCTTAGACAATACTAAAATCCCAATCTAGAGAAGAAAAAAAAAACATAATAATGGACTTCGTCAATATTAAAAGCTTATGCTCTGTGGTTGTTTAATGAGTAGAGAATTTCAGATCTACAAAATAAAAAATTCTATATGTCTATTACCCACAACAATGTGAATATATTAGCACTACTAAATTATATCTGAAGTTCCAAAAAGAATGATTAAATAAATCATATATTTCATAGTCAATGAAATATGGTCTCATCAATAATGCTGTATAGGATACATGGTCACCCATATCTATGTGTATAGGATACCCCCACTGATAAAGATGTTCATATTTACTAAATGAAAAAGTTGTTACATAAGGACATAGTTAAATTCAATAATACCATCAATCCACTAGATATAATTGACACCTATAGACTATTTCACCCAACAACAGAACATTCTTCTTAAGTTCACATGTAAATTCACCAAGATAGACCACATTCTGCACCATAAAATGTACCTTAACAAATATGAAATAACAGAAATCATACAACATCTGCTTTCAGACCACAGTGAAATTAAACTAGAAATCAATGACAGAAAGATAATTGGAATCCCCAAAAATGTGGCAATTAAACAATACTTCTAAACAACACATGGGTCAAAGAAGAACTCTCAAGAGAATTTTTTTTTAAAGATTTTATTTATTTATTTGAGAGAGAGAGAGAAAGCACAAGAGGGGGGAGCAGGAGAGGGAAAAGCAGATTCCCCGCTGAGCAGGGAGCCTGATGCGGGACTCGATCCCGGGACTCCAGGATCATGACCTGAGCTGAAGGCAGTTACTTAACCAACTGAGCCACCCAGGCACCCACTCAAGAGAATTTTTAAAATATTTTTAATTAAATGCAAATGAAAACACAACTGATCAAAATATGTGGGATACAGTAAAAACAGTGCTTAGAGGGAAATTTATAGTATTGAATGCTATATTAGAATAGGAAAATAAGATCTACCTTAAGTTTCTACCTTAAGCTAGGGAAAAAAAGAGCAAATTAGATTGACAGTAAGAAGAAGAAACAAAAATTAGAGCAGAGATCAATGAAATTGAAAACAGGAAATCAATAGAGAAAAGCAACAAAATCAAAAGCTGGTTCTTTGAAAAGATCAATAAAGTTGTTAAGACTATAGTCAGGCTAACTAAAAAGAGAGAGAGAGAGGAGACACAAATTACAAATATCAGAAATGAAAGCGGAGACATCAGTATAGATCCCGTGACAACTAAAATGATAATATAGAAATATTATGGGGACGCCTGGGTGGCTCAGTTGGTTAAGTGTCCGACTCTTGATTTCGGCTCAGGTCATGATCTCAGGGTTGTGAGATGGAGCCCCAAACAGGGCTCCGCGCTGGGCATGGAGCCTGCTTAGGTTTCTCTCTCTCCCTCTCCCTCTCCCTCTGCCCCTCCCCTACCCTACCCCCACCCACATGCTCTCTCTCTAAAAAAAAAAAAAAAACTAAACTAATGAACACCTCTATAAACACAAATTTGATAACTAGATGAAATTGACCAATTCCTAGAAAAACACATCTAGCAAAACTCACAGGAGAAGACAATTTGAATAGGCCTATATCTATTAAGGAAATTGAATCAATAACTGGTCATTTTCTAAAACCAAAGACCAGGGCCAAATGGGGATAACTGGTCCACCAAACACTCAGAGAAGAAATTATACCAATTCACTGCAATCTCTTTCAGAGGTTAGAAGAAGTGGGAATACTTACTTCCACTCATTCTATGAGGCAAGTATTATTCTAATATCAAAAACAAAGACATTACAAGAAAAGACAACTATGGAACAATATCTCTCATGAACAGATGCAAAATTTCTCAACAAAATATTAGCAAGTCAAACCCAACAACATATAAAAAGAATTATATACCACAACCAAGTGGGATTTATCCAGGGTATACAAGGCTAGTTCAACATTTGAAAATCACATAATGTAATCATCACATCAACAGGCTAAAAAATAAAAATCACATGATCATTTCAATAGATGCAGAAAATACAACAAATAAAATACAAACACAACAATACTCATTCATGATAAAAATTCTCTGTAAACTAGGAATAAAAGAGAACTTCCACAATCTGATAAAGAATAGCTACAAAAAAAAATTTTAAAAGACATCCTACAGTTAACATTATACTTAATGGTGTGAGAAACCAGTTTTCCTATTAAGATCAGGAACAAGGCAAGGATGTTACCACTCACCACTCCTTTTCAACATTGTACTAGAAGTCCTAACTAATGCAATAAAATAGGAAAAGAATATAAAAAGTATACTGATCAGAAAAGGGGAGAAATAAAATTGTCTTTGTTTAGAAATGGCATGTTCATTAATAGAAAATCTGACAAAAATCGACAAAAAAAATAGTAAGTAGAGCAAGGTTGCCGGATACAAGGTTAATATATAAAAGTCATCTCTTGCCTATATGCTAGCTATGAACAAGGAGAATTTGAAATTTTAAAAAAATGCCATTTACATTAGCACTCCCCAAAACGAAATACTTAGGTATTAGTCTAACAAAATATGTACAAGATCTATATGAGCAGAACTACAAAACTGATATATAAAATCAAACAAGTACTAAATAATGGAGAAATATTCCATGTTCACAAATACGAAGACTCAATATTGTCAACATGTCAGTTCTTCCCAACTTATTTATAGATTCAGTGCAATACCACTCAAAACCCCACCATGTTATTTTGTGGGTATAAACTGATTCTAAAGTGTACATGAAGAACCAAAAGACCAGAATAACCAACACAATATTGAAGGAAAAGAACAAAGTAGTAGGACTGCTTTAAGACTTTAAGACTTACTATAAAACTACTAATAACCAAGACAGTATGGCATTGGTGAAAGATAGACAAATAGATCAGTGAAAAAGAATAGAGAGCCCAGAAATAGACCCAAATTAATACAGTCAACTGATCTTCAATGAAGGAGCTAAGGCAATACAATGGAGCAAAGACAGTCTTTTCAACAAATGGTGCTGAAACAACTGGACATCCACATGCAAAAAGTAATGAATCTAGATACAGGCTTTACACCCGTCACAAAAATTAACTCAAAACGGATCACAGACCTAAATGTAAAATGCAAAACTATAACACTCCTAGAAGATAACATAAGAGGGGTACCTGGGTGGCTCAGTTGGTTAAGCGTCTGCCTTCGGCTCAGGTCATGATCCCAGGGTCCTGGGATGGAGTCCCATGTCGGGCTCCCGGCTCACTGGGGAGCCTGCTTCTCCCTCTCCCTCTGCTGCTCCCCCTGCTTGTGCTCTCTCGTTCTGTCAAATAAATAAATAAAATCTTAAAAAAAAAAAAGATAACATAAGAGAAAACTTACATGACCTTAAGAAGGACAATGACTGTTTAGATACAACACCAAAGGCATAATCCATGAAAGAAATACTTAATGCTCATTAAAGCTGAACTTCATTAAAATTAAAAACTTCTACTCTGTGAAAGACAATGTCAACGGAATGAGAAGACAAACCACAGAGTAGGAGAAAATACTTGCAAAAGATATATCAGATAGCTGTTATCCAAAATATACAAAGAAGTCCTAAGAGTCAACAATAAGAAAACAAACAATCCAATTTAAAAATGGGCCAGAAATAAATTTAAAAGTGGGTCAAAGATCTTAACAGATACCTCACCAAAAGAAGATATACAGGTGACAAAAAAGCATATGAAAAGATGCTCCACATCATATATCATCAGGGAAATGCAAACTACAATGAGATACCAGTAAACACCTATTAGAAAAATTCGAACACTTAACAACACCAAATGTGGCAAAGGTGTGGAAACACAGTAAGTTTCATTCATTGCTGGGAGAAATGCAAACAGTACAGCTATTTTAGAGGACAGGCAGTTTCTTAAAAAACTAAACATGCTCCTATCATACAATCTAGCAATTGTACTCCCTGGTATTTACCCAAATGAGTTAAAAATTTATGTCCACACAAAAATCTGCACACGGATGTTTATAGCAGCTTTATTCATAATTGCCAAAACTTAGAAGCAACCAAGATGTCCTTCAATAGGTGATTGGGTAGGGGTGCACCTGGCTGGCTGTCAGTAGGCATGAAACTCCTGATCCTGGGGTCAGGAGTTCAAGCCCCACACTGGGTATAGAGCTTACTTTTAAAAAATTAAAATAAATGGGTGAATGGATAAATAAACTGTGTGTGGTACATACAGACAAAATATTAATTACTCAGTGCTAAAAAGAAATGAGGTATTGAGCCTAAAAAAAAGACATGGAGGAAGCTTAAGTGCATATTAATAAGTGAAAGAAGCCAATCTGAAAAGGTTATATACTATATGATTCCAACTATATGACATTCTGGAAAAGGCAAAACAATAGAAAAGGTGAAAAGGTCAGTAGTTGCTAGGGTTTGCAGGGGGTGGTATGGGGTAGGAGGATAAATTGAATAGGCAGACCATAGAGGATTTTTAGGACAGTGAAAATACTCTGTGTGACACTATAATGATAGATACATGTCATTACATATTTGTATAAACCCAAAGAATGTACAACACCAAGAGTGAACTCTAATATAAACTATGAACCTGAGTGAACAGGATGCGTAGGCTCAACAATTGTAACAAATGTACCATTCTGGAGAGGGACATTGATAATGGGGGAGGCTATGCATGCATGGGGGCAAAGGGTATATAGAAACTGTACCTTCCTCTCAATTTTATTTACTTTTTTAAAGATTTTATTTATTTATTTGAGAGAGAGAGAATGAGAGAAAGAGCACATGAGAGGGGGGAGGTTCAGAGGGAGAAGCAGACGCCCTGCCGAGCAGGGGGCCTGATGTGGGACTGGATCCGGGGACTCCAGGATCATGACCTGAGCCGAAGGCAGTCGCTTAACCAACTGAGCCACCCAGGCGCCCGCTTCCTCTCAATTTCAATCTGGACCTAAAACTGCTCTAAAAATATAAAGTCTTTAAATATTAAAAAAGTAAGCTATAGTAAAATTAAAACCATTCTGAGTATAAATAATAAAGGGAAGTTAAGACAGAGAAATAGTTAGATATTTAATGGAAGAACTAGGAAGCCTAACAGAGTATGGTAAAGCAGCTCAGAGATTAACAATTGCAAGAAGCCATTACCAACTCTGGGGAAGTGGTAGTACTAGGCACAGGATTATCCGATAGAGCTGGAACCGCAGTGACCTGCCCAGCTGAAGCAGGAGCCACAGAGGAAATACACGCATTGCCACCTGAAACATGGGAGAGAAATACCTTGGTTTCTCACTTCCTCTCTTCAGGGCTTTCTCTTGGCCAAATCTAGCGAGAAGCCAGCTGACACAGGCACCTGAGGGGAAACGTATTTTTCCTAGGTGTCAGAGCAGAGCAAAGGAAAAGCAAGGAACAGATATGACAAACGCAGGCCAAAGAACAGCACAGATTATAAGAAGGCCTACAAATAAGAGGAGAAAACTAATTGCAGTAGAAAAATGGGCAAACAACATGAATATGCAATTCACTAAAGGCCAATAAGCAGACAAACAAAAGATCTAATTAAACTAGTAAAGAAATTCAAAGAAAAATAATGAGTTACAAATTTTTTCACAGACATACAAGATTGAAAAGGTTGATAAGGACGCAGGAAAATGGGCACTTATTGGTAGTGTGAATATAAATCCACGCAATTTTTTAACTACGAGTTACCTATCCCAAAGAGCTCAATCAATGCATAAATATTTCTCTTTTAGGATGTTCATTAGATAAGCCAAACAATTTATGGTATATACATCTATTGTACAATAGAATACAGCATAGCCATTAAAAAGGATGATAAATCTATATTTATTGACAAAGAACTTTGGACAAATTACTGAATAAAAATGCAGAATACAAAACAATATATACAGTATGAACTTATCCATACAAATCTGTATGTAATTGAAAGATATTTGAAATGTTTACCAAAATGCTGAACGGCTGCCGCTCAATGATTTTCACTCCTCCTTATACTCTTTTGTATTACTTGAATTTCCTACGTGGTTATACATTATGTATTATGTTTGTCATTAGGGAAAACATAAAGCTATCCTTATAATGGAGAAAAACAGGAAAATTTATATTACAAAGCAATATGATACAACATAAAAAGTACAGCAATTCATGACTGAATCTTCCCTCTCCTCCTAGTTCTACAGAGCACCAGAGAGATGATTGAGGGGGACCTGAAAATCCTGTATTCCATAAAACTAGGAGACGAAAAGCAACTGGAGACTCTAAGACCTGAGTAAGGGCTACCAAGAGCAGCCGAGATTGGGCAGCAACTACATGGGAAGTGGCACTTGGAAGTGTTTAAGGGAACCAGCAGCAGCAGATCCCAGAAAACACCAGAAAGTACATTCCCTGAGGATGAAAAGTTCACATGAAAATGAAAAAGCTTGTTGTTCAAAACACCCAGAGCATACATAGAGATAAGAAGTGAGGTTGAACTGAAGCTACAAGGAACACAGTAGACAGAGAAGGTACAGAGTTTCCAAAAGAAGGTCTTGGAAACCAAATATGGTAAATCTCAGAAAGTAGATAAACAGCTCACCTCAAATGCAGGCACTGTTTCCTGGGTGCAATGACCAGTGACGATGCCAGGGAGCACAGGCATGACACGAGAAGTCTTACTGGGCCCGTTTAGAACAAGGAAGCAAAGGAAGAGGGGCCACACAAAAACCGCAAAGAAGAGCCACGTGGAACGAGGTGGTCTGACTGCGGAGCTAAAAACTTTGGTACTGTTCAGCCTGGAAAACTACCTTGGCCCCTCTTGCCCTTCCTTCACAGGAGATCCCTGAAAATCGTGCGTCCTAGAAAACACAACTCATTTAAAAATGGATTAAAAATAAAATAAAGGAGAACAAAGTGACAAATACCTTTGTTACGAGTTAAAATTGTGTACCCCCAAAATTCATATGCTTAAGTTCTAACCTCTGTTAAGTTCTAACCTAGTTACTTCAGAATGTGAAAACAGTTGGAGAGAAGGTTCTCAAAGAGATGATTAAGTTAAAATGAGGTCTTTAGATAGCACCCTAATCCAATCCAACTGGGATCCTAATACAAAGAGCAAAGTTGTGGGGCGCCTAGGTGGCTCAGTTGTTAAGCGTCTGCCTTCGGCTCGGGTCATGATCCCAGGGTCCTGGGTTCGAGCCCCGCATTGGGCTCCCTGCTCCGCGGGAAGCCTGCTTCTCCCTCTCCCACTCCCCCTGCTTGTGTTCCCTCTCTCGCTGTGTCTCTCTCTGTCAAATAAATAAAATCTTTAAAAAAAAAAATAAAAGAGCAAAGTTGGGATGCATGGAGAAACACCAGAAATGTGAGTACATACAGAACAAAGACTCTATGAGGACACAGTGAGAAAACAGCCATCTACAAGCCAAAGAGAGGCCTTGGAAGAAATCAAACCTGCTGACACCTTGATCTTGGACTTCTAGCTTGCAGAACAGTGAGAAAATAAATTTCTATTGTTTAAGCCACCCAGTCTGTGGTTTCTTGTTATACAAACTAATACAACTTTTCATACAAAATTACTATATAAGAATGGTAGAAAAGGGTAACAAATCTTACCTACAGATAAAAGTACACACCAGAAAACTGTTAGTCACAGAAAGGACAAAAACTAAGACTGCTTATACATTCTGTCTTGATATTAAAAACACACTCAGTTGCCTCCATCCAGACAAAACTACAAAGGCAGGAATTCAGGGAAGAGATGACAAGAGAAGAGGAAGACATAAGACAAAACATAAAATCTAGGGGAAAAGTCGAAGGGGGAAAAAGCAAGAAATAAAGATGAAACTAAAAAGAACACAAATAAAAATAGATACTATGAAAACTCATTTACCAATACAGAGGATAAAAAGGAGCAAACCAGCAAACAATTTATAATGAAAGAGAATTAAGAAAACTATATAAAATGAGAGAATGAAAGAGAAAATGATGTTACAGAAAACAGGCAAGGGAGAGGCAGCAAAAGCACAGCTGAACTTCCCAAAGAAAATAACCAAAACATGAGAACAAAATAAGTATTTAAATATACATAAATAGGGGCGCCTGGGTGGCTCAGTCGTTAAGCATCTGCCTTCGGCTCAAGTCATGATCCCAGGGTCCTGGGATCGAGCCCCACATCGGGCTCCCTGCTCCGCGGGAAGCCTGCTTCTCCCCCTCCCACTCCCCCTGCTTGTGTTCCCTCTCTCGCTGTGTCTCTATCAAATAAATAAATAAAATGTTTAAAAAAAAAACACTTAAAAAAAAGATATATCAATAACAGCTACTGGATTTAAAAATAAGGAGAGACGGTTGAAGAAACCATCATCAGCTTCCTGCTCACTTTGTTGGTGGGAGGCAGGCGCTGAGCTTCCATCAGCTCATTGTCCTCCTTCAGCTCCTCCCCCTCCTGGACCTAGTGTCATAGCTCCATGACAAGGCCTTCCTGATCTTTCCAGCATCGGCAGGACACTCATCCCATCAAGATGAACCGTAGTGTGGTCCTCACTTCTAAAGGCCATTTGAAAGCAAGAGCCACTGCCCTCGCCAGAGATAATGGTGTCTGAATCAGGCCCAGAGGAATGAAATGGGGGAGTTGTGAAAGATGCAGTCTGGAGATCCATATAGTTCTTGGGGATCTAAAGATCTCTTCAGGACAGGAGTTAAGATGGCAGAAGAATAGGGGGACCCTAAGTTTGTCTCATCCCTCGAATACAGCTAGATAGTTATCAAATCATTCTAAACACCCAAAAAATCTATCTGAAGTCTGAGAAAACAAATGCTGCAAGTCTACTAGTAGAAAAGCGACCACTAATTTGGAAGGTAGGAGGTGCACAGACTTGAATCCAGTGTGATATAGCTAAGGATATGGTGGCGGAGAGAGAGCCCGCCTAAGGAGACTACCGCAAAGTCTTAGAAGCAGCAGAGCCAACATTGGAACCTGTAGAAGTCTGCTAGAGTGGGGGATGTGCCTGGCTTAAAGGTGCTCTGGTGGTGAAGCAGGGTGGAGTCCCAGGTGTGACTGCAGGGTCTGAGATTCCCCAGGTCCGCAAGAACGGGAGGTGTCTGAGTGCCAAATGGTTCCCAGGCATAGCAGCATGAAAGCCCGCTGAGAACAGAGTCTAGGTGCCAGCTGTTTGCTCTGTGTTGTCATAAACTGCAAACCGCTGCGGGGTCGTGTGACCACTTTCATGGGCCAGGTCCAGCACAAGACAGAAAGGTGGCGAGACTCTCCCTGGGAGGAAGAGTGTGGGTCTGCGCCGCAGGAGTCCCTAAAAGTTAGAGTTTTGGAACTCAGTGCATGCCTGAGATAAAAACGCTCAGACACAGGCAGTGTGAACCCAGAGTTCTGGCAGAAACCAGGTGGACAAGAGCGACTGATTGCTCTCCTGTGAGGGCTCACTGAAGAGTCTGGGATGCAAACTTTGAGCTCTGTGGCTGGAGAGCTGGGCAAGGAGATACTCACCCTGCCCATCAGTGCTGAAAGCCTAGGGAGCCAAACAGCACCACCTAGTGGACCCCAGGGCTGCTTACACAGAGCCCTGCCTCCCGCACATCTCCACTAGGGCAAGTCCACCTGAGACTCAGGGCAACAGCCCCCACCCCCTCCCCGGAAGACCACCACAAACAACTCATTCACACCGTTTACTGATCATAGAGGGCTGCAAAGCTTCAGCTCTAAGGGAAGACAGTATCTAGCATTCTTTGTATTTTTATTTAGTCTTTTAGTATTACTTTTTCAGTTATTTTCTTACTTTTTCAATTCTTTTTTAGTTTTTATTTTATATATATTTTGTAGATGTATTTTTAGTTTCCTTTCATTGTATTTTATTTTAGTTTTACATATATATGTTTTCTTTCTTTCTTATTTTGGGATCTAGTTTCTTTTAACAAGCAGACCAAAACACACCCAGGATCTAGTTTTTTTTTTTCTTTTGTTTTTTGTTTCTGTTGTTATTTTTGTTTTCTTTTCTGGACAAAATGATGAGATGGAGAAATTTACCCCAGAAGAAAGAACAGGAGGTAGTACCTACAGCCAGGGATTTAGTCAGTATGGCTATAAGTAAGATATACAAACTGGAATTTAAAACAACAATTATAAAGATACCAGCCAGGCTAGAAAAAAGCATAGAAGACACTAGAGAATCCCTTGCTGTAGAGATACAAGAACTAAAATCTAGTCAGGCCAAAAGTAAAATTGCTATAACTGAGATAAAGTCCCAAGTGGAGACCACAAAAACAAAGATGAAAGAAACAGATGAGTGAACCAGTGATATAGAAGAAAAAACTATGGAAAATAATGAAGCCGAAAAGAAGAGGGAAAGAAAACTATTAGATCACAAAGGTAGACCTAGGGAACTTAGTGACTGCATAAAGCAAAATAATATCTGTAATATAGGAGTCCCAGAAGAAGAGTGGGAAAAGAGGGCAGAAGGTTCATTTGAACAAAGTATAGATGAGAACTTCCCTAATCTGGGGAAGGAAAGAGGCATTCAAGTCCAAGAAGCACAGAGAACTCCCCTCAAAATCAAAAATAGGTCAACACCTCAAAATACTATAGTGAAACATGCAAATTACAAAGATAAAATCCTGAAAGCAGTTTGGGACAAGAGGTACCGTGCCTACAAAGGTAGGCACACAGGCTGGCAGCCAACCTGTCCACAGAGACCTGGCAGGCCAGAAAGCACTGGCATGATATATACAATGTGCTAAATGGGAAAAATATGCAGCAGCCAAGCATACTTTATCCAGCAAGGCTGGTCACTCAGAAAAAAGGAGAGATAGTTTCCAAGACTAACAGAAACTAAGGGAATTTGTGAACAATAAACCAGCCCTGCAAGAAATACTAAAGGGCATCTTTTGAGCAGAAAGAGAGATCAAAAGTAACAAAGACTGGAAAGGAACAGAGACAATCTACAGGAACAGCAATTTTATAGGTAATACAATGGCACTAAATTAGTATCTTTCAATAATTACTCTGAATGTAAATGGACTAAATCCTCCAATCAAAAGACAAGGGTATCAGAAAGAAAAACGAAAACAAGACACATCGATATGCTGCTTACAAGAAACTCATTTTAGACCCAAAGACACCTCCAGATTCAAAGTGAGGAGGTGGAGAACCATCTATCTGCTAATGGACACCAAAAGAAAGCTGGGGTGGCAATCCTTCTATCAAACAAACTAGATTTTAAACCAAGGACTGTAATAAGAGATGAAGAAGGACACTATATCATAATAAAGGGCTCTATCCAACAAGATCTAACAATTATAAATAGTATGCCCCTAACCTGGGAGTGGCCAAATATATAAATCAATCAGTAATGAACTTACAGAGGGTGCCTGGGTGGCTTAATCAGTTAAGCATCTACGTTCGGCTCAGGTCCTGCATCAGGCTTCCTGCTCAGTAGGAAGTCTGCTTCTCCCTCTCCCTCTGCTGCTCTCTCTCTCTGTCAAATAAATAAACTCTTTAAAAAAAAGTTTAAAAAAATAACAAATTTAAAGAAACTCATTGATAATAATACAATAACAGTAGGGGACTTTAACATCTCACTCACAGCAATGGGCATCTCATCTAAGCAGAAATCAACAAAGAAATGAGGGGTTTGTTTTCTTTTTTGTTTTTTTGTGTTTTTTTTAAATTTTTCAAAAAATTTTTAAAGATTTTATTTATTTATTTCAGAGAGAGTGAGCACATGAGAGAGAGCTACAGAGAGCATGAGCAGGGGGAGGGGCAGAGGGAGAAGCAGACTCCCCACTGAACAGGAAGCCCAATGTGGGGCTCGATCCCAAGACCCTGGAATCATGACCTGAGCTAAAGGCAGATGCCTAACCAACTGAGCCACCCAGGCGCCCTGAAACAACAGCTTTGAATGACACACTGGACCAGATGGACTTAACAGATATATTCAGAACATTTCATCCTAAAGCAGCAGAATACATATTCTCTCCAAGTACACATGGAACATTCTCCAGAAGAGATCACACACTGGGTCACAAATCAGGACTTAACCAGAACAAAAAGGTTGAGATCATACCATGAATATTTTCAGACCACAATGCTATGAAACTTGAAGTCAACCACAAGAAATTTGGAAGGACCACAAATACATGGAGGTTAAAGAATATCCTACTAAAGAATGAATGGGTCAAGAAGGAAATTAAAGAATTTAAAAAATACATGGAAGCAAATAAAAATGAAAACATGACAGTTCAAACCCTTTGGGATGCAGCAAAGGCAGTCTTAAGAGGGAAGTATATAGCAATACAGGCCTTCCTCATGAAGCAAGAAAAGTCTCAAATACACAACCTAACCTTACACCCAAAGGAGTGGGGAAAAAACAGCAAATAAAGCCCAAATCCAGCAGGAGAAGAGAAATAATAAAGATTGGAGCAGAACTCAATGATACAGAAATTAAAAACAAAACAAAACAGTACAACAGGTCAACAAAACTAGGAGCTGGTTCTTTAAAAGAATTAAAAAGATTGTTAAACCCCTAGCCAGACTTATCAAGAAGAAAAGAGAAGGGACCCAAATAAATAAAATCATGAATGAAAGAGGAGAGATCACAACCAACACTGAAGAAATACAAACAATTATAAGAGAATATTATGAGCAATTATATGCCAACAAATCAGGCAATCTGGGGGAAATGGATGCATTCATAGAAACATATAAACTATCAAAACTGAAACAGGAAGAAACAGAAAACCTGAACAGACCCATAACCAGCAAAGAAATTGAATCAGTAATCAAAAATTTCCCAACAAACAAGAGTCCAGGGCTGGATGGTTTCCCAGTAAAATTCTACCAAACATTTAAAGAAGAATTAATATCTATTCTTCTGAAACTGTTCCCAAAAACAGAAATGGAAGGAAAATTTCCAAACTCATTCTATGAGCCTAGCATCAGCTTGATCCCAAAACCAAAGATCCCACCATAAAGGGGAATTACAGACCAATATCCCTGATGAACATGGATGCAAAAATTCTCAACTAGATACTAGCTAATAGGATCCAACAGTACATTAAAAGAATTATTCACATGACCAAGTGGGATTTATTCCTGGGCAGCAGGGGTGGTTCAACATCCACAAATCAATCAATGTGATTCACCACATTAATAAAAGAGAAAAGGATAAGAACCATACGATCCTCTCAATAGATGCAGAAAAAGCATTTGACAAAGTACAGCATCCCTTCTTGATAAAAACCCTCTACGATGTAGGGATAGAGGAAACATACCTCAACATCAGAAAAGCCATATATGGGGGCACCTGGGTGGCTCAGTCGTTAAGCGTCTGCCTTCGGCTCAGGTCATGATCCCAGGGTCCTGGGATCGAGTCCCGCATCGGGCTCGGCGGGAAGCCTGCTTCTCCCTCTCCCACTCCCCCTGCTTGTGTTCCTGCTCTCACTATCTCTCTCTCTCTGTCAAATAAATAAGTAAAATATTTTAAAAAAAGGAAAAGAAAAGAAGAGCCATATATGAAAGACCCGCAGCAAATATCATCCTCAGTGGGGAAAAACTGAGAGCTTTTCCCCTAAGGTCAGGAACATGATAAGGATGTCTACTCAACGAAAAGCAATAAAAAGCATCCAAACTGGCAAAGAAGTAGTCAAACTTCCACTCCTCACAGACAACATGAAATGTAGAAAACCCAAAAGATTCCACCAAAAAAAGTGCTAGAACTGATACAGGAGTTCAGCAAAGTTGAAGGATATAAAATCAATGTACAGAAGTCTGCTGCAGTTCTATGCACTAACAATGAAGCAACAGAAAGAAAAATCAAGGAATCAATCCCATTTACAATTGCACCAGAAACCTAGGAATAAACCTAACCAAAGAGGTAAAGGATCTGTACTCTGAAAAATATAGAACACTTATGAAAGAATTTGAGGAAGGCACAAAGAAATGGAAAAACATTCCATGCGCATGGGTTGGAAGAACAAATATTGTTAAAATGTCTATGCTACCCAAAGCAATCTACACATTCAATGCAATCCCTATCAAAATAACACCAGCATTTTTCACAGAGCTGGAACAAATAATTCTAAAATTTGTATGGAACCAGAAAAGACCCCAAATAGCCAAAGGAATGTTGAAAAAGAAAATCAAAACTGGAGGCATCACATTTCCAGACTTCAAGCTGTATTACAAAGCTATAATCATGAAGACAGTATAGTATGGCACAAAAACAGACAGATCAGTGGAACAGAAGAGAGAACCCAGAAATGGATCCTCAACTCTATGGTCAACTAATCTTTGACAAAACAGGAAAGAATATCCAATGGAAAAAAGTCTCTTCAACAAATGGTTTTGGGAAAACTGGGCAGCTATGTGCAGAAGAATGAAACTGGACCACTTTCTTACACCATACACAAAAACATACTCAAAATGGATGAAAGACCTAAATGTGAGACAGGAATCCATCAAAATCCTAGAGGAGAACACAGACAGAACACAGAACACAGAACACGCAACCTCTTTGACCTCGGCCACAGCAACTTCTTGCTAGACACGTCTCCAGAGATACAGGAATCAAAAACAAAAATGAACTATTGGGACGTCATCAGGCAAAAAGTTTTTGCACATCAAGGGAAACAACAAAACTAAAAGGCAACCTACAGAATGGGAGAAGATATTCACAAATGACATATCAGATAAACGGTTAATATCCAAAACCTATAAAGAACTCACCAAACTCAACACCCAAAAAACAAAAAAATCCAGTCAAGAAATGGGCAGAAGACATGATCCAAATGGCCAACAGACACATGAAAAAATGCTCAACATTACTCAGCATCAGGGAAATACAAATCAAAACCACAATGAGATACCACCTCACAGAAGTCAGAATGGCTAAAATTAACAACACAAGAAACAACAGAAGGTGGCAAGAGTGAGGAGAAAAGGGAACCCTCTTACACTGTTGGTGGGAAGGCAAACTGATACAGCCACTCTGGAAAACAGTATGGAGGTTCCTCAAGAAGTTAAAAATAGATTGTTTCTCAGAGTCCAATCTATTTTTAACTTCTTGAGGAACCTCCATACTGAAAAACAATCTGAGGGTTTTAGAGGAGAGGGGGTGGGGGGATGGGTTAGCCTGGGGATGGGTATTAAGGAGGGCGTACTGCGTGGAGCACTGGGTGTTATACGAAAACAATGAATCGTGGATCACCACCTCAAAAACTAATGATGTATTGTATGGTGACTAACATAAAAAAACAAAACAAAATAAAATAAAATAAAATAAAATAAAATAAAATAAAAAATAAAATAAAAAAGAAGTTAAAAATAGAGCTACCCTATGACCCAGTAATTTCACTAATAGGTGTTTACCCCTAATATTTATAAATAAATAAATAAAAATCTTAAAACATTTTTTTCAGTTTGCAACTAAAAGTGAAACCAAACTGTATGTTGCATTATTGAAGCTCACCTAATGTGATTCAGAAGATTGAAACAGGATGACTAAAGATCTGCTAGTCAAGGGCAAATAAAAGAAAGCAGGAGTAATAATTTTAACAGAAAATAAGGTGGAGGCCAAAAATCGCTAAGTAAGAAATACTGCTTACAGTTATAATTCACAAGGAAAAGTTACAAATATCAATTATGTAATAACATTGTATAAATCAATTATGTAATTATGTTGTATAAATATCATACTCATAAAACAAAAATTACCAGTGATATAGGGAGAAATAAACTTACTTTTGCAGTAAAAGAGGTATTTTTAATGAGTACTTAAATTTACAAAAACATTAGTAAGTTTGACCACATATAAATAAAAATGTTTCCACACAACAAAAACACTCCACAAAGTTAAAAGACAAATCTGTTAATTCGAGTGCATAAGGAGCCCAAAGTGGTCAAGTGACAGTCTTAATTTCCAATTCATTGGAATTATTACTGTTAGAAGCATTTCTCCCTTTAGAACTAAGATAGTAGGCTGGTAGAGCATAAGGTTGTATGTAGGGATAGGTAGCAAAAAATTTACTGGGTTACTAGGGATGCCATTCCCACTCCCACCCCATGATTCCTAGACCAGTGAATGCTTGCTATGAGAAAAACAGCACCATATATTGGACATTGATTCAGAGCATATAAGCCTCCTGGAGAACCTTTTCCCCAGTCCCACTAGGTACTGCCTCCTGGCTGGCACTGTGACTTGAGTCTGAAAGGCCATTCTACCATTCTGTCAAACCAGCTACTTCAGGATGGTGGGGAACATTGTAAGACCAGTGAATTCCATGAGAATGGGCCCATTGCCAAGTTTCATTTGCTATAAAGTGAGTCCCTTCACCAGAAGCAACGCTGTGTGGAATACCATGATGGGGGATAAGGCATTCTGAGAGTCCGTGGATGGTATTTTGGGCAGAAACACAGTGTGCAAGGAAGGCAAATCCATGTTCAGAGTAAGTGTCAATTCCAATAAAAACTGTTGCCTCTTCAATGACAGAAGTGGTCCAATGTAATCCACCTGCCATCAGGTAGCTGGCTCATCACCCCGAGGAATAGTGTTATATCAGAGACTCAGTGTTGGTCTCCGCTGCTGCCAACTGGACACTTGGCAGTGGCCATAGCCAGGTCAGCCTTGGTGAATGAAAGTCCATGTTGCTGACCCCATCATAACCTCCATCCTGCCACCATGGCCACTTTTAAAATAAACTCAATGGGCAATGACAGTGGTGGCTTGAAGAGGCCAATTGCTATCCACTTATTAAAATCCTCTTCTGCTGAGGTCACCCTTTGGTGAGTGAGCATTTATATGGGACACATATATTCATGTTTTTCACCCATTCAGAGAAGTCAATCTATGCATCTCTTTCCCAGAGTTCCTTGTCCCCAATTTTCTAATCATGTTCCTTCCAAGTCCCTGACCATCCAGCCAAACCACTGGCCACAGCCTATGAACTGGTATATAATCACACATCAGGCCATTTCTCCTTCCAAGCAAAATGAATAATCAGACGAACTGCTTGAAGTTCTGCTCACTGAGAGGATCTCCCTTTATCACTGCCTTTCATGGATGTGCACAGCTGCCCTCTTTTGGGTGGTGCCCGCATGTCTCGCAGAACCATTCGTAAACCAGGACAAAGTTTTCTCTTCCTCTGTCACCTGATCACAGGGAACTTCCTATAAAGCCACAGGTGCAGACTGGGAGAGAGAAGGTAGGATAGCAGGAGTTGGGACCATGAATATTTGGGCCACTTCTTCATATAATTACTTGTGCTTCCAGGGCCTACTGGGATATTAGTCTAGTTACAGTTCTAGAAGCAAAGAGGGGTGGTGGAGATGGGTTCTGAAGAGAATCAGCAGTATCCTTCAAGGCAACTGCCTTGGGGGAGACCATTACAGTTTCCTAGTGCAATGCAGGGTTTATCTCCTCAGACAGGAGCTATAGAGACAGACTGCTTCTACTGGCAAAGTACAACGGAATTTACAGGCCCAATGTCCCCAGCTTCATCAGGGTATTCTCATACATTCCATTCCAAATATCAGGATCCCATTCCTTCCTCATCAATGCCCTCACTTTTCAATTCGCACTATAATTCAGCTACTAACATGATGAGATTCTGGGTTTGGTTTTCAGCAATCTCAGCTCTGCAGCTACAGGAGTATCTTTCAGGATAGACATAGAAGCTTTCAATCATTTATACAGTGCTTGGGCTGGGAATCTGAATCCCTGATCTCATCCTTTTTTCTCCCCACTTTGTTCAGTTCCATTAGGAGCAACAGCCAATCTCATTATACTCATTAGTTTGACAACAATGTTTGAAGGTATCACATACATGGTAATCCAGTTCCTTGCCTCTTATTAAGTGTTTGATTAGGAATATCCAATAGTGATATTTTGCATATTTCTATTTTTATATCATGTCACAGACTTTATCATTACTTCTAGTCTCTTTACTATTGGAAACAGAATCATTAGTGTCTTTAAATCTAATTGGACCAGAGAGCCAATTCTAGGAACACCAGAGCCAATTCAGAGAATTCATCCTTAAGATTCTGTTCCTTTAGAACCACTCTTAGTATCAAAATCTGTATTAGTTAGGATTCTCCAAACAGAACCAACAGGATGTGTATACATCCATATATCCATCTATAGTGAGGGCATTATCTACTGTTGAGAGATTGAAAGAAATTTATTTTAAGGAATTGGCTCATGTGATTGTGGAGGCTTGGTAAATCCAAAACCTGCAGCATAGAGAGAGTTGCAGTTTGCATCCAAAGGCAGTCTGCTGGCAGAGTTCCTTCTTGTTATAGGGAGGTCAGTCTTTATTCTATTAAGGCCTTCAACTGATTGAATGAGGCCCACCCATATTATGTAGAATAACCTGCTTTATTCAAAGTCCACCAATTTAAATGGTTAATCTCTTATCCAAAAAACACCTTCACAAAAGTTTCAGCATAATATTTGACCAAATATCTGGGAACCAACGTGGCCCAGCCAAGCTGATATATAAAATTAAACCATCATAAATGGTTCTCTCTGAAGGGAGTTCTGTGAATTTATTTAAAAATCTGTTTTTGCTACTTTTTCTATGATTATCATGTATTATCTTTGTAATAAGTAAATATATATTTTTAATAGTTTTTTTTTTTAAAGATTTGCTTTGGGAAGTCTTCCCTAGTAGCACGGCACTCAGAATATACCATTATAGCTGTCTAGTACATCGTATATATTGTGTGTCCTACCGTGTGTTTGTCTAATAGACTAGGAAGGCTCTAAAGGAAAGAGCCTTCTCTTTTCATGTGCATGTTTACCCCAAGCACAGTACTCTGCCACAAAGTACACTCAAAGAATGAATGGCCAATAACAGAAAAAATATTACCCCAAATCAATACTATTACTCCACCTACCCATTCTAAACCTGCCCCACTTCTGGGATTTCTCTGACCTCTTCAGACTCCTAGACTACAAATGGTAACCATGTAATACATGTTTCAAAATTCTGTCAATTTTACCTCAAGAATGCCTATAGTCCCTGGCCTTTTGGTATCTGTATGTCCACTGCTTTAATTTGAATATCCCACATATAAAACATGTGTTTTATTAAAAAAGTAATACATACATAGGTCAAAAGAACAGATTTTTCAGAACTAGATAATTCTATACTTCATTTAGGAAAAACAAACATGCAAAATAGCCAGAAAATTTCTGAAGAAAGATTGAAGAGGATCCAGTTCTACCAAATTTTGAAACATATTATAAAACTACAGTAAATAAAATATGGTGTTCCTACTTGTATGGACTTAGCTATGAATACAGTCCAAAGTGGGTCCAGATACATATGAGAACGTAGTATATGCTAATAACTGCATTACATATTAATGGTGGAAAATGTGAATTAACCTGGAAGAAAATAAAACCGGATTCTGTGTGAGCTCTTTCCAAACACCAATAACCAAATTCAGTCCTCAGACATCAACTTCCTCGATTCTCCAACACCAACTGGGTGTCCAGCAACAACTCAATTCAATTCTAATTCTACCTAGAATTAGCATAGACCCTGCAGTGAAGGGCTCAGTCCCAGACTGCTTCCACTTCAGACACCAGTTACAAGTTCCAGGCCTACATGCTACCTCCATTTCTGTCCGACTTGGCTGCAAATTTGGGGGTTCCCACAATTCCCTCCTCAGGTTTGAAAATTTTTGAGACTTGACTCAGAACTTGGGGAATCACTTCACTTAGGTTTATTTATAAAGGATACAACTCAGGAAGAAACCAAATGGAAGAAATGCACAAGACCAAGTATTAAGGAAGGAGCAGAGCTTCCAAGCTCTCTAGGTACACCGCCGTACCACGGTATCAATGTGTTTACCCACCCCGGTTATTCAATCATTTTTATAACCTATCTGCTGCCCACCTCCACTCCCCCAGAGGATGGGGGAATGGGACTGAGAGTCCCCACCCTCTAATCACTGTGTTTGGTCTTTCTAGTGACCAGTCCCCAACCTGAGGCTATCTAGGGTTCCCACCTCAACTCACATCATTAGCACAGACTCAGGTGTATTCTAAAGGGGATGGTTAGGGATAACAATAGATACTCCCATCACTCAGAAATGGTTAAGGAGTTCTGTGCCAGGAAAGAGGGGCAAAGACCAAATACATATTTTCATAATATCACAGATTCTTATTACATTCCTTACTAAAATAAATTTCAAATGAATCAAGGGTTAAAATGAAAACTAAAACCTTAAAAATACAAATGAAAACATGGGAGAACTTTAAGAATACTTTTTAAGAGCATAAGGCCTGTCTTACACAGTATAGCACAAAATCCAAATGCCCATAAAAGGGGGAAAAAAAATACATCTGACTACATGAAAATAATTTTTTAGATTTTTATTTTTTTTATTTTTTTATTTTTTAGATTTTTAATTGGAAAAAAGACAAATACAAAATACTGTACAAACAGTATTGAGACAAGTTAATATACACACATACACTTGGGGGACTTAATAAAAATAAGACATTGGATATACTTTGTAAATTTTATATTTTCATGTATATACTTCTGCATCTCCCTTCTGCAGATACATAAATTTGGGGAGGTCCGCAAAAATAAAAATATTCTGAATTTTTTAATATATTAATATTTTGATGCATACCCACATTTGGTATAGATACATGGGGAGTGGTTACAAAAATGAGAACATATAATTTATGCCACTTAAAACGTTCTTCCCTCTTATCAAGAACACCTCTTTATGTCATTAAATATGCCTTCATCACCTTCTGCGTGGACTTTTCAACATCCTTCTCTCTGATTGCCCTACCCTTTGTCTTCTCCCTTAGTTCATCCTCCATTCTACCTCCAGAGTAATCTTCATCACTAGTTTGTTGTGTTCCCACTGCTGCCCAGATGTCTTAACCAGGACACGACAGTCAGGAAATGCTACTTCTCCAGATTTGTCTCTTGCAACCTTCTTCCCTCCATCCTAAGTAACCACCTTTCAATGGGCATGCCAGGTCCTTTCACTGTTGCTCTGTCTGGAATCACTCTCCTAAGCCCTCTTCTTCCAAAAAGTATCTATGTATCTTTCAAAATCCTGTTAACTTCATCTCCAAGAAACCTTCCTTGGTGCTCAAAGCTAATACCTTTGTGCTCATTGTACTTCATTTATCTCTTAACTATAACATCCTACACTTTACGGTCATTTACCTGTTTACAAGTTTATCTCCATAACAAGACCATGCGCTTTCCTGAGGATTAGGGATTTTATTTATTTATATACCCACTGGATGGGAATGGGGATAAGAATGAGGAGAGGAGAGAAGTGGTCCTTGAAGAGTGGTTCAGGCTGAAGAAAGGCAGGTAGAATGTTCCAAGCACTGAAAAATTCAGAATGACCAAAGCACGGAGTGAGTTTCAGAAAGAGAGAGAGAAAAGGGTTTTAACCCAGAGAGGTAGGCACAAGATGTAGTTGATTCTGGAAGCAAATTAAGGCATTTATATTTCAGTCTAAGGTCTTGAGGATAACAGGGATTATAAGCAGAGCTGTGGCTTATAGATCTACTTTTGATAGATTGCTCCAGTAGTAACATGGGGAATAAGGCAGAACAATTACTTAGGGCACTATAGTAGTTGTACAAGAAATTATCATGGCCTAAACCTGAGTGGTGTGAGTGGAGATGGAGAAAAGTAGATATATCTAGAAAGTGAAAGTGTTCGGGGAGTAAGTGGATGTGGGGGGCTGGGGCAAAGGGAGAAGTCAAGGGTGAAACCTAGGTTTTTGGCCCTCTCCTCATATAACACAGCATGACCCCTGTTGGTCATTTAACCTTTCTGTGTTGATTTAATCATCTATGAAACCGGTTTGATTATACCTGACCTATTAAATTTCAAAGGATTCATATTAGGATCAAATGAAACACTACATGTGAAGGTGCTCTAAGAATTATACAGCTAAAAAAAATTATATGCCTTAATTATACCATATGAATGCAAAAGTGGCAATTACTTCACACCTTCCATGTCAGGCACAATACAAAGCATGTTACACATGCAATCTCATTTAATTTTCTCTAAGATGTCATTTACCCCTATTTTATATATTAGGAAATAGTCAAAAAAGTTAAATAACTTGTCCAAGTTCACCTAGTGGTAAACATTGCAAATCTAGAATTCAAACTCAAATTGTTTGATTCTAGGATTCTTTCTAATATACCACCTTGCCTCATTAGGGTTCATTCCTCAAAATTTTATTCTTTATTGAAATCCCTCCTGAATCAAATGGCGAAACATCTGCTACCACCTCAATTTTTTCAATCATGGATCGAAACGGATCTGCTCCCACAACATGACCTTTTGTGTGAAATTCTCCAAAGACATTCTGAAGTTTTCCCACTCTATACATACATTACCATATAGACAACACCCTTTTGCATCATATAATGAAAACAATTAATTTGCTTGAAAGTGATAACGGAGACCAGTAGAATGATATATGCAAACAGACTGCCTCTACAGGGATCATGTGGATCTTTCTGCTTTGCTGAGACTTTGGTGTGATGTTAGTAGAGATGCCTAATTAAAATTCCATTCATTGTGGATTTCTTGCATTAATTTTGATTTTTTAAAAAAATATTGCATTAAAATATTATCAATCTCAATTACTGAGTTTTATGGTGCCCCTTTTAAATTTTGTACCTCAGGAGATCCACTCCCCCTTTCTCTACCTGCAAGCACATGCCTGAAAGTTCCACAATCTTCATCTCTGCTCATGTCTCCCCTTACATCTGTAACAGTAAACAAATATGCATACTTACCAAATAAGGTAAGCACAAGTCTCCTGTGTAATGCTATTACTCAAACATATGTGTGCTTTTGATTCTCAAATATACAAAGCCACGTAAAAGCATTATATACCAGGGTATTCTCTGCAACTTCAATAGCAAAAGATTGGGAACAACCTAAATATCAACCAGTGAATGACTAGTTAATTTTGTCACCTTTGAATTCTAACAATTTTTGTTATTATAAAAATGAAATACAAGACGTTACCTTGTATATCTAATGGGGGGTTAAAAAGGGATAATAAAAAAAAAATGCAGACAATTTTTCGGAATTTTGTCTTAAAAAGGAGACCACTACTCAATCATTTCGAGATTTAAAACCTGCCTTGAGGAATGCCTGGGTGGCTCAGGTCACGATCCCAGGGTCCTGGAATCCAGTCCCTCATGGGGTTCCCTGCGCAGCAGGGAGCCTGCTTCTCCCTCTGCCTGTTCTCTCTCTCTGACAAATAAATAAATAAAATTGTTAAAAATAAATAAATAAATAAAACCTGCCTTCAGAGCAGTGTGTCCTGGGCGGGAAGGGTGGACTGACCAGCTTCTCCTCAGCCGCCAACACACCAATCCTGTAGCTTGCTAAAAAGGCATCGAGCACTTTCTACCTTGCATTCATCTTCCCTAAACTTAAAACACCTACACTCTGGGCGAGGAGCCCTTATCAGATTCACTTCTGTATCCCCACAGCACCGAGAACCCCTCCAAGCACACAGTACATAGTCAAGAAAACGCTGGTGACAGAGTGGAAAGAAGCGAGGGGAGGAAGCAGGGCAAACCGCGCGAGTGGGGGAAAGAGGAAGCCCACCCTACACCTGCGGCCAGAGACCTCCAGGAGAGAGCGGCCCGCTCTGCAGTCACGCCCGGACGCGCGCGGCCCACAGGCCCCGCCTCCGTCCTCAGGTCCCCGGTCTGCAAAGCTGGGGCCCGGCGGGCGCCAACACCGAACCGCCGCGAACCCTTACTGCCCCGGAACAGGGCCCTCCTGTGCGCAATGGCGCCTGGGCCGGCTGCGAGGGGCGGGACCGTAGGCGCCGCGACCCAATGAGCGGCGCGGGCCGACCTGCGGCCCAATGGTAGCGGCGCACGGGCACGCTGGGGGCGGGCCGGACGCGCCCGACTTTTCCAGAAGACCCGGGCAGCGAACGCCTCCTGGACACGCTGAGTGGGCTCTGGGCCCTCCGCACGCCGGCTCTTCTCCTCTTCCTGTGCTAGTTAGCTATGGCGGCCGTGAAGACCCTGAACCCCAAGGCCGAGGTGGCCCGAGCCCAGGCTGCGCTGGCGGTGAACATCAGCGCGGCCCGGGGCCTGCAGGACGTGCTGAGGACCAATTTGGGGCCTAAGGGCACCATGAAGATGTAAGGCGGGGCTGGCGGAGAGGGCCGGGTGGGTACCTAGCGCCATCACGGGCCTGGCGCCCCCGGGCCTCTGCGCTCGTCGCTGCGGCCTTACTTACCCGCAGACTCCCGGGTCGCTCCTGTTTCCTGCCCCGGTCGTTTCCTCTTGTAATCGGTGCCATCTCTGCGCAGAACAAAGCTGCCCGCGTGCGCGGCTCGCCCCTGCGCCCTGGGACCCTAACTGAGAGTTGGGCAGGCTGTTTCTCTGAAGGGGGGGGGTGGGGGGTGGGCACTGCACCATTCCTGTTACCGGGTGGGGAGAACCAGCCTCGTGGCCCCAGGTCCCTAGGATCTGGGTAAAGCCCGATAGTAATCGGACTCTTAATTAGGTCTCCGTTGAAAAAGTCACACTGTGATTCATTTGTGCCCGTTGAACAGGCTTGTTTCTGGTGCTGGAGACATCAAGCTTACTAAAGATGGCAACGTGCTGCTTCATGAAATGGTGAGAGGCTGCTATATTAGGTCGAAAATGTCTTGTATTGCATGTGATTCTTGGTAAGATTTTTAATGTTCATTTTCAAGATAGGAGAAATGCGTCAGCTCTCAGCAGGTCTTTCAGACAATGGAGGAAGTAGAAGAGGAATGCTATCAGTGATAGTACTGACTGTACGATGCCTGGAGGAACCTGGAGTCTGATAACTTATTTTTGAATCCTTATTCTTGCCATGTAAAGTCCTTGGTTAAAGGATTGTAGTTATTAAAATTAACTCTATTAAAATCTGAAAAACTAAGCGATTGACATAGTTAGGTAAGCGCAAAATGGTTATACTTTTTCTCTTTTTAAAAGATGGATTTCTGTCTGTTAACATCTCTCTCCACCTCCAACTGAAGGGGAGATAAAACTCTTTGCTTTATTCATGTTAAAAGCCCCACTGACCAAGAGTGTGAGACTGTTGGAGAGGAGCAATTGTTTTACTCATCCCTAAGTTTCCAAAATCTAGCACTTAAAATCCAAGAAAAGGAAATGATTTGCCTGTGTTTTGAGTTCAGAATAAGATTTAGGGGTTTTTTTTTGTTTTTGGAGCCCAAGGCTGGGCTTGAACTCAGGACCCTGAGATAAGAGCCAGAAGCTTAACCAACTGAGCCACCCAGGCGTCCCTCTGGCCTAGATTCTTAAAACTGTCAGTGTCCCCAAAAACAAAAGGCTGGGAAACTTCTAGATTACAGGAGAATAAGACTTAAAAACCAAAAGCAGTTCAGGAGCATTGTTTGCATCCTTTGTAATTAAGAATCTTTGGGTGATATAGGAGATACAATATTCTGTTTTTACAGAACCTTTCAGCGATTTAGCATTCACTGATGATCTTTGTTAAAAGATCTTTTTAATTTTTTGTTTAATCCAAGTAATACTGGAGGCTGCTGAGGTTTAATTTTAGAAGGAACCTGGTTTATTCTCACAAGAGTCCTAAAGAAGCTTGCATGGATTTGAAATTATTTCTTCCTGTTAACTCTGTCATCTTCAGTAAAACTTAACTGGGCTTCAGATTTCCTCATCAGTAGAGTGGAGATAATCTTCTCAAATCTAAATGTGAAAATGTTTGGGTTACCATAAATGGATGTACAAAATAGTTAATGGTGAGTTTTAAATCAGTATGGCATGTAGCTGAACACTTGGGCAATTTATGCAAATAGATGCACTTAAGGAGACCCTTCACACATTTTAAGGTATACTTAGACTATTTCAACTTAAGTAATTTTCTTCTTTTTTTACTTTCAGCAAATTCAACACCCAACAGCCTCCTTAATAGCCAAAGTAGCAACAGCCCAAGATGACATAACTGGTGATGGTACCACTTCCAATGTTCTAATCATTGGAGAGCTACTGAAACAGGCGGATCTCTACATTTCTGAAGTATACATGATTTTTGTGTTTCCATAGTAGTTTATATAATATAGGAAATTTATATAAATTGAGGTGTTAATACTAGCAAGGCCATATGGTAGAATGTAAAGAACAGGGGGTTTAAATCTGGGAACCAGAGCCTATATCCTTGTCTTTTTTTTTTTTTTTTTTAAAGATTTTATTTATTTATTAGAATGAAATAGAGCATGAGGGGGGGAGGGTCCGAGGGAGAAGCAGACTCACTGCTGAGCAGGGAGCCCGATATGGGACTCGATCCCGGGACTCCAGGATCATGACCTGAGCCGAAGGCAGTCGCCCAACCAACTGAGCCATCCAGGCGTCCCTATATCCTTGTCTTAATACAAGTTTAGTGTGATCCTAGACAGATTAAGGAACCTTCCTTTGCCTGCAAGGTTTTTTTAATCAAGTTGCATCACATATTACTTATATATGTCTGTCTATAACAGATTGATAGTTGAGATCTAGAAACAGGATATTCAGGACTAGGCATATTTATAAGGAAAGCCATATTTATAAGGAAAGAAATGTAAATTTAAAGAATTACACAACGTTTTTAGCCCTGGGTTAGTTTGAAGGTTAAAGCAAACCTTAGTAGTAATCCAATGCCAAGAAATTCTTGGAAAGAGAGAAAAAGCGGACGCTTCGTCTCCCTGTTTGTTTTTGTTAGTAAATGATATGAATTGGAAAGATAAATGGTCCTACTGAGTACAGTTTTAGGTTTTGGGCATTATTCCTTGTGGTTTGCACAGTGAACACCCAAGGGTGCTTTATAGTTCCCTTGGCTTTGATTCTGTGCTAGAGTAATGTCTGCTCTTTTCCTCTGCATTGAAAGGATTATTTATCCTTTTAAATGTATTCAAAAAATCAGCACATTATATTAAAGCATATGAAAGATCCAGAGTATTGCTTTAAAAATTTACTTTTTCATCTAATTGAAGAACTCCAGTTGGTGGTTATGTAATTGTATGTTTACAGGGTCTTCATCCCAGAATAATAACAGAAGGATTTGAAGCTGCAAAGGAAAAGGCACTTCAGTTTTTGGAACAAGTCAAAGTAAGCAAAGAAATGGACAGGGAAACACTTATAGATGTGGCCAGAACATCTCTACGTACTAAAGTGCATGCTGAACTTGCTGATGTCTTAACAGAGGTATGTTAAATGTGGTATGTGCCCGGTGTGTGCACCTATACTGAAACCCCTGGCATACTTTCTAGTTGGAATTACAAGGTGCTATCTAAAACTTTCACAGTACCCTACCATGTGAGATAGTTTCTTTTTTTGTGGCAGTGAGCGGCTGATGTATGTGAAATGAGAAAATCAAATAATAGTATACCTGACCATATTATAAAGATATAATTGGAGTTTTCATTAAAGGTTTATAAAAATGAGATTTTTGCTGTGGAAAAAACTTCCTGTTACCAATATTTTTAATAGAATAGTTGAATCTTTATATAATTATGAATTGAGATGTCAGAAATGTAAATGACTTCAATCCTTTACGAGTAATGTATTCTGTTACCTCATAGAAAAAGGCGAAGACTGATTCAGATTTTAAAGAAACGTACATTTCTCTGAAGAACAAGCAACATAAGTGTCTGGACTGCAAATCAAATTCATCTAATGGTTCTGCTCTTATTGTAGGCCGTAGTGGACTCCATTTTGGCCATTAAAAAACAAGATGAACCTATTGACCTCTTCATGGTTGAGATCATGGAGATGAAACATAAATCTGAAACTGATACAAGGTAGGTGGTAGAATGCTATGAAATACTTATAAAGTGTGTTTACAAATTTACAGGCACTTCATATAATACATATTATTTGGCTGATGTCTTTTTCTTTGAATTTATGTGTATTGCCTAGAATATTTAGTTCGCTCAGTAGTGTTTCCTCCTGAAATGAGGTTACTGTTAGGTGTTTATAATCAGTGTGATTCTGAAAAGCGAGCTGTGTCAATGATTTATTAAACTGTAGGTTACAAAGCATAGTAGGAGACTGTTGGGGAATTTAGAATATATATTACATTTCAAAGACCTAGTTAAAAAGTAATTTTTAAAGGAGGTGATCACATTTGAGAGCCTACCAGTTGCAACTGTTTCTCTGCAGAATTTTCTATACAAGATAAGGATTGTTACTTTTGTTTGAATGGCTTTTTTTTGTACTGTGTTCTGGATATTGCTTTTTCATAATTGAACCTGCCTAGGTTTCACCCAAAAGTCTTTTTCAAAAATTCAAGAAATAAAGTTGTGTGAAAATTATCAATACAGTCTCAATTCAGTATTTGAATTTCATTAGTGTATGTTATCTGGAAATCAATAACAACACGACTTAATGTGTTTCAACAGCTTAATCAGAGGTCTTGTTTTGGACCATGGGGCTCGGCATCCAGATATGAAAAAAAGAGTAGAAGATGCATACATCCTCACATGCAATGTGTCATTGGAATATGAGAAAACGTGAGTTTATAGCCCATTACAAATAGAGAGGTGGAGGAGCTTGGTATTTTGGGCAAGTCACTTACGAGACTTAAGTTTCCCCACTGTGAGGGCAGTAATGCCTCAGTTGGGTTCGAGTGAATTACAGGAAATAACCTCTGAAAATGTACGGGGGGCAGGATGGGAGCTCAGTGGCTATTTGTTAAATTTCAGGACCTGTTTCTGAGGCTACTGGTTTATCTTCTCAAAAAATAAACATTTTCCCCCACTCCCCTTCTGTAACTTTTTTTTTAAATAGAGAAGTGAATTCTGGCTTTTTTTACAAGAGTGCAGAAGAGAGAGAGAAACTTGTAAAAGCTGAAAGAAAATTCATTGAAGATAGAGTTAAAAAAATAATAGAACTGAAAAAGAAAGTCTGTGGTGATTCAGATAAAGGATTCGTTGTTATTAATCAAAAGGTGAGAATGAAACGAGTCTGTATTATCCATTGTTATTTTTAAGGTGACTTCTATTGTAATATAACTTTTGTTTTTGTTATAGGGAATTGACCCCTTTTCCTTAGATGCTCTTGCAAAAGAAGGTATAGTAGCTCTGCGTAGAGCTAAAAGGAGAAATATGGAAAGGTATGGGTAGCATATTACCTTAGTGATGTAAATTTTACTTATTTTGCAAGTTAAGTGGGATTACTTCTTTTCCCCCTTTCTTATTAATTGTGTTTTTCCTTTTTTATTGTGAGTAAAATATACATAATACAAAATTTACCATTTTACTCATTTTTTCAAATGTATGACCTAGTGGCATTAAGTTACATTCCCGTTATTGTGCAACCATCATCATTCATGTCCAGAACTTCATCTTCCCAAACTGAAATTCTCCTCATTAAACAGTAACTTTGTTTCTTTCCCCTGCCCCTGGTAAATACTATTATTCTATTTTGTCTCTATGAATTTGGTATCTCATATAAAGGAATCGTGCAATATTTGTCCTGTTATGTCTGGCTTATTTCACTCAGCATAATGTTTTCAGGAGTTCATCCATGTTGTAACATATGAGAATGAATGTCATTCCTTGTTAACGATGAATAATATTCCATTGTATGGATGTATATCACCTTTTGTTTAACCATTTATCAGTGGACATTTAAGTCTCTCCCTTTTGGCTGTTGTGAATAATGCTGCTGTGAACATTAGTGTATGCTTTAGTTTTAAACCATGACATGTATATGTACATTACCAACCATGTCAAAAGAGCATCAAGGGGTTTCAGAGAACTACTTTTTCCCCAGATCTCACCATGATAAAGAGCTCTTGTTCATCTTAAGATTTCTTAGTAGTATTTGCTGACTTTGAAAGAGTGGGTTAGGGCGCCTGGGTGGCTCAGTTGTTAGGCGTCTGCCTTCGGCTCAGGTCATGATCCCAGGGTCCTGGGACCGAGCCCCATATCGGGCTCCCTGCTCAGCTGGGAGCCTGCTTTTCCCTCTCCCACTCCCCCTGCTGGTGTTCCCTCTCTTGCTCTCTCTCTCTCTCTCTCTCTCAAATAAATAAATCTTTAAAAAAAGGGGGTGGGTTAAATGTCGAGTTAGGAGAAAAGACTGGTTTTTAGCTGGTTGGTGGTGAATGGGAAGGTTTAAGGTTATTTAAAAAATAACATTTTAGGATTTTAGTATGTAATTCTGAAAGGTTGCTTCATAAAAGTTATTAATAATCTCTTTAAACATAACAAAGCTGCATATACATCTCCCAAAACACACTTCAATATTTCAGGCTGACTCTTGCTTGCGGTGGAGTAGCTCTAAATTCCTTTGATGACCTAAATCCTGATTGTTTGGGATATGCAGGACTTGTCTATGAATATACATTGGTAAGTGTATTTTCTTTCCGGAGATAATATAATAAATAATGATTTTTGGGTCATGAATTCTTCGGTAGTAAAAATTCAAACTTAGGACCAGATTTTTGCTTTGTTTACATACATTTTGAAGGTTATGTGTAGTAATGATAAGCCATTGATGGGAAAAATCACTTAGGCGATTTTTTTTTTAAGTGAAGTAATTTGCTTTAATGTGATTGGTGTGTTGTTCCCTTATTAATATGCTACTTACTCTTCTATAAGCCCTCAACTCTTTTCATTCTTTGTACAAACATATCCTGTTTTTGAAAATATTTTCCCTTCTTCGCATAGGGAGAAGAGAAATTCACTTTTATTGAGAAATGTAACAATCCTCGCTCTGTCACATTATTGATCAAAGGACCAAATAAGCACACACTCACTCAAATCAAAGATGCAATAAGAGACGGCTTGAGGGCTGTTAAAAATGCTATTGATGATGGTAAGATCTTTACTGTATTTATATTCTTTGGCTAGCGTGAAAGGCATGGCTGAATACTGTGTTCTTTTTATCAGTAGTTTACACAGCCAGACACCATGCAAAAGTAAAGTCTTCCCTTTAAAATGCCTGTGATGGTATGCTAAGCTTTTTCATAGCATACCATTTTTAAAAGTGTATACAAGTAAATGAACTAATACTAAGAGCTTGCAAGTGCTAGTTAAATTGAATCATTTTGCTATTTGATGTGTTGCTTATAATGCTTTCAAGTGCAGTATTAACATTGTGGTGGCTATGCTACATTCTCGAGAAATTGTTTTTTATGTTATGTTTTATGTCTTTCCTTAAAATGATGCTACAGTTTTATGTGTTAGTTCAGCATTTCTCTCCTCCCCTCTCCCCCACCAGGTTGTGTAGTTCCGGGTGCAGGTGCAGTGGAAGTGGCAATGGCAGAAGCCTTGATTAAGTACAAGCCCAGTGTAAAGGGCAGGGCCCAACTGGGAGTTCAAGCGTTTGCTGATGCATTACTCATTATTCCCAAGGTATGACTACTTTAACAGTCAGTGTTCTTACATCAAAATGAGTTAGCTGATGAAAGTATTTGATAATGTGGGGTCTTTTTCATAATGTAGATTTTGAGTAAACAGGTTTTATCAGCTCTCTCCTGAATATAGGTAGAGCAGGTATCTCATCATCCAAATGTGTTTGGTTCCTCTGGAAGGGAATTGAGTATCTGAAGTTTCAGGTGCAGGAGATAAACCGTTTTTAGAGGGTTTGCAGTGTAGGGGTTATCCTAGAGTACAAGCTTGCTTTTTGTTTTTATTCTATTGTGTGCTCATTTGGGGGTATTGCTTATGATCGGTGTGTTGCTGGGCTTGAGGTGGATTAATGAGTAACAAATGCCTATTCTCTGAACATAAATACTGGTCTGTCTTCATTAAGGATTTGTTTTTTGTTTTTTGTTTTTTTTTAAGATTTTATTTATCTATTTGAAAGAGCACAAGCAGGGGGAGCTGCAGCCAGAGGGAGAGGGAGAAGCAGGCTCCCCACTGAGCAGGGAGCCCAATGCGGGCTCGACCCCAGGACCGTGGGATCATGACCTGAGCTGAAGCCAGATGCTTAACTGACTTAGCCACCCAGGCACCCCTTTGTTTTTCTTAACTGGGATTATGGTTCATTTATTGTAGATTGACTATCACTTCTTGGGTTCTGTCCTTAAAGGATTAAATTTGTTTGCTTTAGGTACTTGCTCAGAACTCTGGTTTTGACCTTCAGGAAACACTAGTTAAAGTTCAAGCGGAACATTCAGAATCAGGTCAACTTGTGGGTGTGGACTTAAACACAGGTAAGAGAATGCACCTATTAGTAGGGGGAGAACTAGATTCAGGTGAGATGAAGCCCGGAAGAATAAAAAATGGAGACAAACGAATCTCGGAGAGATGTTTTGCAGTTTGACACCAGTGTTTTTAGGGAACCCTGAGTTCTAAAAAATGATATAAAAATGGAATGACTAGATACAGTAATTAATGGAATATAGAGTAGACATTTGTATAATTTCAAGGAGTATGGATTTTTGATGTTGCTGAGTAGTAGGTGGTTCAGGTTAATATGGAAGGATTTCATGGGCTGGCTTTACTCAGTCTTTTATTAGGGACTTTAATAAGAAAATACATTAGGTGATCGTATTCTTGGGTGAAAAAAGCCTGAGGATAGCAAATAACGCTGGAAGATGGGCCCCAGTCTTAGTGAAATGATTTAAAGCCCTCATCTTAAATGCAGTGACACAAAATAGACAAGTACAAAGTGGAAGAAAGAGAACTGAGAGAGACACCCATGCAGTATGTGTAAGACCTATTGTTGTCAATAACATCATTTACATTCAAGTTAATAGAAAAGGTTTCTGGGATGAGGGAAATGATAAGCCCATTTTGGCCAGATTATAGTTCAAGTGCTTTACTTTAATATGGACAAATGAGAATGTGTCCTGAAAAATAGAGATGTTCAAACATTTGGTAACCAAATAAAGCATTACTATTACTAAAAGTCTTCTGAGATCAGCCACTTAATCAAAGATACTGTATACAGGAGTCATGGTTTGGAGCAAAATTGGACTAATTGAGGAACTTTGGATAATGAGAATAATCAGTGATGAGCAAATCAAAAAATACTCTGTTGTCTTAGCATTTTGATCTTATAACCTGCTCTGTGTGATTTTAAGAATACTGGGTTACTTTGCAGGTGAGCCAATGGTAGCAGCCGAAGTAGGCATATGGGATAACTATTGTGTAAAGAAACAGCTTCTCCACTCCTGGTAAGTTTGAGAAAGCCAAAACTAAAATAACCTTTAGGGAATCATCATACTCTTAATTTGGTGTGTTCTGTTTAATTACTTGGGTTTGGGTTTGGTTTTTTGGTTTTGCAAAAATTGTAATCAACTGAAAATATAGAAATAAAACTAGCCTTCCATGTTTTGGAGGGGAAAGGAGAAACTTAATTGGATATAATTTGCAGTTTGTTTGGAAATTGAGTTGAATTAGGGTTCATATCTCAGATCTGAGCCATCTGATTTTCCACTCCTTTCAGCACTGTGATTGCCACCAACATACTCCTGGTTGATGAGATCATGCGAGCTGGAATGTCTTCTCTAAAAGGTTGAATTTGAAGCTTCCCTCGTGTCATCCGAATCATGAAGACTCCACGAGTGATCCTAAGAATATAGCGACGGAATTTTTGTCCAAGCCTCAAATAATTTTCAAAAGCATTTTCTTTTCCCATATGAAAAAAAGAGAACACTGACACCTAAAATTCTGAAGTTCTGAAATTAATGTTTTTTTTTAATTGCACTTCAATGTACACACATTAAGCAGGCCATTTTTACCCAATGAAAAGGATGTTTTGCTTTAGCTTCAGTGATATAAAAGTACCGTGTGAGATAAGTGTATGTTATCTACCTTGTTATTAAATGTTCCTTGAAAAACAAATTATAATGGTTTAATAATAATTTCTTCTAATGGATGTATTTTAATTTATCCAATAGGTCCCTCTACTGTTACACTTGTAAGTTTTTATAATATAAATACTTTAACTTAAAATTTTGAAACATCCCTGTTTTAGTATAAATTCCTATGAGTAAAGCTATTGGATCATTGGGACTTCTAATGTTTGCAAAGTAGCTGTGCTAAAATGCTCCCCAGAGGGGTGCCTGGGTGGCTCAGTCGTTAAGCATCTGCCTTCGGCTCGGGTCATGATGCCAGAATCCTGGGATCGAGCCCGGCATCGGGCTCCCTGCTCGGCAGGAAGCCTGCCTGCTTCTCCCTCTCCCACTCCCCCTGTTTGTGTTCCCTCTTTCACTGTGTCTCTCTGTCAAATAAATAAATAAAAATCTTAAAAAAAAAATCTCCCCAGAAAAGTAGTGAACAGAAAGATGGGTGAAGTACTGGCAAGGGAGTTGAATAAGCTCAAAGTATGAAGTGGGGAAAATAGAGGAAGCAGAGGTAGAAAGACCTTTCAAGCATGGGGGCTAAGGGAGAGGATATTTTCAGTGGACCATGTTTTCACACCCTTGCACCTTTGCTTATGCTGAAGTACCCATCCCAGACCCTCCAGTGCCCTTTCTCCCACCTATTTGCACAAAATTGTTTTTATAGTCAGTATATCTCTGCAGTCCTTGACCGTGAAGTTGTGTGTTGCAAAGCTTTGTATTTTTGAGGACTTGGGCGTTGCGTACAATAAGTGCAATAAATGTTAAGCTGAAACCTTTTCTTTGATCTTGAAATGGTATTCCAGCGCCCAAGAGGGGTTTGAATATAAAAGGGAAGGAAATCAGTCAAAATGTTCTGTTCATGGGGAAACAAAGGGGCTTCTGGAATGGCCTGGTCCCTCAACGCTAACCCTAAGAAAATTGCACCTATCTGGCTCCACGTACCTTAAATTCGGGGGATCCGGCTGTAGCCTGGGACCAACCAAACCCATCGGCCAAAAAAAAAAAACTCGGGCAGTGCGCACGCGGTACGGCGGCCGACGTGGTGCACGCGGGGCGCATGCGCAGCAGGGCCCACGGTGTGTGCGCTGCTCGTGTTCCCGGCATGGGCCCCTCGCCGCCGCTGCTGATGTTGCTGTTGCTCCTGTCTGGCCCGTGGTTCGAGCTAGGTCAGTGTGCTGGCCTGACCCTGTGTGCCCCGGGAAACATCAGGAAGGGGGTGGGTCCCCCGCCCTGGTCGGGGAAAGAGACCGTGGCCCCTCCACCCGCTTCCTGGATGGGCTTGGAGCGGACGGAGGCACCTCCCAGAGGCGGCCAACTTGGCGAGGTGGTTAATGGCTCATGTCCTAACTTCTTTTTTACTTTTTTGAACATAAAGTAAAAGAGAATATAAAGACACCCTCTCGCATGTACCCGTCGCGCAACTTAAACAGTTGCCAGTTTATAGCTAGCTAATCTTGCTGTTTTGGTGTTGCTCCCACTTTCCCATTTCCCTGGGGCCTTTTTGAAGTGAATCCAGGCATTACACAATTTTATTTGTAAATACTCAGCTTGAAAAGCCAAAAAGACAAAGAGTCGTGAAAAAAATACTGTCCTCTTTCCCTGCCTTAAAAAATTAACAGTTCTCATTAATATCACTAAACGTCGGGTTAGTGTTCAGATTCACCTACTGTTTGTTATAGTTGAGTTAGTGTCAAAATAAAGCTCATACATTGCAATTTTATGTTGTTTCTTAATTCCCTTTTAATCTGAGGTTTCCCTGCTTGCTCCATTTTTTTCTCCCTTGAAGTAGATGAAATCATCAGTGTGAGTGTGTCAGAATGAGAACAAGAGGGCTAAAGATAGAGAAACATGAAAAGACGGTCGACTCTGCTGCCATTAAGGAACTTATGGTACTTAGATATCCTTAAGAAGAAACATAACATTCTGAAGTGTGAAGACAAGTGTGGTGGGTTGGAAATAGCACTGACCTGGAAGTAAGAAGACCTGGATCGAGTCCTTATTCCTTGTTAACCAGCTCTTCTCCTGATTTTGCTTTTGGGGTCTTGGTTTTTTCCTGTTAAATAAGGCAGTTGAACTAATGATCCTTTTAGTTCTGATTTTCTGAGGTGTTCAAACAGCAGATATGAAGGATCTCAATCGTTTGCTAATTACTGTGCTCTTGTGCTAGATGCCTGGAATACAGTGGCAAAATAGGTATTCTCTGGAGCATATGATATAATGGTGAAAATCATTAAGAAGTGGGCGGGAAGAGGCAGAGAAACAACAAGAGCAGAAGTATGGATAGAAAGCTGCTGGAAGTATTTCAGGGTCTTAGTGTCTAGATTTACCTAGCTGGGACAAAGAATTGTGTACAAGAATAGAGCGGTAAGGACAGAAATAAACATTTGTTGAATAATTACCATCTCACAACATTTCACACATGTAATTTTAATTTATACAGCCACTCCTTGAAATAGTTAGATGTTGTCTCCATTTTGTGGAGAGAAAACAAAACTCAGATTAACTTAATTGCCTAAGGTCACCCAACAAGTTAAGTGGCAGAACAAGAATTTAGGGCCAAATTTTTAAGCCTACATTTTTTTTCATTACACCATTATGAATATTACATATAATCCAAATACTGCCACTTGTTTTATATATATTCATGTATTACTGATGATGCTTCTTTTTCTCTGCAGGGACTGGGCAGACTACTAACATGGTCCAGCTACCAGGTGGGAGATACCAGATGGGAACAAATTCACCAGATGGCAGAGATGGTGAAGGGCCTGCCCGAGAGGTGACAGTAAAACCCTTTGCCATTGACATATTTCCTGTCACCAACAAAGATTTCAGGTACATCAGGTGTTCTTCCAGGAGGGGTAGAGGCTCTTTCTAATTTTCATTCCTAATACCTAAAAGGAAAGTAGCTTGTTTGCTATAACATATCATCTTTGCAGTAGTACTGTGGCATAAGTGTTTACCTACATTTTTCAGATGAAGAATCAAGTCTGGAGACTCACTCTCTGTTAGTGGCAGAGCTGGGCCTGGAACTCAAATCCCCTGACTCTTCAGCCGGTGGATTTTCCATTACATTGGGTATAGCACTGAGAAATATGGGCAGAAGTCAGACACTCAACGAAAACCTCTTCCACAGCAGGGAGGGATTGGGAGAAGGGTCATAGTAGCTGGGAGTCTCATAAATTCCCTTTATATTTACTTAGGGAAATGGCATTAGTTTAGGACAAACATTACGGTTCCAGCTCAGTCTAAGAAGCCACGTTGAGCTGTCTCAGTCTCCTCAAGGCGGCATGTTTTGTATGGGCCAAAGTAGAAAATGATCCAGGAGACATCTGTAATTTACCTTAAATGGTACAAGGGGAATATAGAAAGGGCAGTGGGAAAAGGAGGGAACAGAAAGACAAAGCAATGTGGGAAATGACTTAAATGTTACACTGTGGATTTAAAACTCTTTAAAATAAAAAGTTATGGGGAAAAATTGATTCAAGAGACCCAGACTGAAGTAAGCATAAGGGTGGTTGGTGTACTTCTCAGGCCCTTTGACTTAGTGATTCCATCTTCAGAGGTTCTCCTTAAGGAAAGAATTAAGGTCTTCCAAAAAACCTTTAGCCTAAAAAGATGCCATTGTAAACAAATATTAACAATATAAGGATCGCGGGGCGCCTGGGTGGCTCAGTTGGTTAGGCGACTGCCTTCGGCTCAGGTCATGATCCTGGAGTCCCGGGATCGAGTCCCACATCGGGCTCCCTGCTCAGCGGGGAGTCTGCTTCTCCCTCTGACCCTCTTCCCTCTCGTGCTTTCTATCTCTCATTCTCTCTCTCTCAAATAAATAAATAAAATCTTTAAAAAAAAAAAACAAACAAAAAAAACAATATAAGGATCGCTTAAACATGCTGTATCAACATCACAGAATACTTAGCAGCCATTAAAATCCTTTTGTCAAAAAGAATTGTGGGATGTTAAGTGAAGAAAGTAGCTTACAAACAATACACAGGGTATGACCCTGTTTTTAAAAAGTACGTACATAGAGTGTATATGCATTTAAAAAGAACTGGAAGATGTAACATTGCATTAGGTAACAGATTTTACCCATGTTTTCGTGACTTCCAAATGAAAATAATTCCAGGGAAGCATCCCCCTTTTTTCTTTTTCCCCAAGGAAGCACCTTCTTAAAGCTATTTAAAAATTCTTGCTGGGGGGCAGAACAGGAAAGGATATACACGGCTATGCTATATCTTCTTAGTTGATGCGATAATGGATGATTTCAATTTTTTTCTTTTTATCTACCTGTATTTTCTCATTTTTCTGTAATACAATGTGCACTACTTATATGTGCTTTTTGAAAGAATTTTTATTAAAATTGAAGGAGAAATCACTTTTGATTGGGCTGGTGCTGTATCATGACAACCAGAAATAGCTAGCTAGCTAGATGCACAGTGTGCACTTTTATATATTTCAAGTTATGACATTTTATGATAGAAGTCTTTTATATTTCAAATTATGGCACCTATATATTTATTTATTTTTATGACCTTTTTATGATAGACTTCCAGCAAGCCCCTAAACTTTGCTTAGAACCCATGATTGGTCTCTGCTTCTCTGGTAAAAGATTTTCAAACCGTTCAGATGCTCTGAGGTTGGTAAATAGCTATTGCTACCAAATCTGATCACCTCCTCCATTCTCAATGCCCCTTTGATGGGTGAACAATGTCTTCTCATATCAGAGGGCTGGCACAGATGGGGTACTTTTAGCCCAATAAAAACAATCCATCTTACCCTGGCAGTTTGCTTGCTGAAATTTGCTGTACCATAGCAAACTATGTGAACATCCATTCTAAAATTTCAACACATTATTTTTATTTGATTCCATGTTTTTCATCTGTTAGATGGAGATAGTAACACACGTTCTGCCTCCCTCTCGCAATTGTTGTGAGAGTAGGTATGTGAGGAAGACCTTTCAGAAAAGAGACCCAATCCCCACCCTTAAATCTTCTCAACAGCTTTACTCATAATCTCCAAAAACTGGAGATAACCCCGACGACCTGCATGCACCTGGTGAATGGATAAGCAAAATTCGGTACATCCATGCAATAAAATGCTACCCTGCAACAAAGAGGGACAAACGACCAATACTGGCAACACATGGACAAATCTCAGAAGCATTATGCTAAGTGAAGCCAGACACAAAAGCTACATAATGTATGATTCAGTTTCTGTGAATTTATATTCTGGGCAAGGGAACACTATAGGGACAAAAAACAGATCAGTGGTTGTAGAAGCATGAGGGAATTTTAAGAGGTGTTTGATAGACTTGCTCTGTATCTTGATTGTGATAGTGACTATATGCTTTGTCAAAACTCACAAAACCATGCACTAAAAAGAGTGCCTTTCTATATATGAATTACACATAGAGCAACAGATTTTAAAAGAAAATCTCCTACTCAGGCTTTCATGTTAATTGCTTGTTGTTGATGGAAACTCTGTGATGTGTGGCTTTGAGGAGAAAGATATATGAGGTTTTCCGGAGCAGGAGGGGGTGAGAGTGGGACATGGAACCTTATCAGTTTAACCAAGTGAAATATCTCTTTTCAGGGAGTTTGTAAGGGAAAAAAAGTACCGGACAGAGGCTGAGATGTTCGGGTGGAGTTTTGTCTTTGAGGACTTTGTCTCCGATGAGCTTAGAAACAACGTGACCCATCAGATGGAGGTGAGAGAACCTGGGCTTGCAGCTGAGGGAATGCGAGCGGGTTATGGGCCCACCGGAGCCACCACAGAGAATCCCACCTGAGAGCTGCAGGCAAGGAAGGAGCAAGAGAGATCCTCCGTGGAAGAGTCAGAGGGGCACACACTGAGCTGGTTTCTGCATACTGAGACTCTCTAAGGAACCAGATACATGTAGGGTTCAAGTTACTCCCTGAACTGGCAGGAGAACTGCTTGACATCCCTCTAATAATGGTAGTGAGATGTCCTGCTTTCCGGGGTCCAGAAACAGCCCCACTTGGACCACCTGAGTCCCAGTCTGAAGTGTTTGTTCTGCCTCGTGTGTGTCAGTCAGGAAGGTGCCCTGGCTGGGTCAGAGCATCTTGCAGTCGTACTTCTTTTTTGCAGTCTCTTCTCTGGTGGCTTCCAGTGGAAAGGGCGTTCTGGAGGCAGGTAAGGGTTGGTTCCTCTGCCTCGTTTTCTACCCCTGTTGACTCTTATTCTGGAGGCCTGGCTTCCCTAGAAGACCCCTTGCCTATCTAGAGACACTAAATTTAAAAGGGTGACAGAAATTTCAAGGCAACAGCCAAGCAACCCTGTTTCCTCTGCCCTGAGCTTTTTTCCCATTGCCCATCCCATTTCTCCCTTGGCTCATATTTATGCTCTTTCTGACTCTAGGCCTCTCTTCACTCACCAGGCTATCTCCTCCAACTTCCTTGCTCCATCTAGTGGTAAAAGCTGAACTCAGGCACCCTAAGCCTAGCCTTCCTCAGACTTCTGTGTGCTCCCAGAAGCCTGTCTCACTTCATCCTGGCTGTCAGCCTGCAGGTCCTGGCTCTGGCATCCGAGAGAGACTGGAGCTCCCAGTGGTACACGTGAGCTGGAATGATGCTCGTGCCTTCTGTGCTTGGCGGGGGAAACGGCTGCCCACCGAGGAAGAGTGGGAGTTTGCTGCCCGAGGGGGCTTGAAGGGTATAGAGATGGCGCGGCGACTTCCCTTTATTCTTCTCCCCATCCTGTCCTGCATGGGGAGCTTTGAAGGGTGGGAAGGGTCCATACTCTCTAGAGCAGTGCTTCTTAAACTGTGTGGTGGAGGGCCAGTCGTTACTGTTTTCAATTCTGATCCGTCTCAGACCAGTATTTGTGTAAAATGCCAAAAAAATTAATAACTGGAAAACTGGAATAAAGAAACAGACATAAAATTTCTTGGAGATTCCACCCAGGCATGTTACATTTCAATTAAGATAATCAGGACAACATAGCAGAAGAAAAGAATTACCCAGACTGCTTTTTCCATAGGTGTGAAGGGACTCATACAAACAATGAAGTTTTGCAATCCTAACTGAACAAAAAGTTAGGAGAGGGAAACAGCAACTCCCCATGTCCAACACCTCTGCTACTCTTTAAACACCAGCTATACCAGTAGTCGAAATTCTTGTGATAAACGAGGTTCCTTGTTTATGTATCCAATCTAAGTCCAGTTGACAAGTTTCTGAAATCTTACTCTCAATTTCTGTACTTATCTGGACAAGATCTGGTAACAGATACCTTACCAGACTGGCATTAGTCAGAACCACACCTGGGATTGCACTGTCCTGGAGCAGATCAGGAGGCCAGGGGCTCTGAATGCAGGACAGTGAGTGGAAGGGACAGGCATGGGAAATAAAAGTAATCTCTCTTTCCTTTTCTCATCACCTCCTGACTTCCTTTTGGTTCCCTCACTCTCTCTGTCTTTGCCTCTTCCACGACCCTTCGCCTCCCCCTCCCCCACTCTCTCCTTGTTCTCCTGGCAGGTCAGCTTTACCCATGGGGAAACCAGTTCCAGCCAAACCGCACCAACCTGTGGCAGGTAAGACATACATCCCTCACCCCTGTCCCTTCTCAAAGCACTGAATGAAACCTCCTGAGGCTAAGCATCGAGTTGGGCTGTGGGACTGCAGAGGGCTTTGTGTTCTAATGGGACTGGTAAACTGGTAAAGCAAAAGGCAGTGTGGTGGGGCTGCATACTGAAGAGTTGTAGAAGTGAATGGCTGCCTGCGAGTGGTGGGGGTGACTTCACAGAGGAGATGACATCGGAGCTGCTGGAATAGGAGTTTGCCAAGTGAAAAGTGGAGGAAAGGGCGTTCACAGCAGAAGGAACAACGTGAGTGTCAGCACTGTATTAGGAAAGGGTACTTACTGTGTGTTCAGAGATGGGACAAATTCAGAGAGGTTGGAGCACAGGGAAACGGGAGGTGCAGGAGATGAGGTAGACAGTGGGTTGTAGGCGGATTATGAAGGAGCCAAGATACAGTTTTAGATTTTCCTCTGTAGGCAGTGGGGAGCTGATGAAGGTTTTTAAACAGGGGACTAACAACATAATTTGATTTGGGGAGGGTGCTAGTTGCTAATTTGTGCAGGCCTAAATGAAACAGAGCTGCAGTGGTGGCAGGGTGGGAGGTGTCTCTGAATTGGAGGCTGTGGCAATGGCCTGGGGGATTGTGAACATGTGAATTAAGTAAAAGTGGAATGGGGAAGAAGCCAAATGGGAGAGGCATGCCTGTAACATAGACAGGGTTTGGTAGTGAAGTGGAAAAGTGGGAGGGAGTTGGATTGAAGCATGAATCTAAGCTTGGGCAACAGGGTGACAGTGCTACCATTATCCAGAACAGATGATATGCATTTGCGGTCAGAGGGATAGAACTCGATGGGGTTAGCATCAGCTTAGTTTAAGGTGCCCTTTGTCATTTATATGCTCAAACATTGAAAATATGAGTCTAGATCTTAGGACAGAGGTCTGGGTCAGAGCAAGTGGTTTGGGAGTCATCAGCATATATCTTAGGCAAGAATGTTATCCCCCAAGGAGACTCTGTAGAGTAAGGGGGGGCACAGCATCAGCATTTCATGGGGGGAAGCATTAAAAAGAACCCAAGGCGTAAACTGATCTTTTAGATGATCTTGGGGTCAGAGCTTTGCAAAAAGATCTCATTCACTGTGTGATCTCTGATAAATTAACCACTTTGAGCCTCAGTTGTCAGTTTTTTAAAGGGAGAAAATACTTGCCTCACAGCCTTGTAAGGATTAAGAGAGATAAATGTGGCAGCCTGAACACATAGTAGCTGTTGAGTAAGTAATTACCTCTTCATCTTCCCTTTAGTGAGATCAGCTTCCATAGAGTAGGGGGAGCTGAACCCCAGTTTTATTGAGAAGATTGAACAAATTGCATCAGCAAATATAGGTTCCTTTTTCAAGCATTTTGGTGGTAAAGCACAGATGAGGACAGTAGAGTCAGGGCAGATGAGGGAGAGTTAAACCTGTTGGCGGTAGAAGGGAAGAAATGGTACAGGAGAGCACAGGGCAGGCGTCAGTGGTCCTTGAGAAGGCAGGTGGTGCTGAGCAGAGGAGGGGAGGAGGAGCCTTCCCAAGGCACTGAAGCACATGGGGGTCAAGGCAGAGGGGTGGAAGCTGCTGAGAGTGGAGAAAGTGGAAGTGGGATGGGCTTGACATAGATCACTGTGGGCACAGGGAAACCACACATTTCCTAACCCAGCCAGGAGGTGATGGTGGAGGACATGAGGTGACTAGTTGGGGAGCTCAGGATGGCCACCTCAGTTCACTGCCTCATGGCCTTCATCCTACCCCAGATGACACAGCAGTATGACCTTGGTGTTCCTCTGGCCAAGCAGGAACATCCACCTTGGAACAGGATGATAAATTTTTTAGCTTAAATTTCTACCCCTTAGGGAAATTTCCCCAAGGATGACAAGGCTGAGGATGGCTTCCATGGAGTCTCCCCAGTGAATGCTTTCCCCCCACAGAATAACTATGGTAAGATTTCCTATCATGTTGCTGTCAATACTCACAAACTGGTTGGTGGGATCATTCTGCCTGAAAGATGAAGCAGAGAGAAACACCACCAGGGAAGCTTCCCGAAGCCTTTGATACCTAGAGGGCAGGGGAGGGGGGATGGTACTGCCCAGCCTGGAACTGACCCACCTCCTGTGCTGCAGGGCTCTATGACCTCCTGGGCAACGTGTGGGAGTGGACAGCATCTCCATATCAGGCTACAGGGCAGGACATGCGTGTCCTTCGGGGGGCATCCTGGATCGACACAGCTGATGGCTCTGCCAATCACCGGGCCCGGGTCACCACCAGGTGAGGAGACTGGTAGCTGGGGGCCAGGGGTCTGGGTCCTGGTGTCCCAGAGCTGGTGTTAATGCTGCTTCCACTCCTCTATCTGCACCCTAAGTTGTGGGGACAGAAGAGAGCATACACAGCATTTGCCATGAGAAGCAAAAGGGCTTCAGGCAACTTGTGCCTTTTCTTGCCAGCTCTCGGTACCCGGAGAGACTGTGTGTCCAGCATCATAAGGGTTTCTCCCCTCATCCTTGTAACTGGTGGCGGAGGCAGGGCAGTGGAATGGCCACATCAGTATTGGTCATGGAAATACCCTTCAAACTGGAGAGCACATGAAAAATCATTTTTTTTCTTTTTTTTTTTTTTTAAAGATTTTATTTATTTATTTGACAGAGAGAGAGAGGGAACACAAGCAGGGGGAGTGGGAGAGGAAGAAGCAGGCTTCCCGCTGAGCAGGGAGCCCGATGTGGGGCTCCATTCCAGGACCCTGGGATCATGACCTGAGCTGAAGGCAGATGCTTAATGACTGAGCCACCCAGGTGCCCCGAAAAACCATTTTCTATAACGATGTTGTTTTACAGTCAAGGAAAAATAGGTTGGCTGAGGTGCTGGGACCCACTCATGTCACACAGATGGTTAATGCTGGCACCTGAATGGTAGGGTCTCAGGCTCCCAAGTCCCCTGCTGGGACTCCCTCGACTTTGCTTATCTGTAGGTTTATTTTGATGCTTTCCCTCTGCCTCCTCCCATTCCTGGGTTCCAGAAGGACTAGAAAGAGACCACAGTTTCTGTGGCCTCAGGAAGTCAGGTTTGCAGATGTTTCTTGGATACGTTGAGGCCCCTGCTTTCCCTCACCTCCTTTTCTAGGACAAAGTAGTGGAGAAAGTACTGGCCTGGGAACCAGGAAGCTGGGTTTGCCACTGGATCTCTTGTGCCCATGAAGCAGTGGTTGGGACATTTGCATATTCCTAGTATCTGATTCTGGGTCTGTAAAAATGGTGAACAAATTCTGCCTGCCAGAGGTGTGGAGAAAAGGCAAATGAAGGAATGTATGCGAAAGTCTTTAGAAAAGTATGAAGTACTCATTGGCACTATGGTATTCTCGCTTCTTACTGACAGGTTTTTTTTGGCTGAGTTATTCTAAACTATGAGCAGTTGAAGTTACTAGTCATTGCCTTTCTTGCCTTCCAGAGCAGACTCTCATGACTGCTCGGTCACACTTCCTACACCCTGTCCTAAGTCCCTCCTTATCCCCTTTTCCCCAGGAGTGCCCTCATACTAGGCTTCTTTCTAGACCCTGCCCTCAGTCCTCAGGCACCCTGGACCACAGCAGACCCTAGGAGGTTGAGCATGAAAGTTGGGTAAGGCTCCAGGCCCCTTTCTCAACAAACGTCCATTCTCTTTCCTCTTCTCTGGTGGCAGGATGGGCAACACTCCAGATTCAGCCTCAGACAACCTAGGCTTCCGCTGTGCTTCCAGTGCAGGCCGACTGCCTGGGGAGTTGTGAACGGCCATGCAGAGCCAAGAAGAAGAGCCCGTTGTACCCGTGTCACTCCCTGGCCACATTCCAAACACAGCCAAACTTTAGCCTCAGGAATGACTTCCTCCCCCTTCCCCCATCCCTCTGTGGCAGGCATCTCTCACCAGGCCAGAAGAGGACTCTGACCTCAGAGGAGGGGGACCGCTGTCTCTTGAAGAAGGGACCTGACTTATTGATGGTGGCGGGGGAGCTGGGCGTTTCTCTTAGAGGTCAGATATTAACCGTATAGGGGCCAGTCCTCAAACAGTTGGGGCAGAGTGCTCTGAAAGGCACTTTGTTAAAAATTTTTAAGTCTGTTCCCTTCCCCTTTCTCAGTGTCTGATGCAGGGATCCGACATTGTTTTCTCAAGGCAGAATTTCCCCATTTTTCTTTGTTTTCTCAGCAAACTGCTGTAGAAGGAAAATACTTTCTTCATTAGCCTCATTTGTAGTGTTTCGTATGCCTCTGAAAGAACCTAATTTCTGTTATCGGTATGTAGAATGCAGTAGCGGGGCTCTTTAAAGCACAATGTGAGTCTTAAAAGGGTCTAGGAGAACCGAATTATGTGCCAGACAAAACTACATTGTGGGAGTCACAAAGTAAATAATACTCCAGAGAGACAAATACCAGAACTTTCCCTTTCTATTGTTAATTATATGAGGGCTTCCACATGCCTGTAAACACATGTCCCTGGAAAAGAACCTGCTCCCATGGTGTCACTGGATGCCGTGAGGTCAGTAAAATCTCTATGATTGTGTATCTCAAACTGTCCTCTCTTTTATCCTCCCCCTGGGACCCTCAGGGGTGTACACATGAGTGTCAGGAACTCTGGTCCTCCCCTGAGAAGGCCCTGAGATGGTGGTACAGCTGGGAAGTAGAGAAGCAGAAAGGCTCTCAAACCACCTCTGGTTCCCTTTCCATGGGGCCTGGCCCTGAGCACACTTACCAACATGTGACGGGAGCACCCTGCTCTTCTTGTGCAGAGCCTCTGAGAGGGGATAGTGGCCCTAGTTCCAGGGGTCCTGGCCAGGGCCAAGGGCCCCCTCTGGACAGAGGCCTGGACATGATCTTGCTCTTCAACTTACATTTCTGTGGCTTTGCCTCCTTGCCTGCCCCCCACCCTACCTTCCTGCCTGCCAGCCCCTCATTAGTCCTCCTCAGCCAGGGAGAGGAGCACAGCCTTGGGTGTGTTCTCGAAGAGGGCAGCCCGGTTCTGCTGCTGTCCCTTCTTCACCCAGTGGCCATAGATTCGGAAAGCATAGGCATCGATGAGTCGGCGCAGAGGCCGGAGGGCGTAGGGGTCACGGATGACGATCTCCCGGGTCACAGGCTTCACCCGGCGGTACTGGTAGTAGATCCGCACCGAAGCCAGCACCGTTAGAGCGATCACCTGTGGAGAGCCAGAACTGAGGGGCTGCGCCCAGCCCCTGCCGGCCTGTCTCCTTCCCCCTCTGGTGCCGGGAGTCCCTGAGCTTGTTTGCCATGAAGCCTTGTTTGCCCACTGCTGGGCCCTTCCTCATGTTCCCCCTACCATCCCAACCCCTCCAGCATCTGCAGAGATGTAGGCTGTAGGAGCCAGATGGGTGACATCTGCCTTCTCTGAAGCCAGAAGTTGAGCTGGAAGCATCACAGGGATGGGTGGGGAGGGGAAGGGCAGGTGCTCTGGAAGCCCTGTGGGTGAAAGGAGGAGTCCCTGAGGGAAGGAAGGGGACTTGGGGGCTTGGACGTGAGGAGTCCTGCCCCAGGGCCCTGGCTGGGAGGGGAGCTTCAGTACCTTGAACTTGCCCCGGGGGCTGAAGTGACGCACTTCTTCCACCACATACTGCTGGAAGAAGGGATGTGCTAAGGCCTCTTCTGCTGAATAGCGGCCCTTGGGGTTCACCACCAAGAAGCGGGAAACCTGAGAGAATAAGGAAGGGGAGCTGCAAACACCAAGGCAGGCTCCCCTCCAGCACTTGAAAAGACATAGGGTCTTCCCAGCAGGGTCCTCCGTTCTATAGCACGATACGCCCCCCCCCACCCCTGTTGGGGACTTCCCCTCGCCTCAGTGGAGGAGCCAGCAGGCCTGGCCTCTCACCAAGTCCTTCACAGTGTCTGAATAATCATCCCATTCAGGTGAGCCAAACTGGTAGTTGCCACTCATGATCATCCTCAGCATCAGCATCTGTTTCCGGTGCCAGAAGGGCGGGGAGCCAGCCAGCAGGGTGTACATGATGACCCCTGTGCTCCACCTGGCACCAGGTGGACAGGGAGGAAGGCAGGAGGGCTGGCTGTAGCTCCTGCCATTTCCTCCCCTCCCCAGCCAGGTGCTCCTAGCTATGGGGACATTCCTGTCCCTATGGGTCACTGCCTTCCCCAGCACACTCACATGTCCACCTCCTTCCCATAGCCTGGGTGGTCATCGTTCATGGAGCATTCAATGATCTCAGGGGCCAGGTAACTGGGGGTCCCACAGACCTCTGTAGGAACAGTTACCATCAGGATAGGTCAGCTGGGGGCACTTGGAAGACAAAGGTCCAAAGAAAACAACGAGATGAAAGTGCCACGGTGCTTGGGCTGGGACTCAGATTCTAAAACTGACCAACTTCAGGACCAAGGGCAGGGGCTGAGTGCTGGCTCCTAGGACCACCTGCCAGGGCCTGTCATCTCCTGGCCTGGAACTCAGGCGGTGGGAACCTGGCCCAGCCCTGAGAAGAGGCTTACCTGAAGACACACGTAGCCTGAAACAGTAGGATTTTTATTCCGGGGGCGGGGGGAAAATTGGGGAAGAAATGTAAGCATTTTCTGTTCCTGGGAGCATGGATGAGAGAGCCTGAGCCCCTGACATGGGTCAAGGCCATGTTACCAGACCTCGAAGCTTCTCTCCTGGCTCCAGCTGGCAGGAAAAACCAAAGTCTGTGAGCTTGATGTTCATGTCATCATCCAAGAGGATGTTCTCAGGCTTCAGATCCCGATGCACAATGTTGAGTTCGTGTAAGTTGCGGATAACCTCCAGCAAGGCTCTCATGATCTTTCTGGGGTGGGACAGGCACATGTTACTCTTATCTCCTCCTCTGCAGGCCAGGTAACAAGCAGGGAGACCAAAGCCCATATCCCTGCCAGACTGCCAGTGAGGGAGGACTCGGGACAGGCTGGGGAAGGCTACAAAAGCCTGCAGGGCACACCCCCAGCCCAGACAAACGCATGCTTTGCCCCCTCCAAGACCCTGGTGGCGGTACCACTCGTACTCCAGGGCAGGGAGTGGTGATGGGGACAGGTGGATCCTTACCTGGTTTCCTTCTCACTCAGAGTGACTTTCTCAGTGAGATAATCAAAGAGCTCCCCTCTCTTCATCCTGTGGGGACAGAGTGTTTGGAGCTGGATTGATTCCAAGACCACCCCCTCCTTATCCTGCTCCCAGAGACCTATTTCCTTCCTCATATCTCCAGAGAAAAAGTGGGCCACAATGAAGGACCCAGGGCTGTAGGGAAAAGCTGGGGAAGTGAGTGGAGAGGCTATCTGAAGATTAGAAGAGCAGGGGATGCTGAAGGGGTGGGATGGCTCCAGTGTTGGGGTCCCCCCATCGGTGGAAGTGACAGCACAGACTGGGATCTGTGAGGGTCAAAATCAGGGCTGGGAGGTGAAAGAGGGACCCAGAGCCACTGGCCCAAGGCCCCAGATCCAGATTTAGAAGGACAGGAGTATCCTGATTTTTCCCAGGAATGAATGGTAGAAGCAATAGTTCAAGTGCTGGGGGAGCAAAACTTGCTTATTTTAGGATTAAGAATTACGGTTCAGTCTTCTCACTTCTTGGGATGACGTAGAAAGAGGTCTCTGCTAGAACATACTCTGGAGGGCAACTCAGGACAGCATTAAAAATAGCTTCCCTAAGCAACTTCTTCAAAGGTTAGGGATATTTGAGCTGTCCCCAAGGGCTCTACAGGACCATGCCACGGAGCAGAGTTGGAACAGCTGTGGCTGGTTAAGTTTTGGGGGTCCTGGAAGAGTCTCCCCTGGTTAAATAGGAAAGGTATGTCCTGCCCTCTCCCACTCACCCCTCCAGGGAAATAGGTGGGATTCCTAAGGCACAAGGGATTTGGCTGGTGGCACAGAGGCAGGAAAACCCTTGAGCTTAGCTGGTGGGGTGGGGAGGGGGTTCTGTTTGAGGAGATAGCCTAGAATTTACAGAGGTGAGCCTGCCTTATACAGTACCTGTACTGTGTTCCTAAAAGGCAATGTGTGAATCCAGTTTTTATCATTTTTTTTTTAAGATTTTAGTTATTTGAGAGAGAATGAGAGCACGGGAGGGGAGAGGGTCAGGGAGAAGCAGACTCCCCGCTGAGCAGGGAGCCCGACGCAGGACTCGATCCTGGGACCCCAGGATCATGACCTGAGCCAAAGGCAGTCACTTAACCAAACAAGCCACCCAGGCGCCCCCAGTTCTTATCATTCTAATTCCATATTAAATACACGAGGAGAATTCACTGTTAGCAGCTGCAGAAAGATTTACCAGGAAACACTGGGTACTGCTTTCCTGGAGCTGGTAGTTTAATTGAACACACAGACCAAGTTACCTTGTGTCTCCACGTAAAATAACCCTGCACATACTCAGTATGGCCACAGTATGAAACGTTCACAATCAGTATGAACAGTATGAAACAATACAAAATCTACTTGAATAATTTCCTCAAGTAAATCCAGTCCCTAAATTAGCTGTTACATATGGAGAAATCAAGACACCCCCACGACATGATTCATGCAGCAGAGATTTGCATTCTTTAGTGAGGACTCAGTGGAGTGGGGGAACAAGGAGCTGGAGAGCTCCCTTCTCTGGCAAGCTTTTCTGATAAAAATCATAATAAGTCTGAATGCATTGTTCACAGAACACTTTGTGGTGTTGGAATTCAATGCTGAGAGCCTGGCTGGTGTCATTTTTCCTTTCTTGAGAAAACAGAGGCTCCCAGAGCTAAAAGGCCCACTGGGAGCAGGGCCCTTGCTCTGGCTCTTTCTTCTGCCCTTCTGCTGAGCCTTCTTCAGGTCTTGGCTCTGATCCCTCCCTCACTTCATCTGGGTCTCTGCTCAGGTCGCCTTCTGGAGAACATTCCCTGACCATTCCATTTAAAGAAGCCCCACCTCTCTCTAACCCCTGTTCTGCTTTATGTATCTGTACGTGCACAGTTAATTAGTATGGCTTATTTTATTTTACTGCTTTCTGTTCGCTCTCTCTGAAAATTGTTACATGAAGTCAGGGACCTTATATGTGTGGTTCATTGCTGTCTCCTCCATGTCTAGAATGAGTATTCAGTGACCACCTTTGTCATCATCATTGTAGTTAATAATTTATAGCATTTACATCCTGCCATTCACTGTGCTATTATTACTTCTGTAATACCCATGAGAAAACAGATAAAGAAATCATCTAGCTTCTAAATGGTGGACCCAGGATTCAAGACCTAGCAGCCTGACCCCCAGGGTTGATCTACCTAAAGCATTGGTGATCCTATTTGGCCTCCACAGTGTAGAGAGCTGGCTGTTGGTCTCCAGGAAGCACTGGAAAGGGGACCACAACAGGAGGTTCTCCGACAGGCACTAGGGTGTGGCTGGCTCCGGGGCTGGGTACTTACAGATCAAACACCAAGAAGAAGAAAGTGTTGGTCTCGTAAGTGTCCTTCAGCTGTACTGAAATGGAAATGACTAACTTGTAGCAGGAGAGCCTGGGCAGAGAGGCAGCAGGAGTAGAGGGGCAACAGGATTAAAGCTGCTTGGACCCACCTCAACACCTGGAAGCGGTATCAGAATGGCGTTCAAAGGAGGACCCCCAGGGAGGGACCCGCCCAGGGACTTCACTTTCCCATTCCCTGACCTGCAACCAGCCCCAGCCCTGCTTGCAACCCCTTCAGTCTGGCTGGAAGAGGAGGCTTAGAGCTGAATCTCCACAGCGGTGAGCATGGAGCTGGGAACCTCAAGTCTCAGGGCACTGGGCTGGTGGGGCTTTAGGGGACACAAGACACCCTGGTGGTTCTGGCTAGCTGCAGAGTGGGGCCGCACTCCCTGACTTGGGTTATTAGAGCAGAATCATGGTGGAGCACCCTGCTGGGGCCTAGGGCCATGACTCACCAATGTTGGGGAGCCCTGAGACCTTGTGCAGGATGTCCACCTCCTTGAGCGTGGCCTTTCGCAGCTCCTGCACCTCCTCAGAGCTGAAGCTGCCTCCACCAGTGACGTCAATGATCTTCACAGCGTACTCCTGGCATGTGGGCTTGTGGATGCAGCGCCTGACGACGCTGCTAACTCCTCTGGGGGTGCAGAGCACAGGTGGTCCCGGGGGCCCCTGACCCCAGGGAGAACCCCGGGTCTGAGCCCCCACAGCGATGTCCTGCCTCACCACCAACTCCCTGGGAGCTTTGGGGGATGGTAGGATGAAGAAGGCAGATGGAGGGTGATTTGTCTGGAGCTGATGAGTAATAAGCCTGGTCTTAGGACTCTTGACTCCTAGTTCAGTGCTCTTTCTCAGCATCTAAGGCCATAATCTTCCCTCTGACCCCGATCTCTGACACCTGGCACAAAGCTGGGTTTGGACATGCTTGTCAGCAGCACCGGGAGATCTGTGCTGGGAGAGGTCTCTTATCTGGGTGCTTTTATACCCTTCTCTTCTGTCCTGGTCAGGAGGGCAGGACCCCAAACTAAGGGTTTCTCCAAGTGGACAGTGCTTTGGGGATGGAAAAGGGTCAGTGCTCAGGGCCCATGGAACTGGCTGGAGCCTAAGACAGCACTTCCTGGGGAAGGTCTGGGCCTTACCTGCCCAGGATCTCCTTGGGCTCATAGTTCTCATAGAAGCCCTGTGCTGAGTACGAGTCTGGCAGTGCCTCGTCCCGCGTCATGCTCAGCAACTCTGGGGTGATTCTGAGGGGCTCTGAGAGAGAAATAGAAAGAAGCTGTCAGCTAAATTCTACCCCTGAAACTAATAATACACTAGGCATTAACTAAATTGAATTTAAATTAAAAATTTAAAATAAAAAAAAAAGAAGAAGAAGAAGCTGTTAGCCATCCTGATCTAGGTGATGTGCTTTTTGAGGGCTGGAACCCTTTCTTGCTCGTCTTTATCTCCTGGCACAGAGCAGGTCTATTGTGAATGTTCAAAATAAATGTGAATTGAAAAACCCTTTGCAAAGAGTCCACCTGCATCTTCCCACTGGATGTAAACTTTTGTGAACCCCAGGCAACCATGTGGCTCCCCGAATGTTCTCGCTGTAAGCTACCGCACCCCTAGTAGCAAACAGCAGATGGTTGGCCAGGCCTAAGCCCGGGCCAGAGGCAAGAGGTTGGGCCATCAGCCCCCAAGATCAGCTCTGACGAGGCTGGCACACCCTCGCTTTTAGAAAGAACCCCAGAGAAACTTTGCAGAGGACAAATTAAAGGGCTATTTCCTCTCCTTGAGGAGATGAGGCTGGTCCTGCTTTTCCTCTGCTTGTTCGCTGCACTTGTGGAAAAGATGAGAAGCTTCATGATTTCGTCTTAATAAGGCAGTCTTATAGACGCTCCTAACCACCTGCAGTCCTAACTGTGCTCACCTGAAAACTCCCCTCCTTCCAGGACACACTTCCAGTGCTTCCCACTGTTTCTTACTCATTCTGCCCTTAACCAGGGCTTCCGAAAATCATCTACCAACAGGAAGAGGGGCAGACAGAAAAGGGGCACAAGATGACACTCAGCAGGGCCAAAGCTACCTCTAGGCCCACTCCTACTGCCCTTTCTGGGCCCAAGAAGGCCTGGCCTATCAAAGGGGCCAATTTGCTGACCAGCCAAGTGGGGCTAGCTGTTCCAGGAAGCCTGGTGTCCCCAGTGCTGGTGCCTGGTTACCAGAGGAAGAATTAGAATAACAACAGTCTCCTCTGCCAACAGCTGGTGCCTGGGCTGCTCACAGCCTTCTCAGTCAGCAACCCCAACCGAGCACAGAAATATTTGTTCCTGTTAAAACAAGCCCATTTCCTCGCAAGTCCTTTTTAAGTTCCCAAGATGGGCATCTGTGCCCCCCACTTCCCCAAACTGGGTAGCACACGGTCTCTCCCTTTCCCCAGCCCACTATAGGCAGAAGATATATCTGGACGCACCCCAGGAAGCCATCCAGGCTGGGGGCTCCATTCCGGGGCATGGCGAGCCTCACAGAACTCTGGATGCACTCACCTCTCCTGGGGTCGGGCGGAGGGCCAGCCCCTTGCTCCAGGCCTAACTTGGGGCCATCTTTGGGCTTCTGTCCATTGCCTCCGCCCACACTCCCCACACCTTTCCCAAGACTCCTTTGGAAAGGGTCCCCAGACAGGAGTAGGTAACCTGGTTCTTTTTGGAACAAAACATCCCTCCCCCAAGCTCAGAGAGTCTGAAAATACAGGGAACCCACTTTCTGTAGGCAAATACCCTGAGGGGGCTTCAAGAGTCAATGGTGTTACTCTGTATCCATCTGCCTTCAGAAGGGAAAGGTGGGTCTAACAGCTCTTGGGGTTTCTGTCTTCTCTGCCGCAGAGCCTCTCCCTCTCTGCCTGTCGCCTGGCTTTTGTCCATCACTGGCCCAGCTACTCACTGTTAGGTCCTCGCAGGCCCTTGAGTGAATGTGACAGGAATCCCAAAGGTCTTAGAGCCCCTTGGGGAGTGGGGACAACTGAGGGCTGAAGCTGGTCCCCCGCGGACTCGTGGCCACAATAGGATATCTTGCTGCTCGTCCTTCGGGCTTTGCTACTTGGTGACGGAAGGCTGACGTACCAGAAATAAATCACAACTGCAAACCTGGGATGCAGGCCAAGGCCCAGTAGGGGCCAAGTCTCACCAGGAGGTGACCTCTGCTGGAGGGTGAGGGAAGCTCAGCAGAGGTAACCAGTCTCCCCTTTGGAGCTCCGTTGGCCTCCGGGCACAGAGGAGACAAAGCCAGCCTTGGTGGGAATGCGTTCACTTCTCTGGGAGCCATTTCTGTATGTGCAGAGAGCAGGGCTCTGGAGAAACCCCAGCACTGGCACATCCACAGAGCAGCCCCGGCTGCCATGGGGAACCAGACGTTGGGGCCCACCCAGGAACAGTTTGTGTGGCTGACCTGCAAAGTGCAGACTTTAAGCGTTAGGGAGCATCCCCGTTAGGAATCCATCTCTGATCTACCTCCATGATTTCATCCTTAACCCATTTGGTTTTCAGCCTGTGGGCCACTGGGAGGAGCTCCGGGTGCCAGGAAAAGCGTATGAGCTCTGACAGGGTACACCTTCAGGCTGTTTGGTTGAGGGTCCCCATCAGTATGATTAAGAGGTTGACAGATTGGAAATAATGTATGTGACATGCTGGCACACAGTAGACACTTACTTGTTGCTCTCTTGTTCTAAAGCTACCTTTTTTTTTTTTTTTTAAGATTTTATTTATTTGTCAGAGAGAGAGAGAAGTACACAAGCAGGGGGAGTGGCAGGGGGAGCGGCAGGGGGAGAAGCAGGCTCCCTGCTGAGCCAGGAGCCCGATGTGGGACTCAATCCCAGGACCCTGAGGTCATGACCTGAGCCAAAGGCCGATGCTTCACCAACTGAGCCACCCAGGCGCCCCTAAAGCTCCCTTTTTTCAAACCCCTAATTCTAATATAACAAATGAAGGGAGCCGTAATACAGTACTTCACACAGAGGCTGAGCCCACAAGCACCCATTTGATTAGCATTTCACAAAGCACTTGCACATCTTCACTTGCACCCTAAAACTCTGGTATTAAGCCCATGGTAAAGAGAATGTGACTTGCTCAAGGTCACTAAATAGGTGAGTAGGAGGGCCCAGACTAACCCCAGGTGTGGGCCCAAGTGCTCTTTCCACTGTTGATGCTGACCACCTATTTCTTCCACTCTGGGGAGATACTTTGCTGGATTGCTGCAGAGACAGGAGTTGCGCATGACTTGGGGTCTATGTATGAAGGTCTCTGCTTGCTGAGATGCAACATCTGGCTCCAATGATGGGAACACTTCCATCTCCTCCTTTCACTGTCACTAAGCTCCCCGATCCCTTTTGTTGTCCTCATGCTAAGCTATAGACTTGACTTCTCCTTTATACTTTCGTTTATAAAATCCCTTCCGACCTCAGGGCAAAAGGCCAATGTATCTAGTGGATTATTCCCTGGGTCTATCTCTGTGTAGCCATGGCTCCTACCAGGGAGAGGCCAGGACAGCCAGACTCTTGCATTTTATTGATGTCAGCAGTTCATTTTCCTTTTACTTTTTACCTTATTTAAATTCAATTATATACTGTATTATTAGTTGCAGAGATAGAATTCAGTGATTCATCAGTTGCATACAACACTCAGTGCTCATTACTTCAAGCGCTCTCCTTAAGACCCCATCCCCCCGCCCCCCTCCCCTCCAGCAACCCTCAATTTGTTCCCCATAGTTAAGGGTCTCTTATGGTTTGCCTCCTTGTTTTCATCTTATTTTTCCTTCCCCTCCCCCATGTTCACCTGTTTTGTTTCTAAAATTCCACCTGAGTAAAATCATATGGTATTTCTTTCTGACTTATTTCACTTAGCATAATACCCTCTAGTTCCATCCACGTCACTGCAAATGGCAAGATTTCATTCTTTTTGATGGCTGTTTACTTTTTAACGTAAACTCTACACTCAACGTGGGGCTTTAACTTACAACCCCAAGATCAAGAGGGACATGCTTTACCCACTAAGCCAGCCAGGTGCCCCATTTTCCCTTGATTCATTGATTCAATACACTATTAGGGTACCCACCATACACCATCACACCTTGGACATAAGGGGCAATAGCGCTATGAACTTAGAAGTCTTGAGCTTTCCCAGAAATGGGCAAAGGAGCCCACTGATGAATCCAGAAGGAAATATGGTGGGGGATTTGCCAGGAGTGAACGGTCTGTGGTGATTCAGCAAGGTGGTCTTGGCCCCTTTCAGGAACTCATAAGAGTGGGGCCCTCTAGGGGCACCTGGGTGGCTCAGTTGGTTAAGTGTCTGCCTTTGGCTCAGATCATTATCCCAGGGTCCTGGGAGGGAGCCCCACATCAGGCTCTCTGCTCAGTGGGGAGCCTGCTCCCTCTTCCTGCCGCTCCCCCACTTGTGCTGTCATTAAATAAAATCTTAAAAGAAAAAAAAGTAGAGCACTCTAAGAACACAGCTGAGAACAGGAGACAGCAACTGAAAAATTTACTCAATAGCACTTTCCTCACAGGTAACACAGGTCTGTAGTAGTAACACAGGTCTCTCAAACTTACAGATTGGAAAAGAAATCAGATAGCCTCGGAAACGTCCATTGGAAAGTAGGAAAAGTGCAGAGCACAACGTAGGCTGGAGATAACTTCCAGAAGTGAATATAATTTTGAGTTGTGAAGAAGGGAGCTGGGTTCATTTTTAAAAAATGATGCACCCCAAATTGAGTCCATCTCAAGACAACATGGAGTGGGCAGTCGCAGCTAGCTTGAGTCTTTCAGCAAAGGGAAGCTACAGTGCCTTAACATAGAAGAAAAACTTTGCAGGGGGACTGCCTGTATCGAGAGGCTGGTTTTCATCTCTGACCAATTAACTGGATACAGGAGGGGAATTGACATGTAGTGCTGACCTGGCCAGAGGAACCCACTCACCTAATAGGTCTATTCCCACATTTCCTGTTACTGCTCAGTTTACCAAACACTGGCCTGCCACCTGGAACCTTTTTTATTTATTTATTTATTTTTTTAATATTTTATTTATTTATTTGAGAGAGAGAGAGAATGAGATAGAGAGAGCATGAGAGGGGGGAGGGTCCGAGGGAGAAGCAGACTCCCTGCTGAGCAGGGAGCCCGATGCGGGACTCGATCCCGGGACTCCAGGATCATGACCTGAGCCGAAGGCAGTTGCTTAACCAACTGAGCCACCCAGGCGCCCCACCTGGAACCTTTTTTAAAGAGCACTATGTTTACTAGTGAGCTACTCCTTACAGAACTACTTTTCTACAAAAGCTCAGGGAGCCCGGCCAGATCATCCAGATGGATGCGAATTTAATACTGAGACTATAAAACGGATATGCTTAAAGACATGTTAAGACAATGGAGTACTTTTGCAAAATGCAAATACCGTTATCAATTTATAATCTTACACTTCAAAGACACATTTTGGGAGAAAATCACTTTATTCTAATTCACAAATGAGAACATCACAAAAGGTGATTTAAGGAGGCACACAAATATCTGCCCAATCCCAAATTCAAACCATCTCAATGAACTTCTATACAGTAAGAACAACCTTTTTTATTCCAATTCTGAAGAAAGCTGTATTTAATGATGAAGGAGAAGCTTAACTGGTGGTTTTACACTTTATATATTCACCATTCACCATCAATTATATTTTTATGCTAAATTAACTTGGTTATGAGAGATGATTTTCCTTATCTTCAATTTGAACTTCTTGATTAGGCTAATCCTGCAAACAGAAAAGATCAGTGAGAAGAGAAATAGCTGTATATTCTTAGCAAAGCAGAAGCCCTCCAAATGGTAGGAGGGATGAAAGCCCGAGGTTATCAGTTTCTTGCCTAAATGAAGGCAGGAAAATGAAAACGGAACATTTTAACAGATGGTGAATTCTTAGGTCAGTAAGGGGAAGTTATATAAAAACAAGCTCACTGCCAACATTCCACACAGCCCAAACCTCAGACTTCCACTGAGGGACTGAATACACTTGTCTCTCAAATAATCTGTGAAGAATGCCAAGGACTTATCAGTCTTTATACCCAACCTTGGACTTCAGTGAAAATGGAATATCATTTTTTATTCACAGCTTTAAGGCTGTAACACCCACATCCTGTAACCAGAACAAGACCTGGCACACTAATCTACACCCACTTAAGGAAGAATCAGATTCACAACATAACTGGTAAAAGCGTAAGATAGTGACTAGAAATCACTGGACCAGCTCTTTGTTAGAAAAACTAGATTATTTTTAGAATGTAAACAAAATCTCCTCTAACTTGTCAGTTTAATTTACTACACAGACTCCCAAAGTTCTATAGGGCCCAGGAGTATCATGCTGTGACTTGCACAGATGCAGGTTCAATCAGGGATTGATGTTATCACCTACCATTTGCAAATCTGCACTGTTTCAGCACCTCGCTGAAACCTTCACAAAGCTTCAAGTCACCCTGGTTCTGGGCACACTCCAGAAACTGTTTCATCTCATAGTGGCATGGGCCAAACTGCTGCTGCTCCTGGTATGCTGGCTGGGTTTCCTGAGGCTCCTGCAAAGGCGTTAACATTCAGAACCATTAAGAAAGGAAATTAGATTTACGCCTGAACAAAGAACAGTATCCAATGTCTTTGAGGTCAACTGGGGAAACGTAACTAGAACTAGATGCAAATTAGTTTCCATCTAATAACATGGAAAGTGAAAATTTTTAAAGGCAGAAAGCAAATCTGTGTCTTTGGGGCGTCTGGGTGGCTCAGTCGTTAAGCATCTGCCTTCAGCTCAGGTCACGCTCCCAGGGTCCTGGGATCGAGCCCCGCATCGGGCTCCCTGCTCGGCGGGAAGCCTGCTTCTCCCTCTCCCACTCCCCCTGCTTGTTGTTTCCTCTCTCGCTGTGTCTCTGTCAAATAAATAAA